>NC_081842.1:142093859-142415831 GCF_963259705.1 Myotis daubentonii | reverse complement strand
AATACATTCACAATAATTTAACCTCTATTATGCCTGAATTACCTGGAAAGTCCTCCAGAATTTTCCCCAAATTCTCTAGATTCTTGTCTCTAAGTCCTCTTACTCTGTGCTATGTAAATGAAGTGACGGTGATGGGCATGTAGGGAGAATTGGAAATTCATTCTTCTCTCCGTAAGCTGAGTAATTGGGTCAGACTTTCTACATGAGCCTCCTGGTAGCAAGCAGTGTTCTTCTTTAAAATATCACAACAAAGTCATAAGTGGAGAATTATTCTTATAAAAGCTGAGTTATTACTGCAGATTCTGACACCTGGAAAAAGAATCATTTTCATTCAGAATTTGTATACTGCTCACACAGTATACAGCTCACCCTTTCACAGTTATATACTATCCTGTACCTAGGTTTACTGTATATCTTCAGCGAAGGAAGTATAAAAGAAGAAATCACCAGACTTCTGCTTACAAGAAACAAAACCCACAGTTACAGAGCTACCCCCGTATTTCAAACCATTCCAAGAAGAAAAATAAATTAAAAGTGACGTTGTGGACAGATTTTTCTTCCATCAGGGTAGAGCTGCATTTCATTACTTTAAAAATCCTCATTCCTTTAACCAGCACTAACTGCTTCCTGGTCTGGATATAGAAAATCATTGGATGGCCACTGCTGGCCATTCATCTGAGGCCCTGATGTGCCACAGTTGATTTTTGAGAACTGCTCTGCCACTTATTGTGACAAACACCCAGCCTCACAGTTTAAGGGATCTTTGAGAAAGGCCATCCCCACATGAAATGAATTTAACAGCAGCAATTTGTCATTTTGCCCTTCCTTTGCTGGGGGAAAAAAACTGCTGGTGATTTCCTTTGACTTAAACTGGGCATTCAAAAAGCTGTTTTTATTAATGAATCATATTAAGCCAGTAGTGAAAGGCTCCCTGACTCTGTTTAAATAACAGGCTATGATTCCTCTCCCCTCAAGTTCCCCCCCACCCCCATTTGGCTCCGCTGCTATTAATTGAGGAGTTTCTTTGTTTCTTTCCTAATGAAGCTAACAGAACACATCTGTCAGGTGCTCGTATTCTGTGCCTGTCTATAGTATGTAATAGACCAGCTGGAGGCTATAATGCTACACAATACCCCTGGCCGTTACAGCAACTATTTATTCCTGGGCTTTTCCTCCGAAAGGGATTTGAAAAAAAAAAAAAGTCTGAAATTTGGGCCTAATTGCTATTTACCCAGCGATAGACACCTGTTCTAGCTGAGACATTGGCTCATGAATCCTACACCTGAGACCTTAGGGAGCGTAGAGGGGAAATTTCAAGCAGCTGCCAGTCCATTTCTGTATAGAGAGCCTGAACTTGCCAGGTTTGTGTGTTTATACGTATACACATATATTTTTAAATACTGTATGTTTAGTATGCACACCCATAACCAGAGGGTATATATTAAGAGCTGTGTACTATTATTTCACGGTCCACTGCTTATCTGAAGGCTGTACACATACTGGGCTACAGCTAGAACTGTGGCCGTTTTAAAAATAGTGCACTGAGGCTGAATTCAATATCAATAACAGGCACGTGTCCTTCAAAGAGTCCAATCCAGGCCTCGGGGGGAAATAACATCTTAGGATGAGTCAGAGGGAAAAATGTTATCAGACATCACTTTTCTTAGAGAAATTCAACCTTTTTTTTTTTTTTTTTAGCCATTTCCTTGGCCAAAAGCTACAATGTCACTCGTTTGATACATGAAACTTATTTTTGCCTTCTATCTTGACCAAAGTGGCGCAGTCTTCTATTTATTTGTTTGTTATTTTGAAATCAATAATGCTATTTATCCTTGTTTTTCCTGGTTTGCCTTCATAATGCCTCTTTTGCCCACTAAAACTAAAGAGAAAGAGTCCATAGTCATAAGAACATTTCTTTCTTAGGGGGAAAATACAAAAGTAAAAAAGCAATGGATAATGGAGACTCAATGGAACATAAGCTACTATATCACCTAGGGTTAAGTTTAGTGGTAGTTAGAAATGCAAGTTTATGAAAATGCTATTAGATCACAAAGAGAATGGAAATTACAGAAATACACATACACCTACCTGACTTCACACACTTCAGTCCTGCTGCTTGAGGTATGTTTTTTGCTTGAGGTATGTTTGTGTGAAGAGGGAAGCTTGGGAATAGAGAGATTTAGCACAAGCTTATTGGAATACGCATCACTGGCCGGCTATGTTATCTGGCCTCGAATCAGAGGACATTCCTGCTGCAGAAGCTGGCGGGGAGGGGGGGGCGAGGGGGGAAGGGGGCATGTGGGGAAGAAGGAGAAAGGAAAGAGAAGCAGGGCTTTTTTCTTTCTTGTCTTTGGATCTTTTATCCATTTAGTATGACTTCTGAGCTTTTCAACGTATATTCCATTGGCATTGTTGAAACAGCCTCTCTGAGCAAATCATATAATGCTGCCAAGCAACACCTAATTTGTTACCAAACTAGAAAATTATTTCTCCCAAAGGGTACATGAGTTATATTAGATACTGATGTGAGAATTCACAAAATGAAATTAAAAGGGTAAGAGGAGATTTAAATAAAATGCAGAAATACCAGTTACAAAGGAAATAAGAATTCTCTGTGTGACACACACACGCACACACACACACACGCGGGGGGGGGGAGGGGGTCCTCCTCGGTCTCATCTGCAGCCAGAGATGACCAAAGAGTCAGAGCCTCAGGAGGTGGCTGGCGAGGGCAGGAGAGATGGACAGAGCTCACATACAAATGAGAGCTTTGCCTCGGGGCTCACAGAGGCCGCTAGAGGACTGATGCGGAGACAGACATTCATTTCCCAGGAGAAAGGAGAGGAGTGTGTGTGGAAGGCAGGGTCACACCAGAACAGGTGATAATGAAATTAGAGTTAATGAAGGCTGGAAAGAGCCCCGGCCAGATGGGTTGGTGGAACTGTTATTTGAGATGCACACTAGAACCAGACCTGGTATCTGAGTGCGGGAGAAAACAGTTACCGGAGGCACACGTTAGAAAAGTCTGGGAAATATAAAAATCCCACCCTCGTCCCCGAGTTTCTATGTGACAAGATTTTGAGAGTGGGTGATTCTAGGAGGCAGATTATGTGACAGAATTCAAGATACAGAATGTCTCTGAGCCTCGGTTTCCTCTCCAGTGAAATGGGGATAACACCTATCATCTTCTTGAAGAGATGAACTGAGATGCTGATTATAGAATGCCTAATACAGGTACCCATAGTTCAGCAGTTCTCAGCCTGTGGGTTGAGACCCCTTTGGGGGTCGAACGACCCTTTCACAGGGGTCGCCTAAGACCATCGGAAAACACATATAATTACATATTGTTTTTGTGATTAATCACTATGCTTTAATTATGTTCAATTTGTAACAATGAAAATATACCTTGCATATCAGATGTTTACATTATGACTTATAACAATAGCAAAATTACAGTGATGAAGTAGCAACGAAAATAATTTTATGGTTGGGGGTCGCCACAACATGAGGAACTGTATTAAAGGGTCGCGGCATTAGGAAGGTTGAGAACCACTGCCATAGTTGGTTCCAAATGTATAACATTGCTGTATTTCTTGATAAGTGATTAGGTCATTCTCATAAAAATGCCAGTAGAGGCAATGCCAGTGAGCTTCTCTATGTAGCCTACTTTCTGGAACCCTAATAGTGCACATGCCACACCAGAAAAGAAAATGAACCCTAAGCATATCTTGCTGTTCTTAATAGCTTTTATCTCTGCAGTATATTATGAGAGATATTTTGTCAGGAGAAGCTAAGAAACTAAGCAATTCAGAGATAACACACAGGCCATTTGTTGCATAAGAAAATATGTATGTCATGGCAGGGATCAGTCTTGGTCCTGTAATGAAGTGGATTTGGGGTTGACAGAGGTACAGATTAAAACAGGTCGGTAAGCTTTTCTTCCAGGACACCTTGTTCAGAGTGCCACCTCACTCACTGGGGGTGGGGGTAGGGGGGGGTGGGGGGCGGCATTTCATGGGTCAGTTGATGAAAAATCCTTCTTTCTCTGGGCTTTGGTTTATTTGCTGTGAGTGCATGTTCCTGGACCTCAACAAGCAGAGGATGGTATTGCGTGTTGTAGTATCATTTGTGGCCTTTCACAATCTTCTGAGTGCTCTTGTGTTTAACACTTTCTACACTGAACCCCGCTTTCCCAAGCAGATGCCAGACACCTCATCACCACACTCTCCGGAAGCTAGGGTTCAGGCCCATGGCCTGGGCTCTGCCATCGGACTTTCACACGTGACACATGGATGCAATGAAGTATCATTGGAGACCAGTCTCTTGGTGAGCCTGGCAGCAAAGGTGTTCTCTTTTTTGGTCTTGCTGCTGGCAGCACTCCCGGCATCCAGTTCTCAATACCATATCGCCAAATGGCATTTGCAGGGTGTTTCAATAGCAAGCAGCTTGGTGTAGTTGCACAGCTCTATGGTCTCATCTATGAGCCTTCTGAAGATTCTGGGAGATACCTGATACCTTTTAATAGGACACCTTTCTTTTTCCACTACCCAGAGTGGATTCTGTTTTTTGCTCTTAAGAATTTTGACTATTGAACATGGGTTATGTGTTTTCTAATATAATAAAGAGTAATGAAAACATTTTTTGTTTTTAATGTTGATAGTATTACACATGTCCCCCATTTCTCCCCCCAATTTGCCCACCTCCACCCAGCCCCCACCCCACCCCAGGCCTTTACCACCCTATTGTCTGTGTCAATAGATTATACATATATGTTCTTTGTTTGATCTCTTCCCACCCAACCACCCTTCCCCAAATTTCCTCTGAGGTTCAACAGTCTTTTCCATGCTTCTATGCCTCTGCATCTATTTTGTTCATAAGTTTATTTTCTTCATTAGATTCCACATATGATGAGATCATGTGATACTTGTCGTTCTCTGACTGGTTTATTTCACTTAACATAATACTCTCCAGGTCCTCCATCATGTTGCAAATTGTAAGAGTTCTTTCTTTTTTTATAGCTGCATAGTATTCCATTGTATAGATGTACCACAGCTTTTTTATTCAGTCATCTACTGATGGGCTATTTCCTTCATTAGCATTGTGGAGGCAGCACATACCTCCCAAGCAGTCATTTGCCCTTCTTTTGGTAATTACACTCACTTTGGGAGGGGGGGTTGTTATTATCCACAATTCTCTAGTGTAGCCATCTAGTTGCAAGCAAATTAACTGTACTCTGACTCTAGAGATAGGTCATAGGCTCAAGCCTATGCTATTCGATATAATTCTATTATTGGATGTAGTTATGGAGCAGATATTTGGTCCAATGAGACATAAGAGGATGCATTCCAGATGCTTGTAGGAAAGATCTCCTAAGAGAGTTTTCAGAAACAGCTCTCTCTCCATGCGCAGTGAAAGAAAGATAATTCACAGGGCTGTCTGCTGCCTTATCTCAGTCACAATATGGCAGCCAGGTCCAGGGTGAATGTGATATAAATGTAACTATGGGGGGTGGAAACACAAAAGCCAGAACAGCAGAGAGCCAGAGAGAAACCATGTGCTGATGACATTACTGGGCCACCAAGTTTACCACCCCCCTCCCCCCGAAGTCCAACTGGATATGAGCTTTCCAGCAATGGGAAGAAATCAATATTTTATTTGTTCACCATGTTGCATTCAGCTTTCTGTTACTTGCAGTAGAATGCACCCTAGCTTAACAAGTCCTCTTAAAAAAAAATAGCAAGATGCTATTAATGCTATGACCCACTAGTATTTTACAAACTATTAGGAAAGAAAATGATGCCAATTAAACTGACACACTGTTTTTGTTACTTAGAATTTTTGCTTTATACTTACTGCAAAAGCACTTTTAGACTATTGTGTTCGGCATTTATTGCTTTTGTGCATACATACCTAAAAAAAGAAAATACCAGTGAAATAAATTTGTCAAATATTTTAAAACATTTTCACATTCTCGATTTGCCCCTCTAGATCTATTTGTCTGCCCTTCTGTGTCTGGCTCTGTGCCAAATGGATGCTGGTTGGTCCAGATGATGGAAGGCATCACCTGGAGCCTGGTGGACCCAGGAAAGGGAGGTGGGGCATCTCCTCCAGCTGTGGCACAACGTGTCTGGTAGTGGCTGTGTCCCTCTAGAACAGCGGTTCTCAACCTGTGGGTCGCGACCCCTTTGGGGGTAGAATGACCTTTCACAGGGGTCGCCTAAGACCATCAGAAAACACATATATAATTACATATTGTTTTGGGGATTAATCACTATGCTTTAATTATGTTCAATTTGTAACAATGAAAATACATCCTGCATATCAGATATTTACACTATGATTCATAACAGCAGCAAAATTATAGTTATGAAGTAGCAACGAAAATAATTTTATGCTTGGGGGTCACCACAACATGAGGAACTGTATTAAAGGGTCGCGGCATTAGGAAGGTTGAGAACCCCTGCTCTAGAACGACAACATCTCCAGCTCTGGGTTGCTACTAAGATATCCTCCCCTTAATCCTTCAATCATAGGCGTATTAATGGTTCCTTATTTGGACCATGTTTTTGTTAACAGTCCTTTCATCAAAGTCTTTTTATTTGACTCCTTGATGGTGAATTCTGATTCCTGACAGTTGCCTGACTGGTGCAGAATCCAACTCCTCCAGATAACTTTTCTACTCAAAATCTTTATCTTTTGTGGTTTTGACTTCCCTGCCCCCTTAGTTTCATTCTCTGTGCCATTCTGAATGTTGATGATGCAACGTTTCTTTAAGGGGTGGTCATTCTTTGCTTTACATTCAAGATGTAACTGAGAGGCAGCTATTAGGTCCTCTTAGTGAACTAATATTGTTTCCTGTATAATAATAAATCTCATGCTCTCATGCACATCTGTGCCATTCTCCCCACTCCTGTAGCTTTCCCTGTTCAGATTCTTGTCTGACAGATACTGTCTTCCAAATAACCCTGTCTCCAGCCTTTCTATTCTCCTGCCATTTACACACCACTGTCACACTCAGGGCCCCAAGACATCCAGTACACTCCACTCTGGGTGATAAAACCCAATTCCTTACCTGACAATTAAGACCCTGTCTAATCTCACCTCTTCCAGATATATTTTTTTCTTTGAAAAACACACAAATTTTTATTGAGCTCTTGATACATACATGGCAGCCATTGTTCTAGGAACTATGGATACAAACATAAGATAGATATTTTCTAGGCTTAGGAGATAGACAGGTAAGCAAATATTATACTGTAGCATATACTGAGACATGTATATCTTCGTGTTGTTAGATTGTGGTAGTCTGGAGGCAAAAATTGGGTCACATTCACAGTAGCAAACATTATTATTTTTTACTTATTTGGGAAAGGTGGCATAGGCTTTTGAGCTACCCCACCTGGCTTCCAATCCCTGTACTCTCACTTTCTTCTTATGTGACCTTGGACATGATGCCTAAACTCTCTGTGTCTGTTTTCTCATTTGTAAAATGGGAATAACAATAATGGCCACCTCATAGAATTGTGTGGAAATTCAATGAATTTTAAAATATTTGTAAACTGCTTAGAGCAGTGCCTAAGTTAAAGCTAGCTACTTTAGAAGTAGTAGGACCTATTTGATTTTCCCATATTGAGACTTTAAATTCTCTTAAAAGCACTCCTCCCACACCTACTGCACACACACCTGCTTCTTGTGTTTGTTTAGGGGTGCTTTTAGCTCTTCCTCTGGGGCTCTGGCTTTCCTCTGGCCACCATAGGAGAAGGAGTTTATTATAAAAACTCATGAGGTCTGGTGCTCATCCTGGGAAGCTATCTGATGGCCTGGGGGGTGGGGGGGGGACAACTGCTCTCCTTCTCGCTCTCCCGTGGCCCTGGGATCTCTATGGCGTTTCTGCCTTTCTCTACATACCTTTCTCCTATTTATTTTTGTGCACTGGCTACTCTGCTCTATATCTGCTGGAGAGAGCCCAACGGATTGGCCCCCAAATTAGCCTCACCCAGTCTAATAGACTCTTATGTGCAAATCTCATATGTAGATCAATAGCTGGCCCATGAGTGGGCCCTTTGGGGTGAGATGTTCAGCCTGGTCCAATCAGGAGCTCCCCTTGTGCAAAGGCTAGTTCAGTGCTGCTTCCTTTACTCGGGAATGCAGGCTGGATGGTGTAAACTAAGACATTATATGGGAAGAACAAGTGTCATGAATCAGTGCTCTTGTTAGCAAGATGCAGGTTTCACACTTAGGACTACCAATGTGCCACACCCAGGGCAGAGTCCAGACCTCAATTCTCCTGTCCCTCTAGGTCAACTGGAGGTGTCCCTCTTATTACAGGTCCCATCTGCCCCTCAGGAGTCCCTTTGCCCTGGTGTCCACCTCTCTGCCTTCTTCCCAATGCTACTGCCAAACTTCACCCTCCATTCTGCCCTCATCTGATCCATGCCAGACCAAAACCTCCCTCATGCTCTCTCTGATCATCAGAAATGGCCTTCTTGCTTCTTGTGGCCTGTGCTTTGAGAGGGTTTTCTAGAGCCGAGCTGCTATGCTTTTAGAGCACAAATTTTCCTGTGTGCGGGTATTTCTTATACTTGACAGATCAAATAATTAATTTGGGTCACCCATGAAAAATATAGAACTCCCACTTATAATTTCCAAATCCAGCTTTCCACAGGAGATACTTGGGATCTGTATTTCAAGCATGTGGCCCTCAAATTCTTATGCCCTAAGAGAATTCATTTCATAATTTTCTCTTTCCAGAGCTCATAGGCATTCCAGGTGTGTTTGTGGTGGGGAGTGGGTAGGATGGGCTGGGGTGGAGAGTGGGTTTGGAGCCCCCAGTACTCTGCAGTGCTGCCCAAAGCGTTGAGGAGGAACCAGCTCTGGACTGTGAACAATTAGCAGTGAAAGAAGTACAGATGCTGAAGTAAGTAGACACTGCCCCCCACTTCCAGCGACTTGTGGTCAACAGCAGCATAAACTGTAATGGGGAAGAGGGAGGCGCTCTGTGCTGCAGGGTCTCTGACTCAGCCCGAGGCGTGCAGTGAAGGCTTCCAAGGAAGGCCATGTCCACGCCTGGGTCTGAAGGATGAGTGGCTGCTTCCTGGGCTGTGGACAGCGGGGCCGGGTGCGTCCTCCTGACGGAGAGCTGCAGTGGGAGCGAGCCCAGAGTGTGCGGCCGGGAGGCTGGGATGGGCAGGAGTGGCAGGAGGGCCCAGTCCATGCGGCGTTCTGCCTGCCTTAAGCCAGCAGTTTGCAGTGGAACACTTTGAAGGCTTCTGCTGAGGGCAGTGACAAGGGCTGACCACTGCTTCCCAAACCTTGCTGACCAGACCTGCCGTTAAGAGACTTCTGGGAGTGGCTGGGGAATCTGAAATTTAAACAACAGCAACAACAACAAAACAACAGGTAACTTTGATAAGGTTTTGGAAGTTAATCACTTTAGAAATCAGTATCAGGGAGAGATTCAAGCAATAAACTTAGGCTAATGGCAAGATAGACATAATAGAAAATAGGGAATGATTTTATAACACCAAGTTTGTAGGGCCAGTTAAAAGGATCACAAACTTAAGCCACATTTATTGAGTTTAAGAGTGACTGCATTCGTTTTGCAGTCATACTGTTGTTGAGCCCAATGAAATCTATTTTGGTTTTCCTCTTTAATCTTGCAAACTCAGCAAGGTGGTTTTTTCCATTTGTTTGTTTAATTTTGACCAACCATTCAAATCAGTAAACATTTTGTTTTGGAGTTAACTACATTTAAATTTTAAGTGGCTTTTCTATATTCTGGATCTATTGATTTGTAGGTGGGCAAACTACGTGTGGAAACAGTTTGGAATTTCAGTACTTACCACTTCTCTACTATGTCTCATACTTTTGATGGGAGGGGCCCTCCTTATGAGACATGTATTAGTTTCCTATGACTGCTGCGACAAATTATCATGAACTTAGAGGCTTAAAACAGTAAAAATGTATTCTCTTACAGTTCTGGGGATCAGAAGTCCAAAGTGGGTTGGTCGGGTGCTCTGCTCCTGAAGGTCTGGGGAAGAATCCAACGCCATGCCTTCTCCAGTTTCTAGAGACTGCGCGCCTTCCTTGGCCCATGGCCCCTTCTTTCATCTTCCAACCTTGGCCTCTGTCCTGGCATCTCCTTTCTGCCTTTATCCTCTTGCCTCCCTCATATTACGATCTTCATGATGACATTGGGCCCATCCAGATAACCCACAATAATCTTCCCTTCTCAAAGTCCTTCATTTAATCACACCTTCGAGTTCCTTTTGCTGTGTAAGATAAAATATCTGCAGGTTTTGGGGGACAGGTCAGGCTCACACACCTTCAGGGACAGGGGCATTTTCCAGCTTATCACAGGCCCTGAATAAACCTGAAGTTTATTACCAATGTTATTTAAGGCTTGTCAATAAAGCGAAAAGGTGGGAGGCATGTTCTGTTTTGGTTGTTAATCCTCACTTGAGGATATTTTCTCCATTGATTTTTATTTTTATTTTTTAAAAAATATATTTTATTAATTTTTTACAGAGAGGAAGAGAGAGGGATAGAGAGCTAGAAACATCAATCAGCTGCCCCCTGCACACTCCCCACTGGGTATGTGCTTGCAACCAAGGTACATGCCCTTAACCGGAATCAAACCCAGGACCCTTGAGTCCGCAGGCCGATGCTCTATCCACTGAGCCAAACCGGTCAGGTCTTCCATTGATTTTTAGAAAGAGTGGAAGGAAGAGAGGGAGGGAAGGAGGGGGAGAGAGAAATAACTATGTTCAAGAGACACATCAATTCATTTCCTCCCACACCTTCCTGACCAGGCTGGGGATCAAACGTGCAACCCAGTTACCTGCCCTTAACTGGAAAATGAACCCATGATGTTCTAACCACTTAGCATTACTGGCCAAGGTGGGAGGCATGTTCTTTTAATGTAAAAAGAAGGCTTTTTAAAAAAACAGGACCACTCACGTATTACTAGGAAGTGTACCTGTGTTTGACTTTGCTATTAATTGTGTCGACTGAAGGGGCCACATGCCAACCCGAGAAGCTCAGGGAAGGCCTGCATGGCAGACTTGCAAACTCAAAGACCTAAAGTAACCACATAAGATGGTTTGAAATTAAACTTTAACTAAAAGCAGTTATGGTGGGCAGTTACGTCCTGTCCTAGGGGGTGGATACAGCCTTGGTAGCTCCTTATTGGTCTTTTCAAAGAATTCTGCCTTAGTAACATCCTTGGGATTGGCTTACATGTCTCACTGCCTTGTGATTGGTTATCTGCATGCTGCCTGTCTTAGCAATATCATACAGTTTAAAGGTTACTTCTTGGGCACACACCCTTCTCCCCCTTCCTCCCCTCCTCCCCACTCCCACCCATTTGGGTTGTCTTAGTAAACCCACCTAGTTGGGTTCCCTGGTTTTACTTCCTCCTCCCATGGTCCCGCCTCTACCTACCTAGTTTCCTTCTGTCTCCTCCAAACTATATTAAGTGGCCCAGTTGCAAACTTTTTGGCTTATTAGATATTCAACACCCCTCCTAACTCTGAGTCTGTAATGATCTTTACCTCTAATCTCTATTCCTAAACCAATGTTACACTGTCAAGGAAACTGAATGGAGATCCGTGGTTTTGGGGTCTAAAAAAGCTTTAGTTTTTTTTCTGACTCAAACACTGTTTTTTATGTCACCATTTTTCTGACCAATGAAGTTGGTAGCAGTAGTGATGAATAGCTGATGCAGCATGCTCTAACGTTTACATAATAATAGCTTACTTAATGGAACTTTACAATCAGTGCAACTCAAAGGTGGGTAGGAAAGAGGAACCTAGCCAGCAGGTAAGTAGGAAGTTGGCATGTCCCCTTGAATGGAGGAGCAAAGGGAAATTGACAGTTATTAATGGCAGTAAAATCAGCATGCAATATGAAAGGTTCAAAATAGGCTAATTCATAAACTGTTGGGGAAGACAAGGTAAACACTCTTGGTTTAAAAACAGAGGGGAATTACTGATGACTTTTAAAAGGAATTGGAAATAACATTTAAATTGTCATATAAATACATTTTCAAAAAAATGTGTGACTATGTTCTATGTTCCCATAGTTTTAAATGTGGCATTCTTACAATAATAGGAATATGTAAATACTATGGAAAAACATAAATGGATATTGTGTTAGAATTCTGTGGACCAACTTGTACCCTATCAACAACTCAGACAAAATTAACACTAAACCTAAAGAAACGGGATGTAGCAATACATTGCTAAGAAGACATAGAGGCTAAATGGTCCCTTGTTATTTCAGTCTGATAGTATTTAGCAGAGATTATTATGTATTAAGAAGAAGAAACCACCAGAAGTCTATAAGGATTGCAGCTTCTCTATAGTATTTTTCTCTTCCTTTAACGTAGTAAGAAAAAATACAGGAAAGAGAGTAATGCCTCAATAATGAAGTAGGGTGGGTGATGGAGGAAGACATTTAAAAAATCAAATGTAAATGATACTGGGCCATATCCCTTGCTTGCAAATTGAACCTTTACTTGTTCCCACCTCCATTTTCATTCAATTCCTTTAGTTATTTCAAATTCACACTTTTACCTGTGATTTACATTGCAAATATTAATTTTCCTACATTGCAATCCAATTTATATTTTTTATTTATTACTGAAGGAAAACTGCCTGTTTTTCTAGCAGTGCCTATATTAGGTAAGCAGCTGTCACTATACATTAAAGACAGAGTCCTATGCCTTGGGTGGAGAGAGGAGGAGTGGAAGGGTTCTAACTACATAAATCCTCTCATGTAGCTTTGGTAGAGAAAGCCCTTATTGCCTCTCTGTTACCTTAAGGCCAGAGTCAGGAAAGGGAATGTTCATTCTAGAAATGGGCAGGACGTTCAAGAGACTACAGTGGTGGAATTTTTCTGCCAGAGAAAACCAAGTCCAATAAGAGCATTCAAGAGACTCCCTTGAGATGACGGTGCTAGAAAATGATTTGAGAGCTAGGGAGAATTTAAATTAGGCTGCTACTGGTACCTGTAGATAGCATCAAACTTCTTCCACTTGGCTGCCTTGGTGGGGGATGATGGACAGGCCCTGGATGTGATCAAAGCCCCCCTTGAGTTCTCCAGGGTTCCCCATAAATTGAATTCCTCATCGCCCATTTACTAGTAGATGCTGCACAGTCTTTCGCTGGTGCAGGAGTTGCTTTTCCTCCCAGTGCTCAACCTCCTTTCCCCTGGATACAAATGTCAATATTGGATTTAGTCTGGGTGAATGAATGTGTCAGAGGGGAGATTAGTGACTGGCAGCCACAAAAGGGTTTTTCAATTGGCAAAAGTAAATTTCTCACAAATGAATCAAAACAGTTTGAGGTAGAAAAGAAGCAAGGGAGAAAAAGCCTCTTGCCAAGTTGAGTCATGATGCCTCCTTAATGGATCTGAAGACTTTAGCCTGGGCATCTTATCTAGAAGCTCCTGGATTCACCCAGCAGGAAGCAAGGGGCGAGGGAAAGAGGACATATACCTTAATATCCTCAGCAGGGCATCTTCGTGAAAAGCCTTGCTTGGTACATAGTCCCTTTTGATAGCATAAAACCATCCACAATCTAGCTTCAGATGATCAAAATGCAAGTTCATTATAACAATCCTAGACTATTTAATGTAGTACATTTAAGTGGTGGAAGTTTTTATTTCTATTGCTGGTTCATTCATGTCTTTTGAAATTGGTTGTGCTGCTTGCTTTGTTGTTTGTTTGCTTTGAATGCTTTTAAAAAATATTTTCAATTCTCTGTAATATCATGTTCATTTGGAAACAGCTGAATTCTCATATCTGCCCCTGTTTCAACAGCCACACATCTCTGCTTTGACTTGTTGAGGATAAATATTAGTGGTTCTCATCACAGAATGACCTTTCTTGCAAAGTCCACACTTCTAGAGTAATTGCCAGGGTCATTGTGTCTGTGGTCACATTAATGTTTCTAGTCATTTTCAATATTATGGGTGTGTCTATTTCAGGAAACCTGTGTCCAGGTGTTCCTTTCTTATCACAAGAAGGAAAAAAGATAGGCAATCTTTGGGATGTAGTTACTGATTTCTTAATAAAGGCAATTCAGAATTATCCTTTATAGGGTTAGCAAAACACATTATAAATATATTGTAATAGATACAAACTTAGAAGTCTTAAAAAGGGAACTTAAAGATGATAAGAGAGAGGAAGTATGACTTACCTCCCAATCAACTCTGTAGATTCATGACAGAATGTTTAGAAAGGGGTCCTCCAAATCGTCAGAAAAACATCATTTTTATACACTATCCACTTCAGTTAAATCTTCTAAATTCTAAGCATTTGCCAAATGACTGAAGAAAGCAATCAGTCAGTTGCTAAAGTCTAGTGTCTGAGCAAGTGGCTGGCCCTTGCTGTCTCCCTGAATTTTCAATATCAAAAGATAACATCCAATGGTGGTGCATTTACACCATGGAATACTATGCAGCTATAAAAATGAAGGATCTCTTACCTTTTGAGACAGCATGGAGGGAACTGGAGATGATTATGCTAAACGAAATAAGACAGTCAGAGAAAGACAAATATCACATGATATCACTTATATGTGGAATCTAATGAACACAATAACTGATGAATAAAATAGATTCAGAGACATGGAAACATGGAACAGACTGACGAATCTCAGGGGGAAGGGGAGGGAGAGAGATTAACCAAAGAATCCTATCTAATAAAAGAGAAAAATGGTAATTGGCGTACGACGATACCCTTTTCATTGGCTAATCAGGGCTATATGCAAATTAACTGCCAACTAAGATTGGCAGTTAACTGCCAACAAGATGGCGGTTAATTTGCTTATGTAGGCACAATGCAGGGAGGCGAAAGGGAAAGCAGGAAGAAGCCCCCTCCTACTGACAGTGATCGGAAACCCAGGGGGGAGCTAAGAGCTGGGGGGCAGGGCAAAGGCGGCACTGGGGCCGCCTTTGCCCTGCTCCCCAGCCATGATCGGAGAATCAGGCTCCTTTGCCGCCCTGGCCAGTGATAGCAGGAAGTAGGGGTGGAGCCAGCGATGGGAGCTGGGCACGGTCGAAGCTGGCAGTCCCGGGAGCTAGGGGTCCCTTGCCTGGGCCTAAAGCGAAGCCCACGATCGCGGGGCCGCTGCAGCTGCGGGTCCCCGCTGCCCGGGCCGGATGCCTAGGCCAGGGGCGTTAGGCCTGGGCAGGGGCGGAGCCTGCAACCACGGGGAGCTGGGGGTCCCCTGCCCAGGTCTGACACCTCTGCCGGAGGCCTCAGGCCTGGTCAAGGGGCCGATCCGGTGATTGGTGATCGGAGGGTGATGAGGGTCAACTCCTCTGGCGGAGGCATCAGGCCTGGGTGGAGGGCGGAGCTGGGGATTGGGGGGATATGATGGTCCCCTTGCCCAGGCCTGAAGCCTGGGTCAGAGGCGTCAGGCTTGGGCGGGGGGGAGCAAGCGATCAGAGGGAGATGGGGGTCCCCTGCCCAGGCATGATTCCTGAGCCAGAGGCCTCAGGCCTGGGCGGGGGCCAGAGCCAGTGATCAGGGGGAGATGGGGGTCCCCTGTCCAAGCCTGACACTCTGGCGGAGGCGTCAGGCCTGGGCAAGGGGCCGATCAGGCGATCAGAGGGTGATGGGGGTCTACGCCTCTGGCCGAGGCATCAGGCCTGGGCTGGGGGCAGAACCAGTGATGGGGGGAAATGAGGGTCCCCTGCCCAGGCCTGACGCCTCTGTCAGAGGCGTCAGGCCAGGGCAAGGGGCCGATCCTGCGATTGGAGGGTGATGGGGGTCAACGCCTGAGGGCTCCCAGTATGTGAGAGGGGGCAGGCTGGGCTGAGGGACACTCCCCCCCCACACACACACACCCAGTGCATGAATTTCGTGCACCGGGCCCCTAGTTTAATTATAAATTCTTCTAGCCTCTCACAATAGGGTGGTGAAGACCTGGGGCTGGATGGAAACCAGGTTGGGGGAGCTTCTCCCTTTCTCATATGCTAGCTCATGGAGGGTGTGGGTGCTCTCTGCTCTGTGTAGGTAAGCTTAGTGGGGTGGGCTTTGACCCACAGTTTTAGCCCATAGTTGTCTACTCGAGTCTGTGATCCAGCACTAAATCGATCTAACTCTGGGCGTTCTGGGGCCATATCTATTACCTCATTATTTATATTAAGAAAGTTAACATTTTCACCATTTTGTCTGTCTCTTATGTCTTATTTTTCAAGTGTGTCCAAACTCTGTAGAGGAAGAAAGAGGTGTCCTGTATTGACTGTCTAAAACCTAAACAATATACAGTACAAATAGATGAATGCTCTGATATTCCTAATTCTGTTAAGAAAAAACTCCCTAAATAGATTATAATGTCTTCAAGGGCAGGTTGCATGTTATACTTCTTTACATCACTACTACCACAGAGAGGCCTTGCGATAGACATGGAGAGTTGTAGAGAGCACAAACACGTTACCTGGCCACTCTTACCCCTTACAGCTGTAACATCTTTTAAACTTTGCGTTATAAATGCTGAAACTCATCAAAAACATTCCAGCAGAGCTTTACTGTTCCTCAGTGACACCGATGGAGTGCTGACAGGGACCTCCTGCAGACTAAGGTGAGTTTCCCCGGAATCCTCCAGCTTCCTGTTGCACACAAACTCCCTCAGGGAGGATGGTATTCCAGCAGCCCTTTCCTTCAACTTGTTGCCATACGCAAATGCCCACTGGTCACAGGCACCATGGCCTTGCCTAGGCTGCTGCACCATGATGGATTACAAAAGGGTCAGAAATTCATGTTCTAAAACGTAGGTGGAGGTTGGCAGCCACAAGCCAAATATGATCTGCAATTATGAGTTTTGGTCCAGCTTTAAAAAAAAAATAGTTACCAACATTTAAAAATTGAGAGAGGTCAGAAAATGACTTGATCCCTGGCTTCTCTTGAAGAATTAGGTTAGCCTTGGGCCTCTGTGCATAGAATGCAACATGCTTCTAGAGCCAAACAGTGGCAGTGCCTGGAGATAGTGGTGAGTTTCCAGCTCCCCACTGACCTAACCTCTCCCTATTGCTTTCTGTTAACCATCTGGATTTCCAAGAACTTCTATTTACGACTATTTTTTAAAAATACATTTTTATTGATTTCAGAGAGGAAGGGAGAGGGAGAGAGAGATAGAAACATCAATGATGAGAATCGCTGATCGACCACCTCCCGCACTCCCCCAACTGGGACTGGAGCCCACGGCCTGGGCATGTGCCTGGGCCTGGAATCGAACTGCGTGACCTCCTGGTTCATAGGTTGATGCTCAACCACTGAGCCATGCTGGTTGGGCACGACTATTTTTCCCTAAACATTCTGGTATCCCCCCAAGCATATTTGAGAGCAGCATGCTCTTTCAGGGCTTTGCGTTTGTGCCAGATTCCCTCTAGCTATGGAGCGTTCTCTTCATATTTCTTTATAGTATTTGTTGTGTGAAAGTCCTCTGCCTCGGGAGTGGGTCCTCACGGCTAGTGTAGCCTTTATACGCTAGGAGGTACAGCGTACAGAACCGACCTGCCACCTCTCCCCGCCGTGTGTGCCTATAAGGGCTTATGGTGGGGACTGCGTCATCGGGAAGCTCTTATCATTTATTCTAGACCATGTCTGAAGGCTGAGGGAGAACCTCCTACAACTCTCAACCTATCCCAGTAGCCAAGATTATGAACCCAGAGTGGCAACCCCCAGGAATTGCCTATTGGCATTCAAGCTGACTGAGCCCTAGCCAATTCCACTGTGGAAACTAGCGGCGTTGTGGCCTTAGCTATATTTAAGTACCAGTGTCCCCCAAGAACCCCCTGGGATGAAATAATTAGGACTATCTCAGATAAGTGTCATGGAGGCCCAGTTAAGCTTAGAAAATCCTCATTAGCTATGACTGCATTGCCCTCTCTCATTATAAATCTGCCGAAGTGTCCATTACCCCAGGCTATTACCTAATTATTGCTAAACAACTTCATTATCTAATAATTTTCAGTAGGACAAGTGAAAAAGTTAGTGACTTACTAGTTACTCTCTTTGCTTCTTTGTATTCTTGATGCGTTTCCAAAGCATCTAGGAAGCAGTTCAGCAGCAGCTGAGGTGATCTCATTTTTGGGGGGTGGGTGGGGGTTCAGCTATACCAATCTTTGGACCAACAATATTTGCACAGTTCAGAATACACCTATACCAGTTAGGTGTAGTTGGCTGTGTATAAGAGAATGCAGAGGCCAAAGTAATAATAGGAAATAATGTTACTAGGTGACAGTTACGTGGTGCTCAGTAGGTGCGAGGGCCTGCTGTAAGTGCTTACCCCCTTTGACAGGGATTAGGAAGTAGGTAGTTACTTGCCCATCTCCCAGATGAGGAACCTACGGCACAGAATGGTTAGGTGATATGCTTAAGTTTATAAAGTAGGAAGTGGTGCAGCCAGCCATGAAAAAAGTGAAACCTTGCCATCTGTGACAATGTGGATGGACCGCGAGGGCTTCTGAGTCCACACTATTAAGCCAAACATAAAGGGTTGGATGGTTCCCTGTGTTGAAGCTGGGCTATGTCCCACTTCCTCCTCACTTTATGGCAACTTACTTTCATGAAAATTAGCATCTACATAATTTATATATTGCTTTGAATGCTTTTAAAAAATACTTTTAAAAAATAAAGGCTAAATGGTCCCTTGTTATATAAATATATATAATATACATAGCACAATGTGATGTAGTATTTAAATTTTTTCTATTTAATAAATATATGCCCACTTCACCTATTTCTCCCACCCCCACCCCTACCTCAAGCAACCACCAATAATCTGCTCTTTTGTTCTCCATATCTATGAGCCTTTTTTAAGATTCTGCATAGAAGAGAGGTCATTCAGGATTTGTCTTTCTCTGTCACTTAGGATAATGCCCTCCATGTCCATCCATGTTGTTGCAGATGGCAAGACTTCTTTTGTTTAAATGGCTGAATAATATTCCCTTTTGTGTGTCTGTGTGTGTATAACATTTTCTTTATCCATTCTTCCATCAATGGACACTAAGACTGTTTCTTGGCTATTGTAAATAGTGCTGCGATAAACCTGGTGGTGCTTTTGTCTTTTCGAGTTAGTGCTTTCATTTTCTTTGGATAAATTTCCAAAAGTGGAATTGCTGTTTTATTCTTAATTTTGAAGAACCTCCATGCTGTTTTACATGTGGCTGCACCAATTTACATTTCCACCAACATTGCATATGGTTCCCTTTTCTCCACATTCTTGCCAGCACTTATTTCTTGTCTTTAAGTTAATAGCTACTCTAACAGGTGTGAAGTGATATCTCATTGTGGTTTGGATTTGCATTGCTCTGATGATTAGTGATGCTGACCCTTTATATTTTTTTCTTGCCTAAATGCTCTGGCTCAGACTTCCACCACCATGTTGAACAGAAGTGGTGAGAGTGGGCCCAGATACAAACTAGTGTGGAGAAGGTATAAAATGGTTCTTCTTGAGAGAATGATGTCAAGCTCAGCAAATCAGTGTGATTACTGGCAGAGCTGAGTGCCCATTTGAAGGTGGTGGTCATACATTTACAATGACAAAATCTTCTGTATTATGGAAATTTCTCCAGCATCACTCAGTTACATCATACTAACATAGAGAAGGCCTTCAGTGGACATCTACCCAAGGTCACAATGGTTGAGGGTGATTATATGGTTGGACCACAGAAACTGAGGTTGAGAAAAAATTAAAAGAAAATAGGAAGATGGCTGATGAATATAGAGAATATAGAAGGAGTCTGAGGGGATTTGAGATCTCAGTGAAGTCAAAGAATTTTCCTTGTATGGAAAGTGAGTGGGAAGTTAGCCCAGAGAAGGGACTGTGTATGTACCTTGAATGATAGTGGATTGCCTAGTTGCCAGTCCCAGCATGGTGTTGCATTCAAAACAAATATGAGTCCAACATGCAAGAAAGCATCAAAAGCATTTTAAATTTTTTTTATTGAAATGCTTTGAAAGAGGGAAAAGAAGAATTATATTTCTTATCACGGTGAAACATAGATTCCCTTTGCTTATCACTTTCCCCAGCATTTTCCTTCTCACCTCTGCTGCAGCATCATCTTCTAGAGCTACAGCCTGCAATTTGAGTGCATTTCTCTCCCTTTTATCTTCATCTTCCAGATCTCTCTGTTCTGCAGGGAAGAGCTTTGGGCCCTTTGTAGCATAAAACAATCAAGTCTTGCTCTGTTCCATCTAGTTTTTCAGCAGTGCCCATTATGTGGATCAGCACAACAAAGTCCGGTAGCTTTCATTTTTGAATCCCATTATTTGAATTAATTATCTTGCATGTGGTGGGTTTCTGGTGATAATGAAGTCAGGGATGTGTCCAAGTGTGGCATGGAAGAAAAAGACATTGAAGATGAGAAGAGCAAGGATTTGAGGGGTCAGGCTGGTTATTCATGTGGAGCCTGAGGCAATGTCAGGAGTTGAGGTAAAGAGGGCACATGCTAATGTTTTATTGAAGGAGAGGAATGACCAAGAAATTACTAGATAATTCTTGTGAGGAGGGAAAAAATTGCCATACAGAGGACAACGATTGCTATTCAAGATGGAGGAGAATTAGTGGTCTCAAAGGGGTAAGTTCAGAAAACAGCTTCCACCTGAGAAGGCTATAAGGACAGTATTCCCAAGGGAGAGTTGGGTTTTTGTGAAGGAAAGGAGTTGGGTGGGGCTAGTGGTTCAGAGAGGAGGCAAACATTGATGAGACTTTACAGAAGAGAACTTCCAGTGGAAGGGCTGTTTTTTAATTTTATTTTTGTTTTTATTTTGAGGGAGAGGTGGGAGAGGTTCATGGATTTACAGCACAGTTTGAAGCTGAATACTTAGAAGACAAGGATTAGAGAGGTTTTCTCCGTGGTGACTGAGGTAAGGAGGGATGCGGAGCATTTTGAATTCAGTTCTGGTGGGCTTTTTATGTTTGCTTGTTGTTGTTTTTTATATTTTAATTGATTTCAGAGAGGAAGAAAGAGAGAGAGAGAGAGAGAGAGAGAGAGAGAGAGAGAGAGAGAGAGAGAAACATCAATGATGAGAGAGAATAATTAATCATCTGCATCCTGCCTGCCCCACACTGGGGATCAGCCCGAAAACTGGGCATGTGCCCTCGACTGGAATCGAACCCTGGACCCTTTGG
Source organism: Myotis daubentonii (assembly GCF_963259705.1). Classification (NCBI taxonomy): domain Eukaryota; kingdom Metazoa; phylum Chordata; class Mammalia; order Chiroptera; family Vespertilionidae; genus Myotis; species Myotis daubentonii. Next base: position 142,394,685 of record NC_081842.1, on the reverse strand, counting down.
TCTGTAGGCCGATGCTCTATCCACTGAGCCAAATCAGCTAGGGCTCGTCCTCTGTATTTTAGCTCAGTGTCATTACTTTAGTTATTTGAGGGTGTAACAAATCACCCTCAAAACATAGTGGCTCAAAACAATAAACGTTTAATTTTGGGGGTAAGGAATTTTGGTGCAGCTTAGCTAGATGGGTCAAGTGGGGCAATCAGGATGTCACCAGGGACTGCAATTATCTGAAGCTTTTGACTGAGGCTAGGAGTTCCACTTCCAAGATGCCTCATTCACAGGCCTCTTGACAAGAGGTCTCGGCACATAGCTTTGTGGGACCATTCACAAGCTGCTTGAGTGTCCTCACAACATGGCAGCTGGTTCCCCCCAGAGTGACTAATCCAAGAGAGAGACCAAGAAGGAAGTTGCAAGTCACATGACCTACTTTCATGACCTACTTTCACAAAGTGACATACTATCATTTCTGCCATATTCTAATCATTAGAAGTGAGTCACTAAGTTCATTCAGGACAAAGAGATGCAGCTCTAGGAAGTCGGATGTTAGATGTGAAGGCATTGATAAAATAAGGCCTAGGGAATTGCAGTTAGACCAGTAAAAAGCTCTGTCACCCCTCTCTTCATGACAAACTCTTGAAATATTAATCTGTCATTCTGGTAGGAATTCTTTCCCTACCTTTTCAGCATGTGGAGTAGATTGCCTCCCAATTGTAGTTCATGTCCTCTTCCCTCACCTTCCCAGTTAATGTCCAGATGTTTGCACCTAATTTATGTGTTGCTTTGATTTAATCATTGAAATTGCATGCTTTCAATATTTACCAGCATCCACATGGTACACAAGTCAACCCTCCATCTGTTCTACACATTCTTCAAAGTATTTCTCAGAGATGGTCATTCAGGATCTGCTTACATACTTCTTGTGAAAGAGGCTCACTATCTCACTTCCATGTAACGTTATTATATAAAACCTTTGGATTATAAGAATGATTCTTTGTTTTAGAAACTTGACATATCAAAGAGAACAGCTGATGAGATGTAGTAATGCATTATGGCAGCCTGTGTGAGTCAGCTGGGGCTGACATAACAACATAAATTTACTTTCTCACAGTTCTAAAGACTGGAAAGTCTGAGATAAAAGTCCAGCAGGATTCAGTTTCTGTGAGGGCTTTCTTGATGGCATTCAGATGGCTTCCTTCTTCTAATGTCCTCACAAGAGAAGAAGATGGAGAGAAAGAGAGAGAGAGAGAGAGAGAGAGAGAGAGAGAGAGAGAGAGAGAGAGAGAGAGAACTCCCTAGTGTCTCTTCTTTAAGGACACTAATCCCATCATGAGGGCCCCATGCTTACTAATATGACCTCACTAGAGGCCTGGTGCATGGATTCGTGGGGTCCCTCAGCCTGGCCTGCAGGAATCGGGCTGAAACCGGCTCTCCGACATCCCCTGAGGGATCCCAGATTGCAAAAGGGCAATTCTAGGGTGACGCACCCCAGAATCAAGCTCCCTCCTCTCTGGTTCTGGGTGCGTCACCCAAGAACCACAGCTGCCAAGTCACCACAACTTAGCAGCTCCTGCATTGATCTTCTGCCCCCTGTTGGTCATTGCACTTCATAGCTACCAGTCAGATGGTCAGATGGTCAGACGGTCGCTTAGGCTTTTATATATATAGATAAACATAATTATCTCCCAAAGGCCCTATCTCTAAATACTATTACATTGGGAGTTAGGGTTTCAACATATGAATTTTAAGGGGGCACAAATCAATCAATATCACAACCCATAGCATGACAAAACTGCTTTTCATATCTGAGATCAGATAATAGATTTTTGTTCTTAGTTTTTTATGGGGCTCATCTTTGATGCCTTGATAAGTACTTTTGGCAAGAAATGATCATGAATTAAATATTTTTTCTCCTATCTTTCTGAACTCTGGCACAGAATTTGGGGTGATGGTATACCCTGGGGTCAGTTTTTTTCCTGTACAAAAGACAGAAAAAGTGGGAAAAGCTCCATACTGGATGCTGGCTCTGATCCTGCAGCATATGAGTAACGAGTCACTACCATTTACCTAGAAGGTTTTAATGATTATTTCATGTTTTAAATTCAACCCTGATTTTTCTGCAAATGCAGCATTCAGAGGAAAAGAAAGAACTCAGTGTCTGTACAAACATATGGAAATCAATGATAAATGGACAGAGACTGCTCGGTATATTTATTAGCCAAGCTCGTATAAATCATAATTTTACAACCATTTATTAAATTAATAGGATTGTTTTGGGAACATCAAAGAATTCTTTATTAGGTAAATAATCATGTTTATCCACTCAGTTATGGGGAAAAGCAAATCATTCACACAGCATTTACTCTGCTTCATCAGATTTCATTTCTCTTAAATGTCAGCCATTGATAATTTTTACTAAACAACCTGGGGAAAAAGTCCAAATTTCTATAGGCTTCAGCCACCTCTCCAGGAAAAGGATGGCTGCTTCTCAGATTTCCATTTCTTTCTTCCCCAACTGGAAAATGCTCCCTGAGGCTAAAATGGCTCACCCATACTGAACTAAAATTTAGGTAGTTGGCTGTCTTGGCCAAATCTCTTTTTCTTTTTTGATTCGTCCCACGCCAGTCTTATTATTATCTGACCACACAGGCTCATCTCAGTGGCCTGCTTTGTTGATTAAGCATGAGCCAGATCCCCTAAGCACCTGAGAAAATTCCCCCTGTTCCCCTCTTTTTCTCTTTAGCCAGCTGATCTGAGCTCATAGAACCCTGTCTTTTTCCAGTGTTAATAGAAAGAAAACACAATTAGGAAGTTTTAAGTCAGCTGCCTGACAGGGAGGACTTACTCCATGTTTGTTATTTTGATTTGTAGTATCAATTTTGTCCTGAAAAATTACTTTACAAATTATAATTTTATAAATAAAAGTATATTTTAGCCCTATTTGGTATGTATTGGCAGAGTTACAAGTTCCATTCATTTAGTAAATAGTTATTGATCCCTCTAAGGCCAGATGTCAGGCACAGTGAGAAATATGAAGAGTTATTGATTTATCCAATAAACATTTACTGAGTACCAGTTATATGCCAGATACTGTTTGAGACACTGGGGCTACAGAAGCGAACAAGAAACACAGAGCTCCTGATCTCAGGGAGCTGCTACTCCAGTGGGGAAAAACAGATAATAGACAAACAAATAAATAATAATAGCAGCAACAAGTATTGTAAGGAAAACTCAACAGAAAATATGAAAGTGACTGGTAACAGTGAAGGGAGAAATCATTTAAATGGAATAGTTAATGAAGGTATCTGGAAGGTGACATTTGATCTAATATAGATGATGAGTAGAGTATATTCCTCTTCCTGGAAGAGTTTACAGTCAAGGCTAAGACTGCATTCAATTTAGTATATAACCAAAGCAGGTGTCTATGATGAAGGTGTTTCTCTGATAAAATGAATCTGCAAAGTCTGGAAAAGGAGATCCCTTACTCAAATGAACAGTTTCAACACGAGGATCATGATGAACCAGGTAACATGGCACCACCAAAGGAAACAAATAAAGCTCTAATAACTGACCCTAAAGAAATGGAGATCTATTAATTGTCTGACAAAGAATTCAGAATAATTCTCCTAAAGCAGTTCACTTACTACAAGAACACACACAGAGACAACTAAATAAAATTAGGAAAATAATACATGTACAAAATGAGAATTTCAGCAGAAAAATTGTAACCATAAAAAAAAATCAAATAGAAATCCTAAAGCTGAAGAATGCAATAACTGAACTAAAGAACACTATACAGAATTTCAACAGTAGGCTAGACCAAGAATCCAACAGCAGAAAAATACACATTCTTTTCAAGCACACATAGGACATTTTCTAGAAAAGATCATATGTTAGGCTAAAAAAAAAAAAAAAAAAAAAAAAACCCACAAAAAACAAACAAACAAAAAATAAGTCTCAAAAATTCAAGAAGGTAGAAATCATACCAAGTATCCTTTTGACCACAATGGTATAAAACTAGAAATCACTGAAACCGGTTTGGCTCAGTAGATAGAGCGTCAGCCTGCGGACTGAAGGGTCCCGGGTTCGATTCCGGTCAAGGGCATGTACTTGGGTTGCAGGCACATCCTCGATGGGGGATGTGCAGGAGGCAGCTGATCGATGTTTCTCTCTCATCGATGTTTCTGGCTCTCTGTGTCTCTCCCTTCCTCTCTGTGGGAGAATCAATAAAATATATTTGAAAACAACAACAACAACAAAAACACCTAGAAATCAAGAACAGAAGGAAAACTGTAAAATTAACAAATACATGTAAACTAAACAATACTCTCCTGAACAACCAATGGATCAAAGATGAAATCAAGAAAAAAAAATCTTGAGGCAAATGATAATGGAAACACAATATACCCAAACTTATGGGATACAGCTAAAGCAATTCTAAGAGGAGAGTTAATTGCTATAAACACATATAACAAGAAAAAAACCCCTCAAATAAACAACCTAACGTTACACCTCAAAAAAGCTAGAGAAAGAACAAACTAAGACCAAGTTAGTGGAAAGAAGGAAATAATAAAGATTAGAGCAAAAATAAATGAAATAGAGAATAGAAATATGATAGAAAAGATGAAAAAACTAAGAATTGGTGTTTTGAGGACATAAGTAGTTGACATGACTTTAGCTAGACTAATCAAGAAAAAAAATACTCAAAAATTGTATATGGAAGGGGAGACATTACATTGATACACAGAAATACAAAGAATCATAAAAGACAGCCAGGAGCAATTATATGCCAACAAACTGGACAACCTCAAAGAAATAGATAATTTCCTAGAATCATACAACCTATCAAGACTGAGTCATGAATAAATAGAAATCTGAATCAATTAATGAGTAAGGAGATTAAATAAGTAATCAAACACAAAGTAAAGCCGAGATCCAGATCCTTTTCAAATTATTTCATCCTGGCCAGGTGGCTCACTTGATTGAAGCATCATCCAATTGACCAAAAAGTTTCAGGTTCCATCCTGTCGGAGTGAGTGCAGGTGGCAACTGATTGATGTTTCTCTCTCTCTCTCTCTCTCTCTCTCTCTCTCTCTCTCTCTCTCCCTTCCTCTTTCTCCAAAATCAATAATAATAATAATAATAATAATAATAATAATAATAATAATAAATATAATAAATACCCACATATCCCCAGATGAGGACTGGAAAAAAAAAAACTTACTTCAGAAATTTGGAGAGGTGGAAACAACCCCAAACTCCTAAATAAGGCCAGCATTACCCTGGTAGCAAAGCCAGATAAAGACGCTGCAAAATAAATACATAAATAAATAAATAAATAAATAAATAAATAAATAAAACTACAGAATATAATTTCTTGAGAAAATACTAGCAAACCAAATTCAATATTATGCTAAAAGGATCATTCACCATTATCAAGTCTGATTCATGCCTGGTTTGCAAGTATGGCTCAACATGCACAAATCAATAAGTGTGATACATCACATTAATAGAAAGATAAAAATCATATATGTGATCATCTCAACTAATTTAGAAAATTCAACATCCTTTAATTATAAAAAAATATCAAAAAAGTGGGTACAGAAACAACTTAATAAAAGCCCTATATTAAAGCCCATAGCTAACATCACACTCAGTGATGAAAAGGAGAAAATCTTTTTCTTGTCAGATGAGTTTAAGAAGACAAGACTACCCACTCTCAACACCTCTATTTAACATAGTACTGGAGTCCTACCCAGAACAATAAGGTAAGAAAATAAAATAAAAGGCATCCAAATCATAAAGAAAGAGGTAAAATTGTCTCTGTTTACAGATGACATCATTTTATATTAAAACAAATAAACTAAAGATCTGATAAAAAGAAAACTTTTAGAACAAATAAACAAATTCAGTAAAGTTGTAGAATATAAATTCAACATGTAAAAATCAGTAGGCCCTAGTCAGTTAGGCCCAGTGGATAGAACGTTGGCCTGTGACTGAAGGGTCCCAGGTTTGATTCCTGTCAAGGGCACATGCCCACTGGGGTTGTGGGCTGGGTCCCCAGTAGGGGATATACAGGAGGCAGCTGATCAATGATTCTCTCTCATCATTGATGTTTCTCTCTCTCCCTCTCCCTTCCTCTCCGAAATCAATAAAAATATATTTTTAAAAATCAGTAGTATTTCTATACACTAATAACAAACTGTCAGAAAGAGAATTAAGACAACAATTCTATTCACTATAGTATCAAAAATAATAAAATATTGAAGGATAAATTTAACCAAAGATGTAAAATATCTGTACAGTAAAAACTATAAGACATCCATGAAAGAAATTGAAGAAGACAAATAAAAAGATAATCCTTGTTCATGGATTGGAACAATTAATATTGTACTACCCAAAGTACATATTACCCAAAGTCATCTATGGATTCAATGCAATCCCTATCATAATTCCAAAGTCATTATTTACAGAAATAGCAAAAGTAATTTTAAAATTCACATGAAACTACAAAAATCTTGACTAGCAAAAAGCAATTTTGGGAAAGAAGAACAAAGAGGGAGGCATCACATTTCCTGATTTCAAACTATATTATCAAGCTATAGTAATCAAAACAGTACAGTATTGGTATAAAAACCAACACATAGGTCAATGGAACAGAACAGAAAGCCCAGAAATAAACCCCACATATCCGATCAACAAATATTTCACAAGTGAGCCAAGAAAACTCAACGCAATGGGGGAAAAGATCGGCTCTTCAAGTAATGATATTGGGAAAACTGGATAGTCACATGTAAAAAAAAAAAAAAAAGAAAGAAAGAAAAAGAAAAGGAAAACAAAACCAAAAAAATCAGGCCCCTATCTCATACCATTCTTCTATGTCCCAGAATCACCAAATAAAGGAGAAAGAACATGGAGATGGCAAAGCTGCTCTTTACCACCTCAGTCCAAGAGGGGACAGATCATCTCCTCTTACTCTCCACTGCCAAAACTAGTTTTAGTGCCATAATAAACCCAAAAGCACAGTGAATGAAGTGTAGCAGTATATCTAGCCAGCAAGAAGTAGAGAACACATGTGTTGGTGAGACCCAGCAGTCTGTCATAGTGGTTTTTTTTCTTTAATAGCTTGTTTGTTTTTGCATAAATGGAGTTCCTTTAACTACACTATTAAATCTCCTACAGCAACATATATGGTAGCCAACCCTATCTCCTGTTCTCACACTCTCGTGCAGTACTCTCCCATGTTTAATAGGAGAGCTCTGATAGGGTAGAGCTCTGACCTGTATAACCAACAGGGTACTGAGGAAGGATAGAGCATGACTTCTGAGGCTAGGCTATGAAAATCATTGTGGCTTTGGACACATAAGCAACCCTGTGAAGAGGTCCATCTTTGCAGGAATGGAGATCCCCTGCCAACAACCCACACTAACTTGCCACGTATGTCAATAAGCTACCTTGATATGGAGCTGCCCTCCGTCCTCAGTTAAGATTTTCAAGTCTGTACTTTAGAATTGCCAAACTTTGTCATTAATAAAAGATTCAGATCTACTCATCCATTTATTTATCAGATACCTTTGTCTTGTTTCTCAAAAGACATTGCTACATAATTACCTTAAGACTCCCCCAAGAAAGAACTCACAGGTCAGCTCCCATTTGTTGCTAGTGACTGCTGTTTCCACGCCTCTGAGGTTGTTTCCAGAGATAAAGAATCTGAGCCTTTATCCACCAGTAATATTTGCTGGAGAAGTGGAAGCGGTAGTAAGTAGCTGGTGGACTATATAATTGCCGTCTATGGTCTAGGCATCCCAACTCTTGTTTTTCAAGCCTAGATTCTCAGTTAGGACTCCATAGCCAGTAAGTACCACTTGGCCTGATCAAAGGCCCCAGAGCTGCAGTCCTGACAAACGGCATAAGGGAAAAAGTGAAGCCAGATGCTTTTTGGCCATAAGTCAGTCAATTAATCTGGTTTATTTACTGTCTACCATGTGTCTTTTACTATGAAGGGATTCAAATTGGTTGCTGAGAAAGCCATGGTTCATGGCTCTTGTAAAAGACCCCACTTCTCAGCTTCAACCTCATACTCTTGTGATTGGATTTTTTCTAGCACCAGAGTCAAGGGCAAAAATATTTGTTAAGTAATAACTGGAATTTGGAAGAAACATGAGATACACTCTACCCTATCAGAGCTCGTTTATATTCTGAGCAGAGTCTAGTAGCCTGTTTACTAAATGCATAAATTTTCAGGTACTTGCAAAATGCCAGGGTCATAAATCTTTTTGAAAAACAAAGCTTATTTATTTTCCTTGAAAATAACGTGCATTTTAAAAATGGAAAATAGAGAAGACTTCAAAGAAAATAAAAAAAAACACACAATAAAAAACCATGATCTCACTTCTCAGAGTCAACCACCGTTTTGCTGTTGTGCAAGTTAGAAAACACATATAATTGGGATAATATCATACATATAATCTTATCCTGATTTCTTCAGTTAACAGCATGACAAAAGTATTTACTCTTTGCAAACATCATTTGAAATTGTTGTCTATTTTAATAGATTCCTGTATCAAAATGTACTAATGTTTCTCTCATATTATTTTCACAGAGGGAAGGAAGGTGCAATTATAAATCTTCAAATAAGCAGAGACACTACCATTTCTGAGTGAGATTATTCATTGGCTCACAGGTCCTTAAACCTGCAAGGCTGCCTGAGAGAGAGTGGACTACAATGTTTTCTTTCGTAGAAGAGGCCACTGAGGCAGAGGTTCCTGACTTGTCTAGGATTACACTGCCAGCCAATGGTAGCACCAGGCTGATGGCCCATGCTTCTAGTATTTCTACAAATGGCAAAAGGAGAATGAACTTTTCTTTAGCAGATATTCACCTCATGCCTAACCTTTGAAATAATTGTTACTATCAGTAAGGCTCCATCAGAAAAAAAAAAAAAGCAAAAAAGGGGGAGCTCCCCAGCCTGTCTGTTTAGAAGATTGTGGGCTTGTCAGGGAGGAAGGATTTAAGTCCATGTGTATGGCGGGAAGAAGCCCACCTGGACTCTGGTCTGAAAACATGTTATCCTGCTGTGCTTCTGCCTGGCCGTGTGGCTGAAGCAAGGTCCACATAAATAAGTTCACCTCCCTGGACCTCAGTTTTCTCACTTTTCAGTGAAGGAACTACACTAGTTGGTATTTTCATGGTCTGATATTTTAGCTTCTAAGCTTGATTCTTTTAGTCAATTGCAGACTCAAGGAACATTTTGAGTCTCGTGGATGGGAAGTCACATAAAGACTTCACAGAGTCTCCCAATGAAATGAAAATCTTAACCAACTGATCAGCTCAAGAAGTGAATGACTTTAATGAGTATATGCAAAATCCAAAGCCTTTAGGAAATAAATATTTCTATGACCACACAGAGCACATCTTACCCCTCAAACACACTCCGTTTTCCAGTTGCTCAGACCCAAAATCTTCAGACTGAGCTTTGACCTGCCCAACACACCTTCTCTCATGCTTTATCCCCAAACTGTCAGAAAATTCGCTTGATTCTTTCTTCTAAACTATCCAGAATCTGACTATCTGACCAATATGTACTATCGCTACCATCTTGGTTAAAAGCACCATTATTGCAATAATGGCATCATCTCCCGCTGCCCCTCCCCTCGCTTGCTTGCTCCAGCACACTGGGCTCTTCCCTCTTCCTAGGATGTTTTCCCACAGACATACACTTGGCTAATTTGCTCACTTCCTTCAAACCATTGTTCAAAAGTCACCTCCTCAGTGACATCTATCTGGACTACTTTATTTCCTGCTGAAAATTGAACCCCTGTCCAGTGTTCTTATTTCCCTGCTCTCCATTTATTTTTTAAATTTAATTTTACTGATTTTGAGAGAGAGAGAGAGAAACATCAATCGCCCTGAACAGGAATCAAGCCCACCACCTTAGGTGTATAGGATGACACTCCAACCAGCTGAGTCACTCTGGCCAGGGTTGTTGTTTTTTGAAATATCCCTTTCCTTTACTGAATAAAACATATTCATAGTTAGCATGATGATCTTTAATTATTTATTATATTTATTTGTTATTATATGCTTCCTATCACCCATGTAAAATCAAGCAGGATAGGAAACTTTGTCTATATTTTTTTCACTGATGTATCCCAATTGCCTAAAACAGTGTCTGGCCAAAACAGATGCTAAAGCAATATTTCCTACATTTAGAGATAGGAAATCAATTGCACAATGTATTAATGCAACTTTTCAGAAAGCAGTATCCTAGCTCTTATTAGATAATTAAAGAGAACTATAACCAAAACCAGTTCTGAAACCATGGTTATGTTTACTCATAACACTGTATAGTTGATCTGGGGATTTTTTTGGAAAATAATTTCATTAGAAAAATTCATATAAAATTTTAATGTGTCTTATTGGATGGTTTCTCACGCATGTAGTGGCATGCCTAAAAATCTTCTTTTGAAGACCTCCTAGGAGGAGAAAAGAGAAAGAGAAAACACAAGAAATAGTAGTGCCTTTCTTAGCAAAAAATCTTAAACATGAATGATAATGAATCTGGTAGCTAATGTTGCTATGTTAATAATAATAATGCTAATACTCATAATTATTGTATGTGGATCTTTTCATTTGAAAGTCTCCATGTGCTTTATAAACATTAATTAGTGACATTTCACAACACCCCCATTAGAAAGGTAAGTATTATTATATTCATTTTATACCTTTAGATAAAAGAGTTAGTAAAGGTCATGTATCAAGATAAAAATAGAAACTAAAGTAACACTTGGAAATCTCCCTCTCCCGATTCCAGTTCATCTGCCAGTGCCTGCGGGGTTATGAGCCCCTTTTTCTCTGAATTAATTCATGGCCTGTGGAATCCATGCTGATGAAATGTTCAGGATATCGTGGAGAATTCAGTATTCTATGGCAACCTCAGAGGAGTTGCTGGACCTATTGCTTTGTTTTTATTTTAAAAGAACTTTTCAAAACAGGTAATATTCTCTTTGCCATTCTTTTCACATCTTTGTCTTTCCTTTGGTGGGTTTCACATGAACTTCATGAGTTGGCCCTGTTCTCTTTATGTCCTCTCCAGCCTCACATGGAGCACTGTGTTCTAGTGCCGGCTATCAAGGCTCTAAATCACTGTGAGAGCCAGGCAAGTCCCAGGCTCCTGAACCTCAGCTTCTTCTTCTATAAATGAGTACACTGGCTTCAGCATCTCTACAGTTCCTCTAACAATAAAATGACATGTTTCAATGAAGAGAAATCCTTTGAGATGATTTCTCAGGGCAGTGTTTATTATGTTAGAGGCATAATAAGGAAAAAAGTTATTGGAGGAATGCTTCGCCAGCTGAGGAGAAGACTCTGAACATTCTGTTATTAAAAATTGTCTGAGTAGGTTTTGTGTCAGATTCCATTCACCCCTGAGGCCCTCTTAGTGATGATGGCAAGCTTTGACTGTTGAGTGGACAGGTTGGAGAACGCAAGATTGGTCCCTAGTCCCTATTTCTGGGGCTCTGAGAAGAGGACCTTTTCTTGGGGAAGGCAGCCCTCCTGTGTTTCTACTTCTTTAGGGACCTCTTTGTCTCTCACCAGGATGTCAATTCACATCTTAATCACTTTGTGTGTAATCTCATTAGAGATAATCCCATTTGCCAAAGTGTCAGTATCTTTCCTTGGTACAGAGGAAGGCATTCTTATCTTTTGTTTTGGAAACCCAATCCAGCCTTAGTTAAAAATAGAGCAGTCCTGGTTGAATTCTTTCTCTGACTTTGGATGTTGGCATTGAAATATATAAAAGTGGATTCTTTCAAATCGTCACACTAAATTCCTATCGGTCATGGCTTTAAACTGTAAGGGCATCATTTTAAAAAATGGGTGCTGGGGTGGGTTTTTTTTTTTTTTTTTTTGCAGTTTAAATGAAGCAAACATTTTGTTCACTTACAAAAAATCGAAGGTGACTTTCATAAATTAATCTGGTAATCGTGTCCTCTTATGATTACTCCATTTTTCTTTGTGGGGATAGAAGCACTTACAATAAACAAACAAAAGAACAAACAATCATAACACAGAGAAACACAAACAAAAGACCACCTTTTTCCCTTTTTTAACTGAACACTTGCCTTATAGTGACTCTCATCAGGCAGTCCTGAGATGGTGAAACTCCAGATCATTCAAGCAACCGCGTTTGGTGGTGGAGGGCTTGTTTCAGGGAGGCCCAGGACCAAGTGCATGTGAAGCTGCACCATGAGAGCAGGGACTCGCTTTTGCAGGAAGTGCCAATCCATATGGCTCCCTGGCCGTCATAACATACATCACATTAAACGTGCGAAACAACTCATAGAAACCCCATCTCTCCCTGCAGCTCCTCTTCCCCGACATGCAACACATTCCAATTTTCATATTCTTAAAGTGTGTGTTGGGGAGGGGGGGTAAGAACAGCAGTCATTCTCATTTGATGGTTTGAAAAAAGAAGAGATGTTGGTACCACTCACTGACTGGCTAATGAATAATCAGATTTCACAGCGTGAGTGCTGGGGTGGTAATTTGGTTGCACGCCATGCTCCAAACCCATGGAATAGTGCTTCATTAATGTGAAGACCTGTATAATCAAACAATTAGCAGTCTCTCTGCAACGAAAGCAGCTTTTCATCAGCGTACATACTTCGGCGAAAGATGAGTCCCAAATCAGTGGATCTGACAGCAACTAGTCTTACACTAACTCAGCAACAGTAACATGGAGGGTGACCTGGGCGCTTTCTCCCTTTTCTTCAGCTAAGGCTTTGACAGAAGGTGTGCTTCCACAGCCCTGAGTGGTAGCAAGCATTTGTAGAAAATGGGAGATTAAGAGAATGTCTTCTAATTTTATTTACACAGCCTTCTATTTCATATCTGTTGAATTTTTTCTCACTTTACACTTCTTAGGGTTAAGAAGCTTGGAAATATACTTTAACTTAGGGAGAAAGAGAAGGTTTTTATTTTGCTTCTTTGCATCAGTGACTTGTGTCATCTTCAGTCTAATAGAGCTGATTAGCCTCTTTGGAGACTTTTTCTCAGTAGCCATGGAGAGAGGGTGCTGGTTTATGGTGGGATCTCTCCTTTGCTTTGTTGACTAATTCACATCAAATGAAGGAACAACCAGGCTATTCGCAGAACCAGGAGGCAGAGACCTTGGGCTCTTGGTGCCTTACGGTTCCCATCTCTTTCTCCGCCCTAAACAAGCCCTGAATATATTGGGTTGCTTTCGACATATTGCTCAGTAGCAAAGAGGTGAGAAGTACTAGCTCAGTACTTGTTTTTAAAGGTAAAAATGTAAATTATCAAAAACTTCAGTAGATTTGCAATAGTTTTGTGACTAGTTTGGCTATTCTAAATCAGGGATAGCAAACTTCTTATGTAAAGGCCAAATGGCAAGTATAGGAAAATCAGTTATTATGTATGTATATAACAATGATTGGAAAAACAAGTCTTAACTCGTAAGTTTTAAAGAATAGACTTTGGGCTGAATTTGGCCAGCAAGCTAGTTTGCCAATGCATGGTGTAAATCACAGGCTTAAAAAATATATATATATTTCTCTGTCACCGAACAAATCAATAGCCTCAGTACATCTGGATTTCCTTTTATACATTATTGTTTTATTGCAGATAATAAAAATTTTGGAAATATTATGTAAAAGAAATGTTTAGCAGTATCAACAAAATTGGATAGAATGGCTAGCATTCATTGTGGTGAGAGGCCAATTGAGTAAACCTGGAATACTTTGTTGGTGTGTTTTTATTGACCCAGATTGGTCGTGGAGCAAGACATGCAGGTTACTTGGGTCTTGTGTACGTAGAGATGAATTCCAGCTCAAGGGAGGGAGCACAGCACTGCCCAGGCCAAGGTTTGGGGTCTGATCTCTGGACAGGTGTGATGGTTTGTTTCACACAAAGAAGGAACATTATTCCATGGCCACAATCTGTATCTGTACTCAAGTCAGTTCTCAAAAAAGCCATTTGGACTATCTAGGAACTTATGGTTGAACCCAGAACAGCCGGCACCATGGTCTGAAAAGAGCATGCCTGAAATTTCAGATCAGATTCTAGATTTTAATATTAAAACAGTTAACATTAGGATGGAGCAAGGGTTCTCCAGCTCCAACGTGCATTATCTAGTAAAATGTTGGGCTCCGCAGGGTCGTGGCTAATGGCTTAATATGGCTATAGATAACCATTTCCAGTGACAGGCCCATTGAATGCTATTTTCCACTGTGCTCTGTTCCACATTTTTCATTAAAAACTTGCATGAGGACAAAGAAGGTATTCTTATTAAGTCTGTAGATGATGAAAAGTCGGGAAAGCTCATGCATGCAATGGATGACAGAGGGAATCAACAAAACCTCTACAACTTACTAACCCCATGAGAAAAATCCAGAAAAATCCAACTTAGCTAGAGTAAATGTACAATTTGTTATTTGACTTAAAGATGAAAACAACAATAACTAACTGTAAAGGTGCTGATGGGAAAGGCCTTAGCAAAAGCAAAAATGACCACTTGATTTAAGTTTTTAGTGGTTGCAGTGGGCCCACGGGGTAATTAACATTATGAATCCATTCACAAGATTCAGTGTCTAAGAGAGTTCACTTAGCGTGCCAAATTTCACTGTATCCCACTCAGATCGCATTTAGATGGTGTGTAAAAAGGAAATAGATAAACTAAAAGTATGTTTGATAAGTAACTACTGCAGTCAGGTATGCCAAATTGACACATACTACTATTCTGAGTGAAGGACTGTTGAAGGAATTGTGGCTTTTCTCTCAGATTCCTGGGCTCCGTGTAGATCTACTGAACTAGAATTCCTGAGGGTTGTGCTGGGAATCTGCCATTCTAAAATTCTCTCTAGATAATTCTGATGAGAAAACAGATTCTGGAAACCAAATCATCAATGCAAGAAAAATCTATCAAACTTGGTAAAATAACTAGTTAACAAGTTAGAGCTAATTCAGAAAGTTTCAGTAACTTTTTCATTTTCTTCCATTTGTTTTGGAATTTTAACACTAGACTGTGGCTTGTTTATTCAGGGACAAAGACGTTAGAATTTAGAATTCTTTCTCTATGTGGGCCATTTAACTTTGCTTATTTATTAATGGCCTCAGACTATACCCCTAATGCTAGTTACTTCCAATTATTGAGTCTAAGATTTGGACAATCAATGTACACCTACCACTTTCTCCTGGGAGAACAGATCACAATTATTTCTCCCATAGATAGAGGAAGGGGAGTGCACATAGAGAGACACAGTCCTGAAGGGCCTTGCCATTCTTTAGTGCTATGTATATGCACCACCATATTCCATATATCTAAACTATCGAATTGACTTCTCTTATGGAAATTTCCTTTTTTAACAGTTGTCCAAGCTCAATATGTAAGACTTCTTTTGTTTACTTGCTCCTCGTATCTAGATATTTATAATTTTTTATGATTTTACCTCCAAAATGTATTTTTAATCCATCATTAACACCCCTGTTCTCATTGTTTTTACCATTGTGAAAATAGAGCAGACTGTTTTGCTAGCCTTCCACTCCCTAATTGTCCATCTTCCCTTGTCTGATTCACCTTCTGAAGGCCTGGCTCTGGTCCTGTTGCTGCACCGAAAACCTGCAGGATGGAGTCGGAGCACCTAGGCTGCCACGAACGATGCCCAAGGCCGTGTTCCAAACCTTTTATTTATTAATGAACAAAATAATTTATTGAGCACCTACTTTTTGTTGAGAAAATGAAGCTGAAAAAACAATTTTTACATCTCACTACACTGATCTTAAGTTTTTGCTCTAATTCCTTTGCCAATGTTGTGTTCTCTCTTACCTCCCAGCCTTTGAATGTCAAACCAACAACCAGAACAACCAACAACCAGATGACCAGCCGGTAGCTATGACCTGTACTGACCCAGACCTTGCTGTTGGCACCCTGACAGCCCCAATCCCATTCATCCGCACCCTGGACCCTGACAGCAGGGAGGTGGGGAGCCCCATTTCTCACGGAATCAGCCATTGATCAGCTTACTGTCCATGCCCTGACAGCCCAGAATCCTGTTCACCCATACCCCTGTGAAGTGATTTGTAATGGATCTATTACTGAAGCTACCTTTGGAAATAGCATATCTATAGATAATATTAAATATATATATATAAACATGTAATTCTTTGTCCAAAAAATGAGCACATTCATAAATTAAATGAAGAAATTTTGGATATTCTTGATGGAAATTTTCACACCTATTTGAGTAATGATTACATCGATTCAATGGATGATGCTGAAAAGGAAATTTTTTTCCATCGAATTTCTTAATAGTATTACTCCTTCTGGAATGCCGTGTCATAAATTAAAATTGAAAGTAGGTGCAATCATCATACTACTGAGAAATCTTTATAGTAAATGGGGTCTTTGTAATGGTACTAGATTTATTATCAAAAGATTGTGACCTAACATAATCAAAGCTGAAGTATTAATAGGATCTGCAGAAGGAGAGGTTGTTCTGATTCCAAGAATTGATTTGTCGCCATCTGACACTGGCCTCACATTTAAATTAATTCAAAGACAGTTTCCCGTGATGCCAGCATTTGCGATGACAATTAATAACTCACAAGGACAAACTCTAGACAGAGTAGGAATATTCCTACCTGAACCCATTTTTGGACATGGTCAGTTATATGTTGCTTTCTCTTGAGTTTGAAGAGCATGTGATGTTAAAGTTAAAGTTGTAAATACTTCATCACAAGAAAAATTAGTCAAGCACTCTTAAAGTGCTTTTACTCTTAATGTTGTATACAGGGAGATATTAGAATAAGTTTAATCAATTTATCAGTCATTGTCTGTATCAATGTTGTTTTTTATATCATGTTTTTGTTGTTTTCATGTCATGTTTTGTGTTGTTATATCATGTTGTTATTGTTTATTTATTAATAAAGTTATATATTATTTTCATATACATTTTACTAATTTTCTTTAATCTCTGACACTTATATTATAGAGAAAGGGCAACTAGCGATATTAAAATATTTATTCTAATTAATTCCCTTTCAATATGCACGAATTCAGACACCGTGCCACTAGTCTATATAATAAAAGCCTGAGCGACTATCATGGCAGAACAACCAGAATGGTTGCTATGATGCGTACTGGCCACCAGGAGGCAGACACTCAATGCAGGAGCTACCCCCTGGAGGTCAGTGCGCTCCCACAGGGGGAGCACCACTTAGCCATTAGCCAGGCTCACGGCTGGTGAGCGCAGCAGCAGTGGCGGGAGCCTCTCCGCCTGCCTGGCAGTGCTAAGGGGCAGCGAGCTGAGCAGTAAGGAGTAGCAAGCAGGTGGGTAGTAAGGAGTGAGGGGTCCTGGACTGGGAGAGGGCACAGGCTGGGCTGAGGGACCCCCCCCCCCCCCAGTGCATGATTTCATACACCAGGCCTCTAGTTATAATAATCATAATCATAATAATCTGAATTTTAAAATAGGCAAAGGATCTGAATAGATATTTTCCAAATAAGATATACAAATGACCAACAGGTACATGAAAAGATGCTCAACATCACTAATCATCAGGAAAATGCAAATCAAAATCACAAATGGGACATCACATCACATCTGCTGAAATGGTTACTTTAAAAAAGGAAAGTAATAACAAGTGTTGCCAACGATGTGAAGAAAAGGGAACCCCAGCCCTAGCTGGTTTGGCTCAGTGGATAGAGCATCGGCCTGTGGACTGAAGGGTCCCAGGTTTGATTTTGGTCAAGGGCACATGCTCGGGTTGTAGGCTCGATCCACAGTAGGGGGTGTGCAGAAGGCAGCCAATTAATGATTCCCTCTCATCATTGATGTTTCTCTCTCTCTCTCCCTTTCTATCTGAAATCAATAAAAATATATTTTAAAAAAAGAAAGAAAAGGGAACTCCAGTGCACTGCTGGTAAGAATATAAATTGGAATAGCCACTATGTGAAACAATATGGAGATCCCTCAGAAACAATATGCAGTATGATTCAGAAATCCAACTTCTGAGTATATAACCAAAGGAAATGAAATCACTATCTTGAAGAGATATCTTCACTCCCATCTTCATTGCAATGTTATTCACAATAACCAAGACAAGGAAGTGATTTTAGGTGTCCATTTACTGATGAGTGGATAAAGAAAATGTGATATATATATTTGAATATATATAGGAATATTATTCAGCCACTAAAAGAAGGAAATCCTGCCACTACACCAGCATGGATAAAGATTGAGGGTGTTATACAAAGTGAAATAAGACAGACAGAGAAAGACAAATAATGTATAATTTCACTCATCTATGGAATCCTAAATAACTGGACTTACAGAAATAGAGAGTAGATTGGTGGTTGCCAGGGCTGGAGGAGAGGTAGAAATGGGTGAAAGTAGTCAAAGGGTACACACTTACAATTATAAGATGAATCATTTCTGTCATCTAATGTACAGTGTAAGGTCTATAGTTAACAATGCTGTATTGTACACTTTAAAGTTGCTAAGACAGTAGATCTTAAAAGTTCTCACCACACACACACACACACACACAAATTAACTATGTAAGGTAATGGATATGTTAACTAACCTTATCGTGGTAGTCATTTCAGAGTACATGCATATATCAGATCATCGTGTTGTACACAAACTTACACAATGTTATATGTCACTTTCGTCTAAATAAAGCTGGGAAAGAAGAATATAAAAATGACTTGCTTGATATCAAAATGCAAAAAATAAAGAATTTTTCAACTTGCTTAAAGAAGGAGCTTTTGCTTTATGACATATGGCAACCATTGGGAAGAAGAAATAAAACAAAACAATAAGCCCTTAATTATTTAAATAAATATGCCAGACTAAGAAAGATCAGCATGCTTGCTAAGGCCACATCATAATCCAAGTGTCACACTCCTTCTTTTCTGCTTCCCAGAACATGGCTATCATCCGATGTTGCCAGTGGTCACTTTCTTTTTAAAAAATATGTTTTCATTGATTTTAGAGAGAGAGGACAGGAGAGGGATAGAGAGATAGAAATATTGATGAGAGGGAAACATCAGTGATTGGCTGCTTCCTGCATGCCCCCTATTGAGGATCGATCCTGAAACCCAGGCATGTGCCCTGACCAGCGACCTCTTGGTTCATGAGTCAACCCTCAACCACGAAGCCACACTAGCCAGGCACCAGTGGTCACTTTCTAGAAGGTGTAAACATTGACCCCCTCAGTAGATTTCTGCTTCCTGCACACCAGGGTCAGCAGGAGGTGAATTGGGAGAGTTTGCCTTCCATTTAGTGGCTGAGCGCCTTCATTGTTTACCCACCACAGGCACTATTTGAATGTATCAGACTGTTCAACAGTTCAAGGATATAGAAGGAGACACATTAGAATAAGGCAATCAATTTAAAACATCACTGACATTCCTGTTCTCAAAGATCCTTTGGATACCTTCCTTCTCAGGCTTCAGGCTCCTGCCCTATTATAAGTCCCCCTTTTCTGTTTTTCCCATCTCCAAATTCCTGACCATACCTCATCCAAAACAGTTGTTGGGTTTTTTGTTTGTTTGTTTTTTGTCCTCTTCAGTTTTTTTTTTAAATCATTATTGTTCAAATTATTACAGATGTCCTTCTTTTTTTCCCCCCATAGCTCCCCTCCACCTGGTTCCCACCCCACCCCAGGCCCTCATCACCCCACTATCCGCATCCATAGGTACTGCGTACATGCATATAAGATCTTTGTCTCATCACTTCCCACACCCCCCATACCCCCTTCCCCCTGAGAATTGTCAGTCCGCTCCATTTCCATGCTCCTGATTCTATTACATTCACCAGTTTATTCTGTTCATCAGATTTTTTCTTCATTTGATTTTTAGATTCACTTGTTGATAGATATGTATTTGTTGTCACTTTGTTGTTCATAACTTTTTATCTTTACCTTTTTCTTCTTCCTCTTCTTAAAGAATACCTTCCAGCATTTCATATAATACTGATTTGGTGGTGATGAATTCCTTTAGCTTTTTCTTGTCTGTAAAGCTCTTTATCTACTTTCAATTCCAAATGATAGCTTTGCTGGGTAAAGTAATCCTGGTTGTAGGTTCTTGGCATTCATCACTTTGAATATTTCTTGCCACTCCCTTCTGGCCTGCAAAGTTTCTGTTGAGAAATCAGCTGACAGTCATATGGGTACTCCCTTGTAGGTAACTGACTGCCTTTCTCTTGCTGCTTTTAAGATTCTCTCTTTGTCTTTTGCCCTTGGCATTTTAATTATGATGTGTCTTGGTGTGGTCCTCTTTGGATTTCTCTTCTTTGGGGTTCTCTGTGCTTCCTGGACTTGTAAGTCTATTTTTCACCAGGTAAGGGAAGTTTTCTGTCATTATTTCTTCAAATAGATTTTCAATATCTTGCTCTGTCTCTCCTTTTGGCACCCCCATAATTCGGATGTTGGTACCCTTGAAGTTGTCCCAGAGGCTCCTTACACTATCTTCATTTTTTGGATTCTTCTTTCCTCTTGCTCTTCCGGTTGGGTGTTTTTTGCTTCCTCATATTTCAAATCTTTGACTTGATTATTGGGATCTTCTACTCTACTGTTGAATATCTGTATATTATACTTTATTTCAGTCAGTGTATGCTTAATTTCTGACTGGTCCTTTCCCATTATTTTTTGTGGCATTCTCACTAAGATCCTTGAAGGTCTCACTAAGTTCCTCAGAGGTTTCTAGAAGATTCTTGAGTAACCTTATAACTGTGGTTTTGAACTTTATATCCAGTAGTTTGCTTTCTTCCATTTCTTTCATTTGTGTCACATTTCTTTGTCTCCACATTTTGGCTGCTTCCCTATGTTTGTTTCTATGTATTGGGTTGCTGCTAAGTCTCCTTGAATTGATAGAGTGGCCTTGTATAGTAAGTGTCCTATAGGGTCCAGTGGCTCAGCCTCCCCAGTCACCTGAGGTGGATACTCTTGGTGCACCTCTTTGTGGGCTGTGTGCACAGTCTTGTTGTAGTTGAGCCTTGATTGCTGTTGGTATCACTGGGAGGAATTGACCTCCAGGCCAATTGGCTGTGGGGACCAGCTGCAACTACAATGGGAGAACTGCTGTTCAGGAGACACCCTTATGGGGCAGGACTTGCTTCAGTGGGGCTTTGCTGCACACTGAGTCTGCCCCTTGAGTGTTGTTGTAAGTGTTTCCCTCCACGTCCTGCGTGGTTCAGGGTTCGGGTCTGGAAGAGGAGCCGCACAACAAATGAAAAAGAAAAGACAGGAGATAATTTGGGAATATTGGGGGACCAGGCGGCAAGTCCAACTCAAGAGGAAGGACTTCCACTGTGCTCAGGCCTCACCAAGCTTTTATAGTGAGCAGTAAACAAGGTAGTGGTTACCAAAGTTACACTTTTCTTGTGAGTTTCACTTGTTTACACCATGGTTATACTTCCTGCACTTCCTCAGCCCCTTAGCTTCCCAGATAAGATCTAGGGAGTGTTATAAGGTCAAGCCTAATTATGCTAAGAGGACTGTGCCCTCTAAGCTGGGAGTTGTTTGTGACTTTGCCAGCAGGTCAGTCCGAGGCTTAACCCTATATCAGTTTCCCACAGAGCGTGTTGCTTATGGATGTGACGAGCTGCAATCTGGTATGATCTCACACTGACCACTGGGTACACTGGTTCTTGGATCTCTAAGGAGGTGCAAAGTCAGCCACTGCCTGAGACCACCCAGCAAGAGCTACAGAGAGATCTGCAGATTCCTCCTCTTTGTATGGAGTTTGGAAGTGCCCAGATGAGGCCCAGCTGTGAAGCAAGGCAGGCTGCTGCGGTGCTGGCCTTTGCCTTCTTTCGATAGCTTTGGGGCTCCCTGACCCAGCTGCAGTTTGACAAGTTTTAGGCTGAGAAAGGACCGGCCATTCATATGCAAAAGCCTCTGCACATACCTTGGGTGGGGTTGTAAATTGGATGGGGCGGGGTCTCAGGGAATCTCCAGGGCGAAGCAGACAGCAATGGCTGCCAGTCAGCCCTGAACCGGGGAGGTCCCAGCTCAGGAACAATGACCATTGCAATCACCTCCATCTGGAAGAAAGCCGCCCCCGTGTTCCTGCCCTGATGCCAGACAGTCCAATTTCTCCCCGTATGTTTCTGGGTCCCCCAAAGTCTTGCCCAGCACTGGAGCTCAGAGCAAGCAGAAGCCCGTATCTCCCTCCCAATTAAAAAAGCAGCAGCCCCGGGTGCCGGCACATTCCATGCCTCTGCACCTCCGCACCTCCGCACCTCCTACCAGTCCCAATGTGCTTTCTTCTTTACCTCTCTAGTTGTACTCCCACTCAGCCAGCTTTCCTGTGGTTCTGGATGATAGTTGTTCTGTATTTTAGTTATAATTTTGATATGGTTGTGGGAGGCAGCAAGTACAGGTGTTTACCTATGCCGTCATCTTAGTTGAACCTGTTTCTTTTCATCTCCTTACATGCTCTGCTTTTTCCTTCCCTACACAAAGTAGAGAAAGAAAGACAGTTTCCTTTCTCAAAAGGATCTTTGCCAGTAAGTCAATAACACTTTCCTTCCCAATTACAATGAAATAGAAGACAGGACTGGGACTCTGAAAAATCCTAAAGCATGACAGGCCTTGGGGCTGGTCCTTGAGACTCCATGGTTTTCAAAGCCAAGCATCATAGCATCATAGTTGGTTGTCCAATCAATTTAGGTCTTTAAATTGGAATAAAATAAAATAGAAAATATCAGCATATCTCATCTTTAGAAAGGGTAGGTACTGTTTTGTGAAACTTTCCATTTTTTGTTTCTGTGTGTGTGTCTTGGGTTATAATGTAAAAAGTGTTTCTTAAGCTTTTAAAGATGCTATTCTGACCTTGATGAGCCTCGGTTTCCTTATCTTTCAGCTAATGAAGAGAAAGGAAGGTGAACAGAAATAGGGAAACATTCTTGCCATCTCCCCTGGGGAGCTTTCTTACTAGGCTCAGACTAAGACCCATATTTTTGAGACAGTTATGTTGCTAATCGTTCCTAGTTTCTAGTTTGAAGGTGCAAACATTTATGCAGCTTTTAAAAAGTTATCAAATAATGTTTAAACTTCTTGCAGAACTGTAAACATTTTTTTTTTTTCTGTGCAAGGACAAAGGGGAAAGCAGGACCCATTGTATATGGAGGAGGTGGGTATTGTCATAGACACGTGACCAGGACTCCTGGAAATGTACAAATCTTCCTAAAATAAAGGCTTGTTTATTTTTCTTAAGAGCTGCCTATATTAGTGGCAGCAAAGAAGGAAAATTTATTGTTTGCTGACACACCCATGAAATGTAAAAGCCAATTAATTGTTCTGCTGTCTCTTTCTCTCCATCAGCGCTTCTCTTCTGCTCTCCACTCCCATCTTCAGCTCCAGGCTGGGAGACGGGGCAAATGAAGCCAGAGGTTTCATGGTACTTACTTACTGGATTAAATCCAGGCAGTGACAGGCAGTATTCCCAAATTGGTATCTTTCTCCTTCCCAGGTTCTTCCCCTGTAGTAGACTATACCCCACTATCAGAGAGCCTAGCCATGGACAGTGACGGGCCTTGTTCTTTAAGCTGCGCGCCCGAGAAGCACCCCAGAGGTGCTGAGAGAGCAGCCACCGGGAGCAATGAGCATAGAATATGCAGGGTTTCCTTCATCCCCAGCAGGTCCCTCTCCTCCTGGAATTCACCCGGCACCTTAGGGAGAAGCAGAGATATTTTTTGTCTTCCTCTAGCAATCCCAGCCACTTCACAGCAAGGCTGCTTCTCTGCAGAAATCAGAAAGGGAAGAGTGAGGGCCGCTGTCTACACCGCATGCCCATGGCAGGCCTGGCAGGTCTCCTCCGGATCTCCTCACAGTGCCCCTCCCTCCCCCGCATCCCCACCCGCACCCCGCCAGCAATGAGAAAGGGAAAATGTAGTCCTAGTTAAACAAACCTCAATTTCTGTGTGTCACAGGATGTGCCCCAGGGCTGAAAAAGAAACAGATTCTAATACTGGGACGCCCTCCTTTCAGTAGGAGGGACATTTTGTGGCTCAGAGCAATGATTGGTTAAAAAGCTATCTTAAACAGGAAGCAGAGTGAAGATGGAACAGCAAGGCCCTCTAGTTGTTTTGGGAAAACACCACAGAAGATTCGACCCTTCAAATTAGCAAAGGTTCCGAAGTCTCAATAGAGAGTGTCACTGTAGGGGAGCAGCCCTGGACAACAGCCTGTCCCGCTGCCTTTGTGGGCGTTTCCAGCAGACCCACCAGCCATGCCTCGGGTGGGGACTGACCCAGTCAAGTCAATGCTGGCAGCAGGCAGACCTGCAAACACATGGATCACAAGAGAAAAAGAGGAGGTGACACAAACTCCCCTTTTGAGATTTGCACAAAGTCAAGCTTGACTTATTTCTTGAAGCAACTGTAAAGGGCAATAATATATAAACTTATTTTTTATAGTGTTTTAAAAATATAGTTCTTCTAAAAATCATTGAGAGAAAATTTAAAGATTCAGAAGTCTTTAAAATTATTTCATATTTACCTGGCAAGCTTAAAACACACCACCCCTCTCTAAACTGCAGGATTGACGCCCGGTGAATATAACGCTATGATATATGAATATAAGAAAAACAAAATGGGTTTAGGTAACAGTATGCCACTGGAGGCATTTGCATTATTATTCATTTATAAGTGATAAATATTGAAACCAAGACTAACGTTAAAGCTAGTCTTTTATCATAAAACCCACCATTTTCTTTCTCCCCTCAAAACTAATAGGTTTTCTTTTGTATTTTAGAACTAAGAGAAATTTTCTTACTTTTCCTTTTGCAAAAAACTTAGATTTAACAAATCATGGCCGGGAGCTAACCCACATTTGAGTCTAGAAAATGCACTTGGCATTATCCTTCTCTGTTCACATATATTTGAAGTAAATTACATCAAATTGTATTTGAAATACCAAACTGGCATTAATGGAAGCTCTTTTTGTGCTCCAGGCACCATTTTAAAATAGATGAGCATAAAAATGCAGTCTGCATCATTAAGTTTATATGAAACTAGTGAGAATAAAAATCACCATGTTAGTTCTAATAAGATGTGTTTTTCATTCCAGTTTAATAACCCAAGACTATATTCATCTTCCTGTATAATAAATACACCGAGAGGAATGTATTCTTTTGTGGGCTTAACATGTTGAGGTTCTTTTTTTTTTTTCCCCCAAGAAGATAGAGTTTTCTGGGAAGCTGGGTAAAGAAAATTCTTTAATATGGCAGTGCAGAGTATTATTATCATAAATAATTAATGTGCACAGCAGAAGAAAGCCGAGCTTCATTAATAATTCTTATTTTTAGTTGGCATAAGCTAGAGGTGCTGTATCTTCTTTCATCCTATCTATGTCAATTTCCTTGATTTTAATTTAATAGATGTTAAAATTTTTAAAGGTATGGTACATTATGCAGTGGATCTCTGTTTTTGACCAAGTAACAGCCTACTGTTAATTCTTACCTGCCAAGATATTTTTAGAAACAGGCCAAAGGAAGGAGTGAAGAAAAAAAAAAGAAGTTGTGATGAGGCAAGGTAGAGTGGCCATCAATGTCAGCGCCTTTCATCTCCCATTTCCCTCCGGGACCAGTTAAGATGCTCCTTTGATTAGAACCTCAGGAAATATTAAGAAGCTCTGCCATGAATTTCAGCTCATCAGACTTGCCTGCTTATTTTTCAAATTCAGGGCTGATCCTCCTGCTGTATCCTGAGAACACATGTTCTGCCTGACACAACCTTGCATTTGTGATCAACTAAATCACTTGTCAAAACCTCCAAATCTTTGATAACAGGCATTTGTAATTTATTAATTCAGCATTGGAGCAGGAAAGCAGCTGAGCATTTCTGATGGGGAAAATGGAGGAAAAAAAGAGCCTGCTACGGAGGGCAGCAGGGTTGCACTTTACAAGGAGGAACACGGAGCGTGCATGACATTCCACCTTAGGCTTGATATGCAACCTTAAGAACTGTGTGAGAACCAGCAGCTATTTCACAGGGGTGTTGGTGGAATAAAGCCAGGAAAATGGGGTGACTGCAACAAACCTTGGAGAGAAAAATAATTCTAAAATGAAACAACCCAAATCCTGGACCTATACATTTTTGTAGCCCTCCTTGCTCAATACCAGGGCTGAGATTCTTCTTCGCAACCACTGAGCTCTCTACCCAGCTGGCCCTCACCTCACAGGTATCAGGCAGCTTTCTGTACAGTTCAGCTAAGGGGAGGATAGAAATCCAAGTAGGGCCTGCGATAGGATAGGAGATACTCCTGCACCCAGTCTCTTGTGTCAGGACAATTCAAGTGCTCAGTTCAATAGCAGGTGCCTAGGTGTGGATTGTCAGTCCTCGAAGTCAATGCCATTGCCAGAGGAGCATAGCAATCCACATGCTCCCTTCAGATCCCCAAGTCACACCTGGCGCTTGGCTTTCTCCTGAGAGCTGTACCGTAAGATGCAAAAAGAACCCAGGACTAAGCAAAGGCCTCTATCTGCTTCTGGAGTGGATTTCGCATTTGCTAATTAACTGCAAGGCTTGAGATCGGATCCTAGGTGGCTAACCTTCACCAAGTTCATTGTTACTGGCTGAGAGGACTGAGTAATTAGAAAAACACCTCACAGTTACTGAACACTTAATATGTGCCAGGCATCATGGCATCTCTCTAGTCTTCACAGTAAATCGTCGATGGGCAAGTTAAAATTATTTTAAAAAACAAATCGCTTTATCTGTAAAATGGGCAGAAATTTAATTTGTTGAGGGTTAAGTAATGTTCTATGGTTGGTCACAGGTCAGGAAGAGTCATCAAGCTCAGAGTAGAAGCCAGGTCTATTTGGAGATTATCTAGCCATATCTTTGTATCTTTCTCTACATATCATATACACATATAGTGTATATCTGTGTTATATAAAAATGCATTTGTGTTTGCATTACTGACCTTTCATTTCTATTAGTTAATTATTAGCTGAATGTTAGGTGTGCTAATTTGTCCACTTCTTTCATAATGCAGCATTGGTCTGGACCACATTTCTTTGCCATGACTTGTACTCTCAGAGAATGCAAGCTTATCTTAATAGCATTAGGGGGCGAGTGTTTAAAGAAAAGTTAATCTGATGCCAAGAATACATATCATCCCGTGAATTTCAAATATCCCATCAGCACCACCTCCTACCCCTTCCCCTCCCCCTGCATCAGTGTGGCAGTTTACCCCCAAGTGAGGGGCCATCTTACATCTAGACTCCAGGTCCGTGGGGCCCTGAGTACCCTGCAGCGGGAAGTTGAGTTCAGGCTGATCGCACACAGCCTGTTGTTTCGAGACCAGCCTCTGCTGCTGGGTGGCATGCTAGCTGTTTGAAATGTAATGGACTCGTTTAGACCCCGCGGACTCTGAGCCTTGCCAGTGGCCTTCTTGTCTTTGCAGACGTTCCCGTGAGCGCAGATCCTGGACAAGCTCTGACCTCTTTCCACCCCACCCCGTTCACTTTGCCTTTATCACTGTCACTGCCTGCCTACTCCTCCATGGGCCTTCTGTTCGGAGTTTAATTTCTGTCAACCTAGATTCCTGAGTGAAGCTGCAGGGCCATTAAGAGCCCCTGTCTTGTTCAGTGCTTGGAGCATAGTTGGCCTTCAATAAAAATAGGTTTGTATGAATGAATCAGTGACTGAGTGAAGATTGCACTCTGGAAAATGTCCAGTCCCCTTGGGCTAGCTGGGCTCCTGCTCCTGTCCTACCTCACTAACCTGGGGTGGCTACTGCCTAGGACAAACAAATGGGGATCTCCATGGTTTTGGTTTGTCCTGGCTACTTGGGTCCTCCCCATCAGAAACATCCACCCCCTTGGACAATGCTTGTGGTCAGAGCACCTGTTTTACACACTCGGCTGCACAGGTGCCCCTTGAGAGCCATGCAGCGTGCATTGTTAAGGGCACACACACTCTGAGATTAGAGTTTCTCTTTATATCTCCCCATCTCTCTTGTTCAGCGACACAGTGAGGTTACATTACTCTCCCTGGTTAATATCTTAGAATTTCCATGGCAAAGATTCCAGTGAGACAAACACACCTGTGTTTTAATTGTGTGTTTGCTTCAAGAACAGCAAGGAAGAAAAGTTTTTGTTTAACACTCCCAGGGTCAATAATTGGCAAAGGAGAAAAATGATATAAGAGGGGAAAGTTGCCGGCCGTGGAGTCTCGGTATCCACACTGAAAAACAAACAAGAATTGTAGCCGGGTTCCGCCCTTCCCCTGCTTTCTCTGGCCCAACCATGATCTTTGCATTGCAGAGTATTTAATTACTCACAGTAAACTTGCGGTTGGAAATCAAGGGGTTGATATGGGAAAGAGTATTTGTACCACATGTGAAAATTCTGACCTCAGACACACTGGAGTCATGAAAAAAAAGGGTATTGCTGAATACCAAAGTCAAAACAGGGCAAAGAAATGCTAGAGAAGGCTATTATGAATGGGGAAGTCTTGTTTAACTTAGTAAAATTTTGTCTGGCTTGGCTGAAGAATGGCATAGGTTATTCAATAAAGCATTTATTTAATAGAGAGCTTCTGTCTAGTGATTAAGAGGGTGGACTGAAGATCTAAATTACCAGAGTTCAAATTTTTACTATGTCTTCTACTAGCTGTGTGATTCTGGACAATTTACTTAACTTCTCTGTGATTTCATTGTTTTACCTCTAAAATGGAGATACTCTTAGGAATGTGGTGAGGATTTAAAAAAATAATATATTTTTTAAAAATGTAAAAGAGCACATGGCATTTAGCAATAACTATAATAATAATAAATACCTTAATAATTATTAGATATCAGTATTATTATTTTGATCATGCACTTTAAGGAATATGACAAAATTTTCATTTAGCATTATTTAATCTTTCTTGGGTAATGAAAGCAGAGGCTTGCAATACTTTGGTGCCATCACTATAATTCAGTTAAATAGGCAGTTGACATCCATTTAAGCCAGACTTCACTGTATAGTGATTATCAGGACTGTTGTAAGCCCCTACCTCACCCAGTGCTCATCCAACTTGCACAGGTAACTCTGTACTGAACATCAGTTTACTAATGTATAAGGAATCATTATTTACCACCAAGTTAAATGATAGAGTTGCTTGGCTCAATCAATTTAATCCCTTCTTTTACCAGGAAGTCAAATTAAGATTCTATGGCTAGTTAACGTTAACATGGGGAGTTACGTGATCTGAAGGCCGTTTCCATGGAGTGGTGGTGACTTAGTTATATGTATGTACTCAGCACAGACCACAATACGTTCGGCAGTCCCATGAGCTTTATCTTCGCACTTGAAAAGAAGCAATAAAGAATTTCTTTCTTTTTTAAAAAAAGTTATTTATTTATTTATTTTTAAATTTATCTTTATTGTTGAAAGTATTGCAAATGTCCCCATTTATTTCCCCATTGACCCCCTCTACCCCATTCCCACCCCCTCCCCAAGCCTTCACCACACTATTGCACTATCGCCTGTGTCCATGGGTTATGCATATATGCATGTAAATTCTTTGGTTAATCTCCCTCCCCTCCCTTCCTTCTGAGATTAAAATAAAGAATTGCTTAATCTCCAACTTCCTCTTTTCTAGATAACACTTAGATCCATGCCTCTAGGGTCCATCTGCCATGACCATACCCCATCACGTCAGTCTTCAGGGCTGTTCTCTCAAACAGGTCATCATTTCAAGTGTTCACTGACTAAAATTTCACTTTGTGATAATATCTAAAGGGGCCCTTAATTCTAGTATGAATCACACGCTGAAGTCCTACAATAAGAAGAGTTTTCTTCTCTTCAAAGTGTGTCACCTTCTGACATTTCTTGACTCAGGGCGGCCATTCTGATCGCCACCTGACTTGTTGGCTTATAGCTCACGGTAGCCTGTCATCATTGTAAGCATCAACTATCATTTTGCTGGCAAACTCACAAGTGTCATTTGCTAGATAATTTTGGTCAATAAAATGTCAGAAAGACAAGATTTACTATATCTTTTAAGCTAGTCAGACCAGAAAATAGTTTACCAAAAAAAAAAAGAAAGATGAAAGTAGAAAAGGGGCAACATGTCATTTTTAAGGTGACTTGGGCCTGCTTATTATTCCCTTTGTGTCCATTTCAGTATATAAAGAAATAGTGTAAGCACCATGCCCCCATTTTTCAAAAAGCACCTTGCTCCAAAAAGATACAGCTAAAATGGGGTTTTAGCAATAGTTGGGCCATGAAGCGTTTCATTTGTGATTAAAACGTATCACACTTGAGAAGTGATTGAACAACTGGTTGGAAGTCACAAAAATATTAACTATAATGAGCTCATTTAAGTAGAAACAGACGGGCTACCCCGCTGGTCGTCAAAAGTTTTCAAAGATGCTTTCTCTCGAGTAAGCAGGGCCCTGCAGACTGTGTCCATCTGTCTTCACGAGAGAGCATTTTAGGGGAGGAAGTGCTCCCGTGAAAACACCATTTGGAATTATTGATCTCTTGATCACTTGGAGATCTCAGTGGGAAATCGGAACAGCAATGGGCTCAGACGGGAATCAGCAGTGCCAAGAACATTTTTTAAAATTTTGGCTTCATAGGTGGCTGGAATGAAAATAAAATCGTATTTATTAAAGAAGGAACATCTTTCACTCTTCTCTTTGAATCACATAATGGTATTTTAAAACCCTCCTTGGTCTTCTCTTATGATAGTGAAAAAACATAAAAGTACATTGTCCTCCTTAGAGCTGTCCCTCCGTTCCCAGTTCCCAAACTCCTGGCCTCAATTTCTCAGGTTTCACACTCTGAGACTAAACAATGAGTGGGACTCTAAGATATAAATTCTATGATCTTGCTTAAATGTTTGTCACTGGTGAATTAGAGAAAGAGTGTTATGTTGCTACTATTTCCTTACACCTAGATATCAAACTTATCTCTTCCTCATTTTACGTAGAAGAAATTAAGGCCCAGAGAAGTAAAATGAGCTCTTGTACATTATGCTCATATTTTTTTCTTTAGGAAAAAAAATGTGTCTTAATTTAATAATAGAGAGGTCGCCCTTTGAAAAATAAATAAAATATAAAAACATTGGCTTTAAGACTGTTGAAAAGCAATCCTAGAGTGTACTTTCAGGGTCCTCTTTGTGATTATATACAGGTCTCTCAGATGTAGAAGCCCTTTTAGATATTTGTTGAATGATTAAGCCAATGAAAGGATGGGTTCCATATCAATATTACAAATAACAAATTCAAGGATAATGGAGGCATGGCATACTAGTAGAAAGGGATGCATGGAAATATATGAAATAATGTTAAATTTCAGAAGGAAAAGACACAATGGTGTTATGTCCAATTATAACTGTGTGCAAATGCATGCAGGACTGTGACTGAAGCACAGAAGAGAATGTAACGTCTGATTTAAGGTTTTCTGAAATGTTACTGAAGTTCATGTTAAAGTAAGTTTGGCGTCAGGATTAAGTAAGTTCTTTCTTGGCTTAACTGTAATGACCAATGCTTTCCTTCAGATCTTCCCTTTTCATATTGCTTCAGAGGTACATCTTCAGGGAAGACAAACTAACTGGGATAAACAAAGCTCCGTGTTGCTTTTGAGGAGCATAGCAGAAATTCGTGCACAGCACGCAGGCTTACATGTCCTCATATCCATCTCCACCACAAAGACACACACACAGCGCTGGCTTCCTAGCTGAGTCTCCACCCTGGGAGACTCCCAGGGTGCTTCCTACTATGAGACACAGCACACATTATTTCCCCTGGCTCAGCTCAGAGCTGGAAGGAAGTAGCAAATGAATACAGTGCCATCTGCGGTAAACATAACTGACACCCCTATCAGCCCAGGTCACTTCCTGGGTGCCGCCGCCCAGGGCCATGTGCTGCTTTCTTCTTATCCCAGGTTCTGTTTACCTCACCTGTTCAAAGACACTTTCATAGCATTTCTCCTCCCAATACAGATGCTAATCTAGGACAAAAAATAAAGCGAGCCTTACCTACCATGAGCCACAGCTAAGGAGGCTTGTTAAACAAAGCAGAGGCGCTTTGAAAAAAAATTAGTAATTGGTAGAGAGGCAAGAAATGTTCAGTTTCTGGTGTGTGTGTCTGTGTGTGTGTGTGTGTCTGGGTGTGCGTGTGTCTGTGTGTGGGTGTGTGTGGGTGTCTGTGTGTGTGTCTGTGTGTGTGTCTGTGTGTGGGTGTGTGTGGGTGTCTGTGTGTGTGTGTCTCTGTGTGTGTGTCTGTGTGTGTGTCTGTGTGTGGGTGTGTGTATGTGTGTGTGTGTCTGTGTGTGTGTCTGTGTGTCTGTGTGTGTCTGTGTGTGTGTCTGTGTGTGTGTCTGTGTGTGGGTGTGTGTGTATGTGTGTGTGTGTGTGTGTTTCTTTCTGCTGAAGACCTAACAATGCTTGAGAGGCTGGCTGGGAGAAGAGCCTCCAAAACACAGCCATTCAACTGCTTTCAGTATTTTCCTGTTTTTAATACTAAAGGAATATGGAGAGAAACAGGACAGAACATCGCGTTCTGCGAAACCAGCAATCAAATGGCCTAAAGCTAATGTTTACTTTTTGGAATGTTTCAGGAAGGCATTACTTGGAGATGTAAGAGAGAGAGGGAGAGACAGAGAGAGAGAGAGAGAGCACCTAATAATAGCCTTTCAGTGGTGGAAATAGAAAAGCAGCACAGACATGATAATTGAATTTGGTTTGGATGGTCAAAATCTGTGTGATCCTACAGCTGTATTTTCTAAACCATTTGCTTGACTTTTAAAAATGTTCCACATTTTGTTTCCTTTGCCCATTGCTCTATTGGAAAATTGCTAATTACCTTGCAAGCCTGTTCAAATTTCCTTTGAAATTATTTTTTCTTTCCCTCTTACCCATGAAGATGTTTTTGCCTTCGTTACTCCTCAGGCTTCAGGACTCATACCTAGCCTTCAAAGCAGGTCAACAGGGGATTTGGGTCAAAGCAGACCCTGAAATTATTTCTATGGAAAAGAATATAAGAGAAAGATAAATAAGTCCGGCTCCACCCCCAGGAACATAGGTTGATGCCTACTTGCTCTTTGCCCTACATAATTCAACTTGGGGCACACTCTAGGCAAACCAAAGGAATAGGAGTTTTTTTTTTGCATTTTAAGATTAAGGACCATCTTAATTACGGAGACTGGGTTCCAAAGTAGTGGTATAATTTTACTTATAAATTCTGAGTCCTTATTGTGTTTTGTATAAACACTTATGTCCCAAACCCTTTTTGGAATCATCTAAGAGAAAAATTTTCATGCATACCGATATATGTTTATTTGACCTTAGGTTGCTATAAAGAGCAGTGCCATGTCATTGCCATAATTTCATATCACTTATGTTTATATTATGAGTTCTGGACATCTGGGAGTTCCTAGGCTGTCTCTGGAATTGTAAAATTAGTCCCATATATGCAGACTTGTGTAAACTTGTAATATTAAGAAAATAAAAGCTCCATTTTAGCTGGACTCAAAAAAATTATTTGACTATGTTTGTCTTTTTTACTTTTTATTTCTTGATAGCCCAGAATAATAACATCTAACATCAGAATAAAATGCTCATAAAGTATTTCCAGTTATATTCTCCCATTTGATGAACACAATGTCATGCAAATTAGAGTAATCCCTCCTCAGAATACTGAAGATCAGGTAGGTGAACTGAGTTACCCAAGGTAAAATGGTAATAAGGCATGAAGCTGAGACAAAGAACCATTTATTGATTCATTTATTTATTCATTCCTTATTTATTCAGCAATGTTAGGTGCTGAAAATACATTCTAATCCCTGTCCTCAAGTGTTTATCACCCAGTGGAAACAACAATTCTTTAATTGCCATTGTGATATATACTATGAAGAAAAAGTATAGTGAGCAATAAGGGTACAGAATAGGAGGTCTGTATAAATTAGTCAGTTGCAAGAAGCTGGATCTGCTCTAGCTAGCTTACAAAGAAAGGGAGTTGTGAGAGGGTAATAAGTAGCTTACAGAAACTTCAGGAGGGACAAGTAACCACGCTGGGAATAGACCCCCAGGAACTGCAGTAGGCAGGAAAAACCCCAATCTTCTACCAGATGGCTCAAATGGAAAACTTTCTGCTGCCTCCCCTTGTTATTCATCATAGGGTTCCTCTGATATTAGAGATCCTGGAACCTTGATTAGAACTTCGAACGCAAAAAGAACAAGTGTCTCTGAAATCACGCTTGCAAGAAGAGCAAACCTATCTGCCTTCACCTCCCTTTCTCCTCACCTCTGCCCAGCACTGCTTTACATGGCCCACTCCCTCTGCCAAGTCTGTGGCTTATGCATTTACCTGGCAGATAACATGCCCTACTTAGGCCTCATTGCAAGAAAGTTCAAGACATGTGCTTTTGTTGGTTTGTTTAGTTTTCTAACATTTGTGTATGGGAAATACGCCTAGGTGAGGTTTGGGTTAATGGTTAGGCAGTCAATCCACTGCCTTAAGATCTTCACTTGGTCTTGGCTTCCCCAAAACTTGAGTTCAGCTAACATTGGAAGGATGTGGAAGAGTAGGTGAAGAGTAGGTCTGGAGGAAAATCATTCCGTGTGCTAAAGGCAGCCTGTTGGGAGGTCCCAGCTCAGGATAGAGCCTTAGGCATTAGAGTTACTGAAAGAAGGCTGACGTTGTGTTTCAAGGGAGGAAAATACCCACCTGGAAACCCAGCAGAGCCTCGGGCCCACATTCAAAGCTCCCCGTGCTCATTAATAACCTACCAGAGTTCTCATTGTCCCCTTTTAATGATAAAATTTGGAACATCTGAAACAAGTGGAATTCAATCTATTATTTAAATTTTCTAAAAATCTGTCTTTTTCTCTTTTTACTTCTGAGATTTTAACTATCTCTAAAGAAATGCAATGGAGGGAATGCAATGGCTATCCTGATGCATATATTCTGCAATTTCAAGTGAACAGTATTTTTCTTTACTGCTAAGGATTTATTTTCTTTAATTTTATGAATCCAAATTGTTTCTTACACTTTTGATTTTAAAGAGAAAGTACAGTAGTAAAATGTAATTCTAAAAGAAGTTAAAGCCTGCAGCCATTTTATTTTTAAAATTCTAACAATTTATTGTGGCCATTATTTGGAAAATTTGCTGGAAGTCAGACTATTTGATGATGCTCTCACAGATCAGTGAAGTCAGTTTTAAGCAGCTTTTAGTTCCATTAAATTGTCTTTTAAAATGTCAACTCTTCTGTATCTATAAGGTATATGAAGGCAGAGATATTTGTCTATCCAGTTCACTGCTTTGTCCTCTCTGCCCTAGGAACTTACTCAATATTTGTTGAATGAACAATGGAAATTGTTCACTATTGAATATCAAGCCAGTAAAATAAGACCATGTTTCTGTTTAAATAGGATATCTGAGGATTTTACACCTTGTATATGGAACTACGCTCTTGGAGTCTGGAAGTGTCAGGAGAAACTGTCATAGGTATTCAAAGAAGTAAACTTGACTTCCACAAAGTGCATCGAACAATACAAAATAACAGCAGAAACAAAAGGTATTTATGTATCTCTGGGTCTTCAGAGATGCTTTGAGACCCAAAACAGTTTATCTTTGGGGAAACAGCGTCAAGGGCAGAGTTCTCCTTTTAAAACCATGAGAGAAATGCACAATTGTCAGTAGGAGTAGAACCAAACTCCCTTGATCATAGTGGAGTTGGAGGCAGCAGCAGAATGGAGAGTTTAAATTAACAAGTTGTCTTGAACTGAGTCATCTAAGGATGGCCTGTCTCACCTTGCAGTGTGAGACACACCTGGTCTTTAAATTCTGTTCTAAGGGATTTCTACAAGATCAGCCGAGCCTAGGTGATATTCAGAATAAAATGAGCTAGCAAGAATGTAATTCATTATTTTGATCTTCATAAATAATATTCTGTTGTTTTTATTATTCTCATGAAAAGACCTTCATCTTTGTCTGTCACCCCATACTTCTAAGAGAGTTGTTTCATCTGCCTTGCAAATGAGGTCAAACTGCATGGCCAAATAACCAATAACCCTCCAATACTGCACTTGTATTGACTGCAGTTTCCCTATCTGCCAGGGATTGATTCTGTGGGAAGTCTCTTGAGTTGCATAGGAATTTTCTTGGGATATTTCTATGATTAATAATAATATGGACAAACCTAGTCTCTTTTCATGGCCTTTAACTCTCAAGCAAAAGAAAGATATCATATTCCAGTTTTTCAGATACTTTCTTTTGTTGAGACATAATTTCATTTGAAGTTATAGCAACTAAGAGTGTTCTTTATTTGTTAACTAAGAACAAATTATCTTTTTTGATTTATCACTTTTGACAAAGAAAGAAAGCTGTGTATAATCTCCTTCATTGGGTATATGAATAATCAAAAGATGATTCACCCATACAGTGGAATACAATTCAGCAATGAAAAAGAAAAAAAAAACCTGTTGATTTATACAACATGGGTGAATGTCAAATGCATTTTATTAAGTAAAGGAAGCCAGACCCAAGAGCTACAGAATATATGATTCCATTTGTATGGCATTGTGGAAAGGAAAACTATAGGGATGGAAAAGAGATCAATGACAGTCAGGGATTGGGATTAGGGAAGGGAATGAGTATGAAGAGGCAACATAATGGGATTTTGGGGACAATGAAATGGTCCTATATCATGACTGTGGTAGTGGTTATGAAACTATGCACTTATCAAAATCTATAGAACTATATACCACAAAGAATGAATTTGATGATTTTATATAAATTAATCCTAAAAACTGTGTAAAAAAATCTAGAATCAAATTAAACATTATCAAGAAGGCAGGCAGTTTTATGTGTTAATAAATAATTCTTTGTAGCATATCAAGTGAACTAGAAGACAACCAAAGTATATAAAGACATAGTCTATGTAATGTTTACCGAAGTGTGCTCCGTGGAACACAAGCATCCCTAATATGTCACTAGGTA
This sequence comes from Myotis daubentonii, assembly GCF_963259705.1. Taxonomy (NCBI): domain Eukaryota; kingdom Metazoa; phylum Chordata; class Mammalia; order Chiroptera; family Vespertilionidae; genus Myotis; species Myotis daubentonii. Next base: position 142,357,721 of record NC_081842.1, on the reverse strand, counting down.
TTGCTCAAAGAAAGGGTTCCAAATTGCTCCTCACAGAAAGATTCTGTACCAAATAAATTTTGGAAACTTTACATTCATAAGTCTATTCCCCTTTTACAAAGTTGTGGTACATATTAATAATAAAAATTGAGAACATTTACAGCAAAAAACAAACAAGCAAACAACCATGAACAACAAGAGAAAACACAAACTTTAACTTACAGTTCCCAAATTGGTTTGAAAATGGAACTCTGTTATTTACATCAATTAACATCTTATGAACACAATTTGAGAAATGCTGATCTATAAATAGGGTGACATTTTACAACAGAATCACAAAATCTTAGTCCTAGAAGGATCTTAGGAGATCATCTTGTCTTTTGGACAGATATACAACGTAGCCATTTTGACAGAGGAGAATATATATAAGAATATATATTTATATATATATTTATATAATATATATATATTTATATATATAAAAGGCTAATATGCAAAGTGTCCCCTTGGGAGTTTGGGAAACTGGGAGTTTAATTGCTCGCTATGACGTGCGCTGACCACCACGGGGTGACGCAGAACAAAGGAAGGCTCGGGACGGCAGCCAGCAACTGGAAGGCCCTGATTGGCCCTGATCACTGGCCAGGTCTAGGGACCCTACCCGTGCACGAATTTTGTGCACTGGGCCTCTAGTATAAATATATTTTTCTTTTTTTCAAGCATGATCAGTTCTTAATTTCACATGGTTCTTTGTTCCCTTTTTTGGTAAAACATTTAATATTTAACAATTTTTTTCCTTAGAGTTAGCCTAAATGGTTCTCCCAGTAATGTTTGCCCTTTTTAAAATATCTCTCCTTCTCTCTGTGTGGAGTTCGGTCACAACTCCTCACCGTGTGCTGTAATGAAGAGTTCCTCTCTGAGAGCAGTGGAAATCTGTGGGGCTGGCTCACAGGAACACCCCTCTTCTCCAGCAACTTGTAGGAATTGATACCCACCCGCCGTGCCTGTACCGTGTCCCTGTTCATGTTCTTGACCTCACAATTACTGTGGGGTTGCTCATAGGCCCAATAGAGTCTCTTTTTCAGGGACGAGAGAGACAGCCCTGACAACAGGAAACTGGAATCACTGTAACTTTAGAGAGGTTTATGGTTTTTGCACTTCCTGAAACTTTTGTTTTTTCAGCTTTTTTTTGCATTCAATTAGCTCCCCATGTCTCTTCAAGTAAAGTCCCTTCTAGTTAAAGTCAGTTTTTGTTACTTGCACCACAAAGAACTTTACTAGTATGCTAGGAGAGACCCAATGTCTTATCTGCCTTCTGGCATTGTATGGTGGCAAAATGGAGCAATTGTTGGCCAAGTTGCTCAAATTTCTTGAGAAAAGTTCTAGGGATATGAGAGTCGATTCCAATTTGCTAGGAGATTAAGTACAAAATTGGAATCATGATCAGGTCCTTCCACTAGCTCACTTCAAGTCCTTATGCCCTGCATCTGGGGTCTGTCTCGCTTCCCTCAGGGTTTGAGGGTCCTACGGAAGTTTTCTTTTAAATCCACCCTAGAAGCTTTCATTTTCACTTGGCTCTCTTCTGTAAGTAGAATGGTCTCATCTAGTCATTTTTCTTTGTGCTTCTTCTTTTTTACCTTTTTAGCCATTTCCAGCTGCTCTGACATTCTCTCTCAGGCCCTTCACACTGCACTAAGTACTTTAGGAAGTGACTTAGTCCTGTAGAGATATGTATGGAGTTCTCCTGTACGGAGTCCAAGAAATGCCTTCATTTTATCTCGACATCTGGATAGGGGTATTTAACTAAACTATGCATTTTGGAATGGTGCCAAAGCACCTGAGGGTAGTTGCAGTACCTTTGAGGTTTGCAGTAATGCAAAGATTTATATGCAGCATTTACCCCATGCTGGTTCAGAATGTTATTCTTTTTCATTATTTGATTTATATACTTACTCAAAGTTTTTTCCTATTGTAGGTGAGATCTCTGTCAGCCCCATACACAGAAGCCGCTCAGAAAATACGCCTTGTCTTTCACAGCCCTGCAGTGCCCAGCACAAAGCCAGGCGTCGGAGTGGGCATAAAGAACTATCTGCAGAACATTCAGTGCACTTGCAAAAATTAAAACATGGCCACTGACTACTCCCCTGGGGCCTTAATGCATTGTATATCGAGTATCTTGGTGCTTTACAATCCTCAAAAGTAAAATATACACAATCACTCACGCAACTAAATTTCTTTAGATATAACAAGAGGTTTATAAGGAGAAAATTTTTTTAAAATCTAAATAGCTTTGACGCAATTGTTCTTAACTCCCATTGTAGAACTCATATTTGTCCTCCTGTCTTGGGACGCCCCTTCCTCCTTCCGCCCCATCCTCACCTGCACAGTCAGGTGAACTGCACTCGTGTTTTTGAAGACGGGACCTGTTGGCAGGTCCCGTCACTGCATTTCCCTCTTCCTCATCATTCCATTCTCACCTCTGATTCCCCACCAGAGTGAGTAGAGGACATTTTATAACCCTGCCACGGGTCACATCTTAAAGCTTTGTGGAAAATTAGCAGCAGCATTTATTTTACATTTAGATTCTGCTTGAGTGCTTAAGTGGGAGGAAATTTTACAAATAGGTCAAGGCAAATGGCCAAGGAAATGTGGGGGAAACATTCACTCTGTAATATGAGTGGAACTCAATCATAGGACGCCTTGGAAGCTTGTAGATGGATTTGCCAGTTGTCTTCCAGACCAATCATGTGCCATCTACGTGGACACTTGTACCCCAAATCTTAATCCCCTCTCTTTGTGTAAGGCTGATAGGTTCCAGAAACTTCTGGGATCATCTTTCTCCCTTTGGGGTAAAGGCAGTGCCAGAGAGGAGTGGTGGCCGGGAGGACCATCTTTCTTGCACCTTCCTTCAGCCCCAATTTGTTTTGGATGTCCCTGGACTGTGTTCTTACAACGCCGACTGCCCTGAACTGCACTAGTGCACTTGATGGTCTTCTGGACTTGACCCTGAGACCTTTGTACACAGGATTGTGAATTTTTTGTACAACCAGAGTCTAGGCTAAGCACGCATTTAACAATCATTTTTTGCGTGCTCAGTTGGCTGCTCAGTTAGCTTGATGTATTATTTGGGATGTGATTATTGCCTGTACCACACAGCAAGAGAACACATCCTCACATGCTTTGAATGCCTCACATGCTTAAAGGCCACTGGGGACTTAGCTTGAAAAAGAGAGAGAGGATAGGACTCTGGGTAACAAGCCTTACAGCTGGTGGCTCATACCTGAAAGCTGTTCTTTCATGGTCCATTAGCATTGGCCTTGAACCCATGGCATCAAAATTAAGAGTGGAGCTGACAAATGGAAAAGGAAAGTCACCAAGGTTTCTTTCCTATGGAAGTGGTATCGTAGAGAGAGCCTAGATGCCCAACTTAACCACACTTTAGGGTAGCTATTATGTACTGAATGCTTGCTATGTGCCAGGCTAAGGGTTAATCACATTATAACCACTGTTAAATTTAATCCTAACAAACTTCGGAAATTATTATACTTATTTTACAGATAAAGAAACCGAGACTAAGGAGGAGTAAGAAATGTTCCACGTGGATCCAATATGATATCTCTCCCCCAGATCTAGAATACAGATCTAAAGATAAATTCCAACACCCGTGCTTTAACCCTGACCCACATACCTTTTATGGAAAAGGATGGTTACTAACACACTACATGACACCAGCCAGGCAATTTAATCTCTCTGAGCCTCAGTTTACTCAAAAGAAGTTTAGAAATGTCAGCACTTATAGGATTATTGTGAGACTTAAATGGAATGACATATACAAAAGCCAGAGCCGGATCCTGGCACACAGAGGGCATTAAATAATTTTTTTTCCTCTTTAGAACTAAACATGACTTAGGCGCTCGGAAAACTAACTGAATGATAAGTAGGCCGCAGGGAGGCAGAGATAGAGGTGGCTGACTTGGTCTCTGTGGAGCTGGCAAAGTCCTGGAGGCGGCTTTTCCTGACACTTAGGGTGGGGGTGGACCGTGTATGTCAGAAGGGCTATGGCCTGCTCCGGAGCCATTCAGTGATGTGCCATGACTGTAGCCATCGCTCCTCCCACTCACAAATCTGCTGTGGGGTAGAAAGATATATATGTATAAGTGACGTGTGTGTGTGTGTGTGTGTGTGTGTGTGTGTGAGTGTGAGTGTGGGTGTGTGAAACACATTTTTCCATCATCATCTCTAAGATTTCCTCATTGGGGACATTTGATAGCTTTGATGCCACTGAACTCATTATAACCTTCTGCTAGACATGAATTCTGCATAATTTTAAAAAATTAATTCAAGTTCAAACAGAGGAAAATCCTGATTTCACGTTCACCTTCACCCAGGGACTATGAATGAGTATCTGGGACAAGTTAACCCACTCTTCTGCTCCGTGCTGTATTGCTATTACCTACGACAGTGCCCAGCACACAGCGGCACCCAGTCCACGTCTCAGTAATACATATGAGGGTCAGAGCAACAGCCTGTCCCGTTTTCCATCCTGTCATGGAATCACCTTTTTAGAACAAACCTATCACGGGCACCTTGTCAGTCTCACATGTCACTCAATCACTAGCAGTTTCCACAGAAGCCCACATGCTATCTTTTTTTATTTTTCTCCAGAGAGGAAGGGAGAGGGAGAGAGAGAGAGAAACATCAATGATGAGAGACAATCATTGACCAGCTGCCTCCTGCACACTCCCCACTGGGGATGGAGCCCGAAACCTGGGCATGTGCCCCAACCCGAATGGAGATTGAATTGTGACCTCCTGATTCATAGGTCAATGCTCAACCACTAAGCCACACCGGTCGGGTCCCACATGCTATCTTGATCACAGGCCTTTACATGTGCTGTTCTTTCTTCCTCAGGTATCCTCACCACTCTCCACTATTTATTCTTAAAGACCCAGTACAAATGAGACCTCATTTGTGAAACTTTTCCAGTTCTTCCCTGATAGAAAAAGGAATTTTTATTTTTTTCTACTCCTAAAGTACTTTGTAACTGCCTCTCTCCTAATAGTTTGTTATTGATGTTGTGATGATCTTATGACCATCACCTCCTAGAGGGCAGGGAGTCTTAGTTTTCCCATTTTCTAGGGAAATACCTGCACATACTTACAGAAAATGTTTGTTGAATGAATAAATGAAAAAGAGACAGTTGCAAAAAAGGCAATGAATTTGTTTGAAAATGTAAAGGATTGAAAATGAATAGGGAATATTATCTAAGACAGCGGTTCTCAACCTGTGGGTCACGACCCCTTTAGGGGTCGAATGACCCTTTCACAGGGGTCGCCTAAAACCATCAAAAAACACATATATAATTACATATTGTTTTTGTGATTAATCACTATGCTTTAATTATGTTCAATTTGTAACAATGAAAATACATCCTGCATATCAGATATTTACATTACGATTCATAACAGTAGCAAAATTACAGTTATGAAGTAGCAACAAAAATAATTTTATGGTTGGGGGTCACCACAACATGAGGAACTGTATTAAAGGGTCGTGGCATTAGGAAGTTTGAGAACCTTCCTGTTCTAAGAGAAGATATGGAACAAATACATTAAGTCGAGAGGCTACCTCTATTGGCATTCTTTGTTAACAGATCTGCTAAAAAGAACCCATATCTGCCCTGGCTGGTTTGGCTCAGTGAAAGAGTGTTGGCCTGCAGACTGAAGGGTCCCGGGTTTGATTCTGGTCAAGAGCACATGCCTGGGTTGCGGGCTCCATCCCCAGTAGGAGGCATGCAGGAGGCAGCTGATCAATGATTCTCTCTCAACATTGATATTTCTATCTCTCTCTCCCTCTCCCTTCCTCTCTGAAACCAATAAAAAATATATTTTTAAAAAAAGAGAAACCTAAAGAATTCCTCTTTGCTCTGTACATAACAATGCCAAACAAACAAATAACATATGGCTTAGAAAAGCTAATTACAGGCCAGTCACAAAGGCAGTCTTGGCTTTATAATTCAGATGTACCCTAGAAAGAGAATAAAGGAGAGGGAAATTAGGTCTTGAGTCTATAATCCTGTTATCAGAGAAGGAAAAGCTGTGCTACTGGTAAGTAGGAAGTATCTGAAAAGAGTGGCATAAAGAGTTAAATAAACTTTTATTCAGAAATTTCTGGGCAATGATTAGACAAATAATTATAATGTTTAAAGCGGGGTGAGTTGTATAGGGCCTGGTGTTATGTCAATTTATATCTTCCCTGTTCCCAGATTCTACAACTCAAAGTGGTGCCAAATTGGAGAGTCTAGTCTAGTACCTGTGGTGAATGTGGACTGGGGTGCTGGGAATTTTAGAAGCCACTGAGGTTCATTCACACTGACTCAGTAACTCAGGCTTAAGGGTGATTCCTCAGGCCCAACCTAGCCCCCCCACCCCCCTGCCTAAATGGAGACAACTGGTGGACCAGATATCCAGACATTAGCAGACACACATTGGGTGTGGAATTGGCTGAGCCCTCATGTCGACTCCTATCAAAGGCAAATCCTGCGAGACAGGTCAAAACTGAGCAGATCCTAATTTGCCCGTATTATCTTTAGATGCGAGGATCTTCCTCAGCTTTCTGGAAGTTTGCCCAGTTCTCCGAGGGAAACTGGGTTGGCCAGGGTTCACCTGGGTTTATCAGTCCCCCAGGGGAATCTGTTTTCTCTGTGTGCTTCTTTTGTTATTCTGCGGGAACTGGGTCAGCTTTTCAAGGGTGGAAATGTCAGAGGAATAAAGAGGCTCCCTTGAAAAGATCTTTTCCACCACAGAAAGGAAACATCTCAGCATATCCTTTAAATAACAACATACAGCGTGACAGCCTTGCTTCCGACCCAAAGAAAGAAAAGAGGCCGAGAACACTGGGCAACATTGACACACACACCCCTTTGCTGGGGAGACAGCTGGGCTGGGGTTGTGTCATCCCAAACACTGAATTAAAGGAACGGAAACATCAACTCCGCAGAATCTTGTGGATGGCAAACGAGGCTAGAAAGCAGACAAAGGCAGGCTTTCAGCAAAAGCCTGATTTTTTTTTTTTAATATTGCAACACACTTGGAGCGTAAGGCTGCTGCCCTGAGAAGTAGGGATCTGCGACCCCTGGGGAGCAGCCCCTTCCAGACTGCTGTCTCCCACAGATCCCAGCAGTCACACGAGGTCACTGTGGAGGGCAGTGGCTGTGGCTGCACCAGGCCATCAGGTGTTCTAGAAAGATGCCACTGTCGGTGACATAGACCTCGCCTTACTCATTGGACTGCTGGGGAGATAAATTTTGCAACAGCCGGGCTGGAAGAATCCTAGGAAACACTGACCATGAGTCCACCTGCACTGTGGGAGGAGGCATTCAAAAGACTTAAAACTGATTCACAAACTTATGTATGCCCAACCCCTTCCAAACTACAAAATCATTCACAGTGCCCCCTTGTTCAGGAGAACCCGCAGCCAAATATACCATCACCCAAACAGCAAACATCCCCTAACAAGCAGAACTGATTATTGTTAAGACATGAGGGGAGGGCGTGGCAGTGGTATTGACTTTCAAGGTCTCAGCCAGTGTTTGTTCTTCCTCTTATGAACTCTGATATGCTATGAAATGCAGTATTAACAGGTTTGCTCCGTGAAAAGCTCTTATGTGTCAGGGTTCTTTTTTTTATTATTAAATATATTTTATTGATTTTTTTACAAAGAGGAAGGGAGAGAGATAGTCAGAAACATCAACGAGAGAGAAACATCGATTAGCTGCCTCTTGCACAGCCCCCACTGGGGATGTGCCTGCAACCAAGGTACATGCCCTTGACCAGAATCGAACCTGGGACCTTTCAGTCTGCAGGCCGACACTCTATCCACTGAGCCAAACCAGTTAGGGCTGTCAGGGTTCTTCTAACACTTTTGCACCAGGGGCTCTGCTCAAAACTACACATGTTCACTCCCCGTATTCAGGGTCAATACATCAATGATAAAAACAAACACTGAGATTCCGCAGACAGAGCGAGTTAAGGGAAACTAGGGAATCTTAACTCCAGTTAAATTCTCTTGGATAGCCGAAACCGGTTTGGCTCAGTGGATAGAGCGTCGGCCTGCGGACTGAAAGGTCCTGGGTTCGATTCCGGTCAAGGGCATGTACCTGGGTTGCGGGCACATCCCCAGTAGGAGATGTGCAGAAGGCAGCTGATCGATGTTTCTCTCTCATCGATGTTTCTAACTCTCTATCTCTCCCTCTTCCTCTCTGTAAAAAATCATTAAAATATATTTTAAAAAAATAAAATGCTTTCATTTAAAAAAAAAATTCTCTTGGATAAAAAGGAACTCAGGAGGTTGTCCCAAATCCTGGCCATGCCTGGTCTGAGGTGACTGTCACAGACCTTTGTCCCCTGTGCTCTTGTGTCACCCCCACCTCAGTCCCCACTTTCAAGATACCCCCATCATTGCCCAATCTTAACCCAAGTTTCATTCATCATGGCTGACATGCTACCACTTCAATAGTTCGCTCACCACCTGGGTGTCCAAGGAGAACGTCTCAAACCTAGAATCACATAAGACTTAGCTGAGGAGCTTTCCAAAGACTCTGGGCTGCCGCTTCAGGATGGGGTAGGACCTGCACATCTCAGGTGGTCCAATGTTTGAGGGCTTTTGCTGAGCAGCAGGGGTGAGTTAGAATCATATCAGATCCTGAGACAGTACAGGGGCTGGGATGTGGAACAAGGCAGAGGGGTCCTGCTGATGGTGATGTGGTTCTTCCAAAAGAATTCCATATGATTCCGATAGGCCCTCTTCTCCAGCAATCCCCTCTCCGTATGAGAACCACTGGTGCTTTGGACTGAAAACGTCTTGGACTAATTCTGGCTCTGCCACTCATGAGCCCCCGTGGCCTTCAGTATATCACTTTATCGGCGTAGATGCCCTATTTGTGAAATAGGAGCATTACCCAGCGCAGTGGCTGTCAGCCGTCACTGTGCCTCAGAACTCCCTGTGGAGTCTTTATAACACACCAGTGCCTGGACCCCACCCACAGAGAGTCTGACCTGTCACCTGGCGTGGGGCCTTAGCCTGGGGTATTTCAAGCGCCCCAGGCGATGCTGCGCTGTGGGCACAGCTCTGCAGGTGTGTGACAGGAGTGCTCACTCCTCATCTGGAACCCTCCACAAATGACTAGCAGCCTTCTCTCTCTGACGCGTCTGCAAGGCTGTTTTAAAGGCCACCTGAAGGGGCTGAGCAGCCAGTGTCTGATTTTGCCATTTGAGAAGTTAACATTAACAGAAAAGGAAAGTGTTACTTTCCTCAATGAGGGGTTAAAAAAACAAGGTGCTGAACAGGGTTTTCTGATCCCCTGAACCTATGACAGGTTTGTGAATGGTGTGGCTTTCCTGAAGCAATTCTCATAAGATGACTAGTCATATTCTGATTCTAAATCCAATTCTTCTCAGAAAGCCAGTATCACCACCAAGTGTGTGTGTGTGTGTGTGTGTGTGTGTGTGTGTGTGTGTGTGTGATATTCTTGCTATAGAATAAACTCATTTACAAGAAGTAGAGCTCTTACTGTATGGGTCTTGGTGTTTTGTGCAGTAATGGTTTCCTTTTAGGATACCAGCGAAGAGTTAGTGAGTACGTACTTATTATGGGTTGTGTGTGACTTTAAACACTTTAATTAATTACCTCAGTTATCCTCACAAATCTATATGGTATATACTACTAAAATTCCCTTTGTACAGACGAGGAAACTGAAAAATGGCACATTTAAATAACTTCACTGAAGTCACCTAGTAAATGACAAAGGCAGGACTGGAACTCAGGTATTTTGGCTCCCGAACCTGTGTTTTTTATTACTAAGAACTGTTGTCTCCCATGTAATCAGTAGTTCTAGGTTAACACTAAAAATTGGTAACAAATCCATCATTTGTCATTGCTTTCTGATACCTTGGTTACTCTTAACTATTCTCAGAAGATGAAAATCACAAGGCTTTTTAACAACCAACGTTCCCTTGATTGTGTGAAGAGAGGAACAGGACACACCAGCTGTGGTGAGAACCTTTTGTGCCTGTGTACTTGCAAATTTATCGTCACTCTCTCGTTTCTGTGGGAAACCAGAACCAGACTGAGGAACATCTGATCTGCTCTCTGCAGCCCAATTCACAGTTCACACCTGTTTCGGAGGCTGCCAGTCCCGCTGCAGACCATCCGTCCCAACGCGGCAGCTGCTCACTCGGCCTTACAGAAACCTGGGTCCCTGGTTGCATTTCTCTGGACGTCTGCTGCTGAAAGCCAAGCAGGTTCATACACCTCTGTTCACTGATGGAAGCTGTACTGTCACATTTATTTTTTTAATCCAGAAAACTTTGAAGTTCCAAGGAGCCAAGTTGACAATATGTGCACATTCCTTGTTTGACCAGGCTTTGGTCCATTCTTTGGGCTGTGGACCCAAATACAGCTGGCAGCAGCACTAAGTGCATGATTATGTATTTCTTCCGCCTCCCTTTCCTTCCTTCCTTCCTTCCTTCCTTCCTTCCTTCCTTCCTTCCTTCCTTCCTTCCTTCCTTCCTTCCTTCCTTCTTTCCTTTCCTCCTCCTTCTCCTCCTCCTTCTCCTCTTCCTCTTCTTAAAATCTCCACATTACTGTATATTATAATTTTTTGAATTACATATTTTTTGTTTCTTTATTGTAAAAGTCATAAAATGTAAAAGTGGGTTCTCACTCGTACTGAAAATAATTTTACGACGTGTTAGGTTGAGCTGGAGGGGAAGCTGGGTAACGGATGCGCTGTAGCACAGGGTCATTGTGACAAAGAGGGCAGCTACAAGAACTTTGCACCATAAAAGTTAATGAGAAAAAGTCCGGAGTTAGGTGTGTGCTTAAGTGTAAATTTTGATGAACTGTGCATTAATTTCTCTCTTGGGTTTAAGCATCATTCAGACCAAAGAGCAGCTGTAGAATAAATTCACTTACTATTACCCACATTTTTGCCACATTCCTCCTAAATATGGCAGGCTTGAGTTTGCTTCTTAGTCAATATCTTCAAATATAGATTGAGAAATTGCTAGATTGGGCAATAGTTTATTAGATGTCCTAGAGAGAACCCACTGAGGAAGAAAACATTTATAAACATGTAACCAAGTCAGATACACCTCATCAGATTACATAAAGTTTATTATATGTTCCTTATATATTACACTAGTGGCCTGATGCATGAAAATTAGTGCAAAAGTAGGCCTTCCTTCCCCTGGCTGCCAGCATTGTCTTCCCTCCAGCACCTGGGACCTGGGCTTCCCTCCTCTGGCCACTAGCAGGCACCTGGGACCCGAGCTGGCTTCCCTTGGGCCACCCACAGGCACCCGGAACCCAGGCTGGCTTCCTTCCAGCCTCAGCTTCGTCAGGAAGGACATCTGGAATGATGTCTGGTCTAATTAGCATATTACCTTTTTATTATTATAGATTATAAGCATATGTATAGTTATGGCATAGATGCGGTAAGGGAAAAGAGTGCACTTTCCCAATTTGTCTTTATCTTAGGGCCTTTGCATTGGTAATTTCCCTTCATTGGAATGCTCTTCTCTCCATGGAAGCTTGTATTTCTTCATCTGTCTTTTAGATCATAGATTGAATGTTATCTCCTCAAAGAGGACTTTCCTACCACTCATTAAAATACCTAGGGAGCAGTCTAATCACATTTGCTATCCACATATCCACTATCAAACATCTGATCATTTTCTTGTTTATTTACTTAACAGTTAATTGTATATCTCCATCTTTTGGAATGTAAACTCCTTAAGAACCAAGACCTTGTGTATCTTGCTTACTCCTGAAACCCAGTTCCTTGACAATGAGTGCATGATATACAGTATCAGTACAGAATACAGAGCTCATTAAATATTTGCTGAAGGGAATAAAAGAAAGAAGGAATGAGGGAAGGAAGGAAGGGAGGAGGGGTGAGAGAGAGGAAGAAAGGAAGGGCGGAAGATTCTGAGAGCTGAGCTTAGGTAGTAGAGGCTCACTTGCACAACCAGGGAAAGCTAAGAGATGTGACTTGAGTTAGATCTTAAAAGATGGCAGAAGTATGGTTCATGACTGGTAGGAGTAGAAGCAGGTTTTCTAGTCAGAACCTTTAAAACAATCAGTTATATTGGAAAGAGTATGTGTATTCACTGGGGTTTACCCCAAATTCAGAAGAGATGTTATAGGCAGTGGATCTTAAGGAAGTGGAAAGTTTGAGGTGCTTTGAAGAAAGAAACTCAGGGCTTGGGTGAAATTGTAGGGGCCAGTTTGAAATGTGGAGGGGGATGGATTAGGAAGCAATCTGGAAAAAACTGAAGGAGGGACACAGTGGCTGATGCTGAATCTATTTTTTCCTTTATTGATTAAGGTATTACCTATGTGTCCTTATCCCCCCCCCCCACTCCCATTCATGCCCTCACCCCCTGGTGTCTGCTTAAGGGGAGAATTGGAAGTGTATCTCAATCATTTGCTTAACACCATTTTGCAAAGCATATTGACAGATGGACGGAAACTCCCTTAAAGCCATCTACTGATTTGGTAGAAAATGGGCTCTCACCTCTCAGGCTTAGAAGAGACTGTTTCCATGTTGAAATGATGGGATAGTGATTCCTGCCCTTGCCCTTTGGAGGGCAGAAAGCAGCAGGGAAGGTATGGCATGGATGGGGTGGAAAGATGCAAGGTCATAGGGAGCTTGAGAACTGGACATGGGGACTATGTTTTTGCTAAAAGAACATTCTCAGGAAAATGAAATGTTTATGATGTAATTATTCTGCTCTCTCTGGCTCCCTGAAATTGGTTAATGTTTATGGAGAAAGCAAGACAGCATCTTTTGATCATTTGAAAACTGAGGAGGAAAGTGGGAAAGCCTTTGAAAGTCACCAACTGTTCAAGGACATTGATCTGCAGTGTACATAGGACCTGAAGTAGCTTTCAAAATCTTGCTGGCTCCTTTAGGAACCGGAGATGGTGGTAGAAACCTGTCACTGCAGCTAAAAGTTGCACCCACAGCTGCGTGAGTTTTAAACAAGTGGCCCTCCACCTCTAATATCCTGTGGATCCCACTGGTTTTCATCTTCTAATTCAGACTTAGCCATTAACTTATTACCCAAGGAATAAGCCACCGTCTCTTAATCCTTGATTCTCAATACTCTCCTGGCAACTCGTCTTCTCCATTGAATTCTGTATTGCCCTCCACATTGATCCCTCTGTTCCAACCATTTTCTAGCTTGTCTTGAACATGACTCTACCCTGGCACATCATCCCGCCACCAGCAGTTCAGGGATGTGCCTTAGAATGTCCCCCATGTGTACTCTGACTTGGCTCTTCATCGAGACTTGGCAGTGGAGACAGTCATTCAAGCCACATAGTCCACTGACTATCAATTCCTTCACACATTTCTTCCCCACCCCAGTTTATTCAGGCTACTACCATTCACAGACTCTGCTCTCATTTCCTTTGTCATGTTCCCCTGGACACGCACGAGCTTCTTTTGTTAACAGGAGAAAGTATCAGCATTATGTCCTGAACCAGTATAGCCCTCTCTTCATCCTTGCTGTGCAAAGCAAGGAAGAAAAAGAGAAAATAAATTCTCCAAAAGAATCCATTATGCTGTTAGCAGTTCCCCCCTTTTATTCCATGTTGGAAGCTTAATGCTATCTGACGTGGACTAAAATAAAAATTATTAAAATAAAATTATTTACATTAGCTATGTGGCATCCCTCAATTTAGGCAACGGTAAATGTCTTTTGTGACACAAAAATGGAGGTTGTGTTCTTCTGAAGACACCTGGCCTGCTGAGCATTGTGCAGGGTGGCATTGCCTGGGAGGAGGGGAAGCCGTGCTGCAGCCCGCATTGGGCCCTGGCAGGCTGCAGGGTGTGCACAAGGAAACTGAACCGCATCTGCATGGCTCACCGCTTATCAGGAGCGCACACTGGCTGCCATGCTGTAGGGCAGCAAAGGAAAACAAAACAACAATAAAGGGAGGCCTTTGTCATGGATTAAAAGGGTTTAGAAACACCCGAGCCATGCAGTTTTCAAACACCATCACTGCCAATGACTTCATGACAGAATGCTAGGAAATGCGCTAACTGGGTTAGATAGAGTTGGTGGGGCCGCCAACACTCATGCTTTTGTTAATGGCCTCTTATCTGTGTGAGTGTGTGGATGCACAATCCACCAATAAAGTGACCTTTTGTAGAGTGAGAGGAATAAGGTTAATGACATTACAGTATTGCTGGTTGTGATTGCAGCTAAAAGTGTCTCTGAAGATTGCCTTACTGGGCAAATTCTTCTTTTTTTCAAGTGGGTTAGTCTCCTGTGTATGCTTGACTTGTTTTATTAAAAAAAATTCATCTCTGCACTGATAGAAGGTTCCTAGCTCTATGAAGAAGTAGAATAGTTGGTTAGCTAACTAGGTGTGCTCAGCAATGATTTCTTCCCATGCCTTCAATTCTATACCTAGTGATTCATTTCTTTGTGTTCACTGATGCTCCATACCCCAGATGCGTTCTTTAAAAATATAATCATGTGGTCCTCTTCTTTAGTTTGTTACTCAATTTGTGTCTTTCTTTGGATACATTTATTTTAAATAGTCAGATATATCAATACCTATCTCTTAATACTTGATAAAATAATTAGAAAATCAGTAAGGATAGTAAAGATTTAAACAACACTATCAACCAACTTGATCTAAGTGATATTTATAGAAAACTTCCATCCACAACAGCAGATAAACATGCTTTTCAGATACACATGAAACATTTACTAAAATAGACCACATTCTGGGCCATAAAAAATCTCAATAAATTTAAAAGAATTCAAGTCACATAAGTATATTTTCTAATTATAATGATATTAAATTTGAAATTATTAACATAATGATCTCTAGAAAATCCCCATATATTTGGAAATTAAAAAAATATCTCACTCTGGCCAGTTTGGCTCAGTGGATGGAGCGTTGGCCTGTGGACCTAAGGGTCCCGGGTTCGATTCCAGTCAAGGGCACATACCTTGGTTGCAGGCTTCTCCCCAGCCTGGGCCCTGGTCAGGGCTCGTGCAGGAGCCAACCAATCGATATGTTTCTTTCACATCGATGTTTCGCTCTGTCTTTCCCTCTCTCTTCCACTCTCCCTAAAAAGCCATGGAAAAATATCCTCGGGTGAGAATTTACAACAACAACAAAAACATAGTAAGAAAATATCTCTCAATCTCATGTGTCAAAGGAGAAATAAAAAGGGAAAGTAGAAATTATTTTGAACTGAATTAAATAAATACACAACATATAAAATTTGTGAGATGCCGCTGAACCAGCACTAACTAGTAAGAGGAAATTTACAGTCCAAAATACCTGTATTAGAAAAAGAAGGGAGGTCTCTAATGAACAACCTTAGCTTCTATTTTTTAAAAAATCTAGGAAAATAACAGCACATGAAATCCTAAGTAAACAGAAGAAAGGAAAAAATAAAGATCAAAGCAGAAATAAAGAAATAGAAAACAGAAAATTAGAGAAAAGTTAATTAACAGAAAACCCAGTTGTTCTCTGAATGAACTAAAAACAAAACAAAACCTGGAGTGAGTTCTAACCAGACTGGCAAAAGGAGAGCAATGACACAGACGCTCAGTAACAGGAGTGAGGGCGCTGACATCAGTACGGGATCTACAGATATTAAATGAGTAATGGGGAATGCTATGGACTGCTTTACGCCAATAGGTTTGACAACTTAGGTAAAATGAACAGATTCCCTGAAAGACACAATATACCAACACTCACTCAAGAAAATATAGGTAACATGACTAGCCCTATATACAGGGTGTTCCCCCCAAAAATGTATATACACTTTAATGGCTGGTAGCTCAATTTTGAAAATGAAATGTATTTTAATAAACACTGCCTTTATAATTATCAAAGTGTGTATACATTTTTGGGACACCCTATATATTAAATAAATTGCATTTGTAATTAAAAACCATTAGACTCCACAGGTAAATTTATCAAACATTTAAGAAAGAAATAACACTAATTCTACCCAAACTCATCTAGAAAATTTAGAAGGGTTTACTTTCCAACTTATTCTTGAGGCCAGCATTACCTGATACAACACAGATAAACATAGATGAAAAAAGACCAATATCACTCATAAATATAGATACAAAAATCTAAACAAAGTTTTTGCAAATTAAACCCAACAATGTATAAAAGCATCATGATCAAGTGGGCTTTGTTCCAGAAATGCAAGGGTAGTTTAAGATTTAACACTCAGTATAATTCGTCATATTAGCAAATTAAAAGAGTAAACCATAAGGTTTCCTCAACAGACATAGAAAAAGCATTTGACTAAATCCAACATCCATTCCTGATAAAGAATCACAGCAAACAAACTAGTAAGAAAATATAACTTTCTAAACCTGATAAAGGACATCTCCAAAAAATTACAGATATAGTATACTTAATGGTGACAGACTGATTGCTTTCTCTCTAACATTAAGACCAGGACAAGGAGGCCTGCTTTCTCACCTCTATTTGACACTGTAGATTAGAATATTTTTTAATTTTATCCAAGGCAGTCGACAAGAAAATAAATAAAATCACCCATATTGGGATAGAAGAACTAAAACTATCTAAATCATAGATAACATGATTGCTTAAGTAGAAAATATGATAGAACCTACAAAAATGTTACTAGTACCAATAAGTGAGTTTAACAAGGTCGCAGGAAACAAAGCCCATATACAAAAAGCAATCATCTATACTAATAAAAGGGTAATATGCTAATTAGACCGGATCAACTGGACATCTTTCGGACATCTGAATTCCTTTCGGACAAAGCCACAGTGGTAGGGGCCAAAGCAGAGGCGGTTAGGGAAGATCAGCCTGGCAGGGGAGCAAGCAGTTAGGGGTGCGATCAGGTCAGCAAGGGAGGGCAGTTGGGGGAAATCAGGCAAGCAGGCAGAGGCAGTTAGGGGTGATCAGTCAGGCAGGCAGGCAAGCTGTTAGGAACCAGTGGTCCTGGATTGTGAGAGGGATGTCCGACTGCTGGTTTAGACTGACAATCAGACATCCCCTGAGGGGTCCCCTAAACCAGCAGTTGGACATCCCCAGAAGGGTCCCAGATTGGAGAGGGTACAGGCCAGGCTGAGGGACACCCCCACCCATCCACGAGTTTCATGCACCAGGCCTCTAGTATATCTATATGCCAGAACCATCTGAAACTGAAATAAAAAACAACCCCATTAAAAATGGCTTTCAAAAGAAAACTTAAATACTTAGGGATAAATCTGATGAAAGATAGAAAATATCTGTACACCGAAAACTACAAAAACAGTGGTTCCAGAAATTAAGGAAAACCTAAACAAATGGAGAGATACACTTTGTTTAGGATCTAAAGACTCAATACTATTAATATGTCAATTCTGTATAAGTTGATCTATAGTATAGATCCACTGTAATCCCAACCAAAATCCTGGTAGAATTGTTAGTAAAAATCGGCAACTGATTATAAAATTCATGTGCAATGGATAGGACTAAGAACAGCCAAAACAAGTTTTTTTAAAAAAAGAGCAAAATATTTGGAAGTGTAACACTATCTGATTACAAGGCAATAATAATCAAGACAATGTAATATTGCCATAATAGTAGGCACATAGATCAATGGAACCAAAATAGATTGAGATGATAGATAGATAGATAGATAGATACATAGATACATAGATACATAGATAGATAGATAATGGGTAGATAGATAGATAGATAGATAGATAGATAGATAGATAGATATAGGTATATATTTATACAGTCATGTGCTGCTTAACCAAGGGGATACATTTTGATAAATACTTTGTTAGCAGATTCAGTCATTGTGTGAACATCATATAGTACAATTACACAAAACTAGTTGGTATATTGTATTACACATGTAGGCTATACAGTATAGCCATTGCTTTGTAGGGGAGGAAAAATAATTTTTCCTTTATTCTTCTGGGTTCCTTGGCTGAGACACTCCTGTAATAAAAGACAGATTAACAGAAGAAAAGCAAACACAAGTTAATAACATGTATACCTCCTGTAGAGAGGTACATGTGAGAGAGCTACAAACTTGCTAAAATGGCTGAAGCCACCACCTTAACTCTCATCTTCAGCTGAAGACAAAAGGAGATGTTGGAAATGGGAGTAGTCAGTCATGAGGAGTTACCAGAAACACACAATAAAGAAGGGTAAGGTTGTTGTGCAGATTTAAGTCCTAATTCATACTTGCACCATATACAAAAATTAAGTTAAAATGGATTGTAGGCCTAAATAAAAAACATAAAACTACAAAAGTTCTAAATTATAGCATAGGAGAAAGTCTTTTTAACCTTAAGTTAGGCAAAGATTTCTTAGATATGACACCAAAAGATAATTGATTAAAAAACAAATAGGTAAATTGAATGTCATCAAAATTAATAACTCTGGTCTATGAAAGAGACTGGTAAGAAAATACAAAGACAATTTACAGAGTAGGGGAAAATATTTGTAAAACATTTATCTGATGAAGAACTGGTATCCAAAATAAAGTCAGAAATAAGAAAACAAATAACCTAATTTAAAAATGGATAAAAAATTTGAACAGACACTTCACCAAAGAAGGTAGATATATGAATGGCAAATAAGCATATGAAGAGATGCTGAACAGCATTTGTTATTAGGAAAATACAAATTGAAACCATAATGAGATAGCATTTAAAACCCAACTTAAATCAAAGCAACCAAAGAACTGAAAGGATTCTCTCTGAAAGTGTTTTGTGCTATTTATTTAAGAACTTAAGAATAAGAATTCAAAAGCACAGAAACTCAAGTCAGCAATATAGGGGCTCAGAATAAGTCAGCCTAACATATACCTCTGTGGTATGTGTATTATTTCGAGCTAAAGGCAACCACGACTCTGTAAGTGCAAGAGGAACTTCTGCCCTCTCTCCCTATTACTTACCTAGAAGAATTTGAATTAGGAGCCTTGCCCTTAACAAGAGATTATCAGAAATAACCTTTTTGACTTATCTATAGAGCAGGGCAAACTTCTAATTATAGAACATCTGTTCAACTTATCCCCTTGTAAAGACCTTCCTCCCCTCTGAAGTACCAAGGTGATCCTTAGCTTAGATTAACAGGGGTCCTCAAACTTTAAACAGGGGGCCAGTTCACTGCCCCTCAGACGGTTGGAGGGCCGGACTATAGTTTTAAAAAAAAAACTATGAACAAATTCCTATGCACACTGCACATATCTTATTTTGAAGTAAAAAAAAAAACAAAACGGGAACAAATACAATATTTGTATTTGCATGTGGCCTGCGGGCTGTAGTTTGAGGACCCCTGGCTTAGACTATCATACATACCTCATTTTTGTTCCTGTCTTTGAACCTCTCATATATGTGGGGGTCCCTGAGTCTTTCATGTATGCAGGATTCTCATGCTTATTTATGTAGTTAAATTTGGTCATTTTTTTTCCTGGCTAATCCATCTTATGTCTACTTGATTATTAGACCAGCCAAACAAGCCTTGAGGGTAAAGTTTCTTTCTGCTGCATAACAACAACAACAAAATAAATTAAAAAAACAAAACAGAACAAAACAAAACACTTGCCCTGACCCGCTTGGCTCAGTGGATAGAGCGTAGGCCTGCAGACTGAAAGGTCCCAGGTTCGATTCCGGTCAAGGTCATGTACCTTGGTCAAGGTCATGTACCTTGGTTGTGGGCACATCCCCAGTAGGGGGCGTGCAGGAGGCAGCTGATCGATCTTTCTCTCTCATCGATGTTTCTAACTCTCTATCCCTCTCCCTTCCTCTCTGTAAAAAATCAATAAAATATATTTGAAAAAAAACACTTGAAGACATAAGAAAACTATTGAGAACTTAGACACCACATTACAAGTATAATTAAATAATTAGCAGCAAATAACAGAATAGATGCATCTATAAGTCAAATTAATGTCATAAAGAGAAGACTTAAGATTAAACAACACCAAGGAAAAATCCTATATAATAAAAGCATAGTATGCAAGTTGTCCCCTTGACCAGAGTTCTTCTGGGAGTTTGACCAGGGGGTAGGCCAGCTGGGGGAAGAAAGGGAGGCCCTAATGCTGGCAGGTGGCACGGGGAAGGGAGGGAGAACCCAGCCTGCAGCTGGAAGCTGCTAGGGACCCTACCAGTGCATGAATTTCGTGCACTGGGCCTCTAGTAAAAAGATAAAAGGCAGTAGAAAGAGGATATACAGATCCAACATGAGGATAATCAGCTACTCTGAAGTAAAAAAATAAAAATAAATAAATAACAATTATACTATTCTCCAATTGTTATAAATCATCTCTGTTTATCACATAACCATTTGTATGTTACATGCAAGAGAGATATCTGGAATGAAGGGCATGAAATAGTTATTTGTGGGATTGTTGGGCTTGAGGTCTTTTGTTGAGTTCTTTATGCTTTTCAGTATTATTTGCCTTTTAAAAAAAATAAGTATGCATAATCCTGGCCAACATGGTTCAGTGGTTAGAGCATTGGTCTGCACACCAAAGGGTCCCCGGTTTGATTCAGGTCAAGGGCATATACCTGGGTTGCAGATTTGATCCTCAGCCCTGGTCGGGTGCATGCAGGAGGCAACCAATTGGTGGGTCTCTGTTACATCTCTCTCTCTCTCTCTCTCTCTCTCTCTCTCTCTCTCTCTCTCTCTCTCTCTCTCCCTCTTCCCAACTCTCTTTCCCTTTCACTCTCTCTAAAAATCAATGGAAAAAATATCCTTGGGTGAGGACTAACAAAAATAAATTACTAAAATAAGTATGCAGAACCTTTTAAAGTAATAGTAATTTTTTGTTGTTAATCCTCACCCAAGGATACTTTTTCCAATGATAGAGACAGTAGGAGGGAGGATGGAGAAGGGAGAGAGAGAGAGAAACATTGGTATGAGACATATCAATCGGTTGCCTCCCACACTGACTTGGGCCTGGGATTAAACCCACAACCTAAGCACGTGCATTGACTGGGAATCGAACTCGAGACTTTGGTGTGCAGGCTGATGCTCTAACCACTAAGCAAACCGAACATGGCTGAAGCAATGGTAATTTTTTAACTTAAGCATTTCTAAGAGAAATGAGAGTTAGTGGGGAAATTTTTAAATAATTATAAACTATGACTTTAATTTATAAATGTATTTGAATTAAAATTAAGTTAAATAGTTTACCTTTTTTATTTCTAGATTTATAAAGAGGGTATTTTATTTTCATTGCCTATGGTTAAAATGTATGCCAATTTCAACTAAAGCCTTATAATTTTTTTCTGTTAATCTGCATTGTATCTTTGATTGTGGGTTCATTTGATTTTGAATATATGCCTGTGTCAGCAAAGATATTTAGTCAATTTAATCATTCCAATAAAGAATGGCAAAATTGGCATAGATCACCAAATAGCACAGAGATATAACCCAATTACAAGGTGAACCATTGAGAAGCAGAGTTGGACCCCATGTCCAATTACTGGCTCCTAAAATTAGTGCATTATCCAGACTGAGAGCACATTGCTACCCTGAAAATTGTTTAGTTAAAAACACAGACGTTAGCTGAACAGATCAAAGATCAATGATTCTGTCCCAAAGTAAGGTAGGACCCAAACCCGAAATATTTACCTCAATAGTGGAGATGAACTAAACGCAAGGCAGAAGACATGGGCTTCATGTGGCAATTGTGTGCTGATCCAGCTTCTCCCCCTAGTTGAGGCCTTCTCTTTGATACTTTGTGAACATTTGGGATCTAAATATTTTAGATCCAAAGAACCTAAACAAACAGGAGAGGCACACCTGGCTTAGATGCTTTTAAATGTAGGTTGGTATAGAAATTTAGTATGACTATTTAAATTTAAAGGGAAAGAACAAATAAGTATAATAGAAAATCCTTCAGTCACTCAGATTTCCTTCAAGAGTTTATACCAGACAAAAACAGAATAGAAAGCCTGGGTATTAGTTACCCATTTCACATCTTTGGTGTTAGTAACATATCACTGCAGAGCTAAAACCAGCTAATTCACTCATTCCTATAGATCTCTAGCTGTTCATATGCAATGTACCTATAAATATTAGTGTGAGTTTAGTAGAATTATTTATCTCGGTGGTTGCTTAGTACCATGTAGACAAAACAAGCGATTAACTGAATATTTCATTGTTCAGCCAGCAATTAAAGATTCAGGAGAGAGTTAAGACAAACATAAAGGTAGTCCGTCAGAATTGTTTACTTATCTCTCTCAAGTAGCCCAAGATGTCTTGATAAATCTAGCAGCATCCATTAACTTTGCATAAAAACTGCGAAAACAAGGAAAGTGTTGTGCTGAACCAGTCCTACAAAGATCGTCCAAGAGTGGCCCTAGGAAGCAAAGCCAGACCACAGAGCCCACGGACAGGAGGCCCCCCGGAGGAAGTATCTCCGACACATAAAGGCTGCAGAAGGGCTCCCATCTCCTCACAACCTGGTTTCTTCTGGCCATGCTCAGGTCCTTGCCCATGCAATAGTGAAGGTGCTGTGATCCCACCTGCACTTAACAAAGAACCCTAAAAATTTGCGTGAAAATATAAGATGAAATTGGCAATTGGCTTTCTGGCCTTGATCACGACATAACTTACGTAAAAAATGCATCACTTGCCCTACCTGGTTTGGCTCAGTGCATAGAGCATTAGCCCATGGACCGAAGAGTCCCAGGTTTGATTCTGGTCAAGGGCACATACTTCCGTTGCAGGCTTCATCCCTGGCCCAGGTTGGGGCACATGTGGGAGGCAACCAATTGATGTGTCTCTATCACATCGATGTTTCTCTCTCTGTGTCTCTCCCCCTCTCTTCAACTCTCTCTAAAAATCAATGAAAAAATATCCTCGGGTGAGGATTAACAACAACAACAACAACAAAAATGCAACCATCTACAAATTAACCTGCAGAACAAGATATTGAGTCTGAGATTTGGTAGCAAAAGGTAGACTTTGCTTTGTATTTTGAGAATTCTCTTTGTGAGAGATGGCTTGTCCTCAGATCACACCAGGAATCTGAGAAGGAACCTGGTGCAGACAATGAGAGAGGACTAAGTCACTTGTGGTCCCTGCTGCGAGTTTACCACTCGCTTTAGTAGGTAAATAGAATTTTTCAGTATTGGTAACTTAGCCAATGTTCTTCTGATATGAGTTAATTTTTTATTGAGGTATAATTGATATGCATTATATTAGTTTCAGGTATAGAATGTAATGATTTAATATTTGTATATATTGTGAAATGATCACCGCAGTATCTAGTTAACATCCATCACCACACATAGTTGCAGAATTTATTTTTGTTGTGATGAGAGAACTTACAAGATCTACTCTCTTAGCAACTTTCAAATATGCCATACAGTCTTATTAACTATGGTCAGCTTGCTGTACATCACACCCTCAGTGACTTATTTATTTTATAAAAAGTTTGTATCATTTGATTCCCTTCATCCATTGCACCAACCCCCGACCCCCACCTCTGGCAAGCACCAGTCTATTCTGTGTATCTATGAGCTTGGTTTTGTTTTTAGTTTCCACATGTGAGATCATACATTATTTGTCTTTTTCTGTCTGACTTATTTAATTTAAGATAATGCCCTCAAGGTTCACCCATATTGTTACAAATGGCAAGATTTTCTTCTTTTTATGGCTAAATAATATTCCATTTGTGTATACATAATATATATTATGAATAATATGAATATTATTTAGCCATAAAAAGTTACATATATCACATTTTTATCCATTTATCATCAATGGACAATTAGATTTTTTTCCATATCCTGGATAATAGAAATAATGCTATTGAACATAAGGGTGCATATATCTTTTTAAGTTAGTGTTTTGGCTTTCTTTGGAAAAATAAATACCCAGAAGTGGAATTGCTGGATCATATGATAGTTCTATTTTTAATTTTTTAAATATATTTTTTATTGATTAAGATATTACATATGTGTCCTTATCCCCACGTTACCCTCCCCCCCCCCCCCCCCCGCTCATGCCCTCACCCCCTGTTGTCCGTGTCCATTGGTTAGGCCTATATGCTTGCATATAAGTCCTTTGGTTGATCTTTCCCCCTTACCCCCACCCTCCCCTACCTTCCCTCCAAGGCCCAACAGTCCAATCAATGCCTCTCCGTCTCTGGATCAGTCCTTGTTCATCAGTTTATGTTGTTCATTATATTCCACAAATGAGTGAGATCATGTGGTATTTATCCGCTCTCCAGTTCCATCCATGCTGTGACAAATGGTAAGAGTTCCTTTTTCTTCTTCCTCTTCTTAAAGAATACCGTTCAACATTTCATATAATGCTGGTTTGGTGGTGATGAACTCCTTTAGCTTTTTCTTATCTGTGAAGTTCTTTCTCTGACCTTCTATTCTGAATGATAGCTTTGCTGGATAAAGTAATCTTGGTTGTAGGTTCTTGGCATGCATCACTTTGAATATTTCTTGCCACTCTCTTCTGGACTGCATGGTTTCTGTTGAGAAATCAGCTGACAGTTGTATGGGTACTCCCTTGTAGGTAACTGACTGTCTTTCTCTTGTTGCTTTTAAGATTCTCTCTTTGTCTTTTGCTCTTGGCATTTTAATTATGATGTGTCTTGGTGTGGTCCTCTTTGGGTTCCTTTTGTTTGGGGTTCTCTGCACTTCCTGGACTTGTAAGTCTATTTCTTTGACCAGGTAGGGGAAGTTTTCTGTCATTATTTCTTCAAATAGGTTTTCAATATCTTGCCCTCTCTCTTCTTCTGGTACCCCTATAATTCTGATGTTGGTACACTTGAAGTTGTCCCAGGGGCTCCTTACACTATCTTCATATTTTTGGAATCTTTTTTCTTTTTTCTTTTCTGGTTGGGTCTTTTTTGTTTGTTCGTATTTCAAATCTTTGACTTGATTCTTGGGATCCTCTTGTCTGCTGTTGGATCTCTGTATATTATTCTTTATTTCAGTCAGTGTATGCTTAATTTCTGGTTGGTCCTTTTTCATATCCTTGAGAGTCTCACAGGATTTATCGAGGGTCTCACTAAATTTATCGGCGGTTTCCATAAAATTCTTGAAAAACCTTATAAACGTGGCCTTGAACTCTATATCCAGTCGTTTGCTTTCCTCCATTTCTGTCATTTGTGACCTGTTTCTTTGTCTCCGCATTTTTATGATTCCCTGTGTTGGTAGAGTGGTTTTGTGTGCTAGGTGTCCTGTAGGGCCCAGTGGCTCAGCCTCCCCAGTTACCTGAGGTGGACACTCTTGGTGTACCCCCTTGTGGGCTTTTTGCACAGTCTTATTGTAGTTATTCCTTGATTGTTGTAGGATCACTGGGAGGAATTGACCTCCAGGCCAATTGGCTGTGAGAATCAGCTGTGTCTGCAGTGGGAGAACTTCTGTGCTGAAGACACCCTTCTGGGGCAAGACTTGCTTCAGTAGGGTTTTGGTGCTCACTGAGTCTGCACCCTGAGTGTGTCCCTTATGGATCTGAGGAGTTGTAATCTGGATGGTCCCCCTCTGACCACTGGGTACACTGGCTCTTGGATCTAAGGAAGTGCTAATTTAGCCTCTGCCTGAGGTTACACAGCAGGAGCTATGAAGAGAACTGCAGATTCCCCTTCCTTTTTTGGAGTTTGGAGGTACCCTGATGAGGCCCAGCTGTGAAGCAATGCAAGCCGCTGTGGGGCCTTGGGCCTTCTCTTGGAAGTTCTGGGTCTGTCTGGCCCAGCTGCAGTTAGGTAATTTTCAGGTTGCAAAGGGCTGGGGCATTCATATGCAAAAGCCTCTGCTGCAGCCTGGGTGGGGCAGGGTCTCAGGGAATCAAAGGGCAGAGCAAGCAGTTATGGTGGATTCTCAGCCCTGCCCTAAGGGGCCGTGTGTCTCAGTGTCCCAGTAATTGCTGCAAGCACCTGTGAGGGAAAGCCGACCTCAAGTTCCGAGTTCTGCCCGCTGCCAGACAGTCCAGTTTCTCCCGTATGAGTCCTGGGTCCCCAGAGACTTCCTGGAACCAGAGTTCAGAGCAGTCGGGAGCTTGTGACTCCCTCCCGATTCAAAAAGACAGCCGCATCCTCAGGTGCCAGCCCCCGCGCAAGCCTCCGTACCTCTGCACTTTACTTCCGCAGCTCCCCTGGCTCTCAGTGTGCTTTTCTTTCCTTCCAGTTGTGGAATTTCCACTCAGCCAGCTTTCCTGTAGTTCTGGATGATGTCCGTTTTGTCTTTATGTTGTTTTTTTGAAGTTGTTGTGGGAGGCAACAATTTCCCGGTGTTTATCTATGCCACCATCTTAGTTTCCTATTTTTAATTTTTAAGGAACCACTATACTATTTCCATAGTCACTGCACCATCTTAAAACCACACCAACAGTGAACTAAGGTTTCCTTTCTGCACACCCTCAGCAACATGTGTGATTTCTTGTTGTTATGAGAACAGCCATTCTAACAGGTGTGATGTGCTATCTCATTATGGTTTTGATTTGCATTTCCCTGATGATTAGTGAGCGTTAGCATCTCTGGACTAATTTTCAGGAGATTATATCCATTGTTTCAAGTCACTTCAGATCACACAAAGCCATCATTTAGTTTTTATTTCCAGTAGGACCAGTCTTACAGGTAAACAGCATATAGGTACAATGTTAGGTCTAGGAACAAGCAGTTTTCTTATTTCTGAACTAGAGGCCCAATGCATGAAATCTGTGCAAGAGTAGGCCTTCCTTCCCCTGACTGCTGGCACTGGCTTCCCTCTGGCACCTGGGACCCTGGCTTCCCTGGCAGCCCTGGCTTCATCCAGAAGGTCATCCAGAAGGACGTCTGGAAGGATGTCTGGTCTAATTAGCATATTATACTTTTATTATTATAGATGATGCCTGAGATTTTGCCATTAGAGCACTATCTCTTTTTTCTTTTTTAATAAGGCTTTGGTTTCTGTTAAAATTCAAATGTCCCTGGAAATGGTATCTCTTTAAGTATTAAATTTTCAAAAAGTGAACCTGATGATATGTACGAGGATTAAAATTCTTCAGTTGCTCCCTCTCCTTCATAACGTCCAAACTCTTATACAAGGCAAGTGAGACTATGATCAGAGCCCATGCCCAAGTCTTTACCTTTATTCATTAGGCTTTCCCATCATTCTCCAGTCATTTTGCACCACAGAAGTTTTCCTGAATGTGCCTTGCTGTTTCGGCCCTCTTGCTTTCTCACTTGCTGGTTGCTCTGCCTGGACTTCCCCCATTCCTCTGTGCTTACCCTGAAAACTCCTACCTCAGGGGTTGCCTCATGATCTTTTCATTGTGATCCTCTCGCTCGCTCTTTCAGGGAGATTTAGGAACTCCTTCCTCTACTTTGTCCTTTGTGTACCAGCGTCGTGAGTTTTTTCCATATCATATACCACGTATGCTATTATACCTGTTGTCTTTCCTAAGATGATTCACTTTTAATTAAAATAAGTTCCAGGGAAACAAAATAAAGTTATTACATTTAGTAACTAGAATGAATAAAAATGAAATATAAGCTATAATAAAGTTTGTATTTAAAAAACATGTGCTAAAAATAAATTAATCATTAAGAAGAGTAAACTTGTTACTATTTGTTGGCAATAAAGAATATTTGACTTCATGTGTTAAGCTCATCCCAACTCCCATGTGTTTTTAACTATAAAGGACAAACATATCTAATTACTATGAAATGTGTGTGTGTGTGTGTGTGTGTTGGGGGGGCAGGTTCTTAGTTGCAAACAACAGAATTCACTGTGGCTACTTTAAGCAGGCAAGGAATTTATTAAATGGTTTTGAGTAACTCACAGATGATTCACTAGGGCCAGAAAGCCAGATTTTGAGGCTACATAACCATGAATAATGCCCAACCACACTGAGGTATCTCTTGTGAAACCTACTATTTCTGCCAAGCAAATATGACACAGAACACTGGGTGCCGTTGTTCTAGAAGAAGCAGCATTCTTTGACCCCGTCGATACCCCTGCCAGTCACTTCCTCATGATGGTTGCTTCTGACCCAAGTATCTCATTGGTGTTCTAGTTGGCTGAAGCCTGATTAATCATTTATATGCTAACTACAAGGCATTCTGGGAATATGAATTCTACATAGCTTCCACCTACGTAGAAAATTAACAAAATATGAGAAGGGTGCCCAGAAATGTTGGCAGCCAAAAATGATGAAAGTTTACACCACTAATCAAATTTTTCCAGGTGACTTTTGTTTCCAGAAGCTATTCAAAGTGATCGCCAGCACCTATTCTTCTATGGAAGGTATCGAATGATTTGGTATGTCTATAAAGTGGTGGGAAAAGTGTTGCTTATCTAATCTTCTCTGCCATCGGAAGGGAAAATACTTAGGAAGATCTTTCAAGGGTTTTTTAACAAGGTTGCATGCACACATGTTCAGAAAATATGACAGATGAGTATACAACCAGGTGGTTCAGACCATGGAAAGTGTCCAACTCACCTCTGTAGGTTGTATACCTTATAGCTCCAGGTTAGGATTACTATGTTTACTTTGACTTACACCTGGAAGACTGAAGTGAGCTTGCTTTGTAAGGATAGGTAAAAGATACTAATTTGCAAAGCCATTTCAGTCACGCATCGCATACAATCCCCAGGTTGAAGGATGGAGAAACACTTGAAGTTTACACTGTGACTCAGTAAGGTGAATGGGAATTTTTTTTTTTTTTTTTTTTTTTTTTTGCCAGTGAGCATCTATATGTAACAATGTGTTTTGGACAGCTTCTGCCCCCCCCCCCCCCGCCCCCATCTCTTCACCTAGCTGAGAAAAAATTCAAGACATCAGTAAATTACTCTTAACTCTTTAACGATTTTAACAGATTTGTTAAGTGTTCCTTTTAAATCTTCATGCATGCCTCAGGTGACAGGGGCTTCCCTCTGCATTTAAAAGAGAACAAACACATTTTGCTTCTGAGACACATATTAGTACCTAGAACAAGGCCTTATTTTGAACCAAACTGGCATAAGTCATGTTTCTCATCTAGATTACTTTTCCTATCTATGTTATTATTTTATCCATAGGATTTTTCATTATTATCAATATGATTCAGTTTCAATTTCTCCTAATGTTGTCATCTTACCACACTGTTGTCATAACCACAGTATATTTGTGAAAATAAAACTTTATATTGCTGTTATCTAAATTTCCCACTTTATTTGGGGTTCATGAGTTTTTCCACTAAAGCCCCTTTTCTGTTCCAGGATCTCATCTGGAATACCGCGTTGCATTTACACATTGTGTCTCCCCTGGTCTGTGACAATTTCTTAGTCTCTCCTTCTTTGCATGATCTTGACTGGTCCCGTATTTTGTACAATGTGAGTCAATTTGGATTTGTTTGCTGCTCTTCTCATGCCTAGACTGGGGTTCTAGTTTGGGAAAGGACACCACAGGGTGAGATACCCTTCTGATCACATGATCTCAGGAAGTCGCTGATATCAATGTGACTCATCACTGCTGAGATTAAAATTAGTCAGTTAGGTAAGATAGTGTTTGCAGTTTCCTTCATTACAAAGTTACTATTTCCCCTCTCCAACCTCTATTCCTTGGAAGCAAGCAGTAAGTGAAGCCTACAGCCTCCTAGAACAGATGTATGTGCATATATTATTTGGAAATTTCTGTAGGGAAGATTTGTCTCTTCTCCTCATTTATTTATTTATTAGACCATCTAATTATATCAATATTAAGGCATATATATTTATTTTATACTTTGGATTATAATCCAATGCAATGCTACTAATTTTGTTGCTCACATTGTTCTAGCTTCGGCCATTGAAAGCTCACTCAGGTTGGCTCCTTTTTCCCTTTGACCTGTTTCCACCATTTTGTTTTGGGGTCACTTCCTTATTTTTTGGCGCTGGATCACGCTGCCAGCTTATCTTATATTTTATATGACTTGGCTCTAGAATCAGTCATTTCACCAAGGAGTCCTGGTTCTCTTTGTTAGAGACTGGTATTTAGAAACCAAGTTCTGGGTTCTGGTTCTATCAATCTGTTTCTGAAATGCCTGGAACAAAATTACACAGAACAAATGTTTTCTTAGACTTTTGAAATTATCATGCAAACCCCCAAAGGTTAGCCAAGTTGAAAGAAATTTTGAATTCATCAGTTTGCGTTGAATAGCATCCTCTTGGTTGTGCCTGGGCTAGTACTCATTACTATGTTTTCTGTAATTAATTGTTTTATTTCATAGAGACCAGAGGTTAATGGGAGCAAAGGGGAAGAGTATGAGAAACGCCTGCCTCCAGGGGAGGGGAAGTGAAGTAACCTAGGTTCCTGGAGAAAAGGTGCTCTCATGGGGAGAGTGAGATGCCACCTGCAGCCTTCATGCATATTTCATTTGTTAGCTACGCCTAGCCCTCATCACTGCTTTGAGAATAGTTGCAGGCAATTCTAGGTTTGTCCAGGGGAATTAATTAATGAAGGTTTTGGTTTTGAGTCTATATTGAATTATCAGTTAGAATAATTTCTTAGGAGGATAATTTATTAGTATTTATTAAAATCAGCTGATTAAGACAAAGAATCACTTTAAGAGCAAAGAGCAAATTATTCTTATTTTGGCTCTACAATGAGTGTCATCTTTGTCTTGAGTATCCAGCATTCCTGGAGTGACATAAAGTATCTGTTGGCCTGTGACTTGAGAGACCACATTGCGTAGTGTCTAAGAGGACAGGCAAGGCAGGCTCTGCAACTTGCAAGATGTGTGACGTTGGGCAAGTCACTTCCCTTTCTAAAGGCTCAGACACCCTACCTATGAAAAGGATAATAATATTTAACACATAGAATTATTGTTGGGATTAAACTAGTGAACATTTGTAACTGCGTAGTAAAATATATGGCACATAAAATATTTTTAAAAATGACTGTCATAGCTGTAATTATTAAGGTTAAGGTTCCCCCTCCCATTTTAGGGGATCTGTGTTACGTAACATTGTATTAAGAGTTTGGTCTTCCAGGGCCCTGCCTTTTGCACTTCCTAAGTTGGAAGGCAATGCTCACTCCCGGGCAGCGGAGGTAGAGGCTTTGGGCCTTCTGGGGGAGTCTCTGATATCCTCTGTCTCTCTCTGCTGAGAGCAGCCAAGAGGCAAGGGTTGACCTCTATATCTAGTCAAACACCAACCCTGAATTTTATGCAGACAATGTCAGCTGCCCCTTCTCAATGAGTTACGTTATAGGCTTCAAAATATCATGGCGCTGAGCTTAAAAATTCAGCCCATTTCCCCATAGCAATAACTGTTCAAGGGCCAGTGATGGCCGGGGGTTTTCTAGATGATCATTTTGAGCTTCTGCAGTTCTAATGTTTATGATGTTGAGGCTCTGTGGGTTTTCTCTGTTATGGAATAGTAACTCACTATGGCAATAAATGAAAAGAAGTAGCTTGATTTTTCTTGTTGCATCTGGAAAGTTTCCAGGTTATTTTTGTCTATG
Source organism: Myotis daubentonii (assembly GCF_963259705.1). Classification (NCBI taxonomy): domain Eukaryota; kingdom Metazoa; phylum Chordata; class Mammalia; order Chiroptera; family Vespertilionidae; genus Myotis; species Myotis daubentonii. The sequence goes on along the minus strand of NC_081842.1, from coordinate 142,326,278 downwards.
TATGTGTTCTGTATCTTTATAAGAGTGTGTGTGTGTGTGTGTGTGTGTGTGTGTGTGTGTGTGTGTTTCAACATTTTATAGTCCACTCCACTTTTTTTGACTAAGAACATAGGCTAATATTTCAGCTTTCAAGCAGTAGGGGTCGAAGGGTCTGAGAGATCTGCCATGTCCTCGGGTGGGTCTGCTGAGGCCAGTTCTTACACACGTTAAACATGACTTAAATCCTGAGAGCAAACTAATTCACAGAGTAGCCACCCAACCCACACTCCTTCTGAAAGTGTTTTACTTTAAGATGCTAGGTTCAAGGAAACAAGTGCTCTCTGGCCTAAACAATGTTAAATAAATTATATGCTTGAACTTGCTCCTTATCAACAGCTCATTGGTATTATACAAGCTCAGCCATATAGTCTCAAGAGGCAACAAGCACTTAGAATTCATTCTTTCCTTCCAGAAGGGCACTAGTGGTGTCCTTTCTGAAAACAAAGAAGAAATATGATTCCACTGACTATCTTCCAGGTTTTCTCTTTAATCTAGATTTATGCCAGGTTCTAGGAGGAAAATGCTAGCTGCCTTCTAGGTTATTGATTGACAAATGTTTTCAAAGTCTACATGCAAACTGGCTTAAGCAGGCAAAAGGAAGAACGATATGGTGTTAGAGGTCAGGAGAGATCGGGATAGTTAAATCTGGGGGGCATTGACTGAAATGGGACATCAGGGGTCTTCTGTGCAGAAATGACTTGTTCCTGGGTGCTGGCTACACAGGCGCGTTAATTGCTTAAAAATTTATCAAGCTGTGCACTAGCTATTTGTGCTTTATTGTAGCTATGTTATGCTTTATTAAAAATTATTTATTAAGTGCCTACTATGTGCCAGACACTGTGCTAAGCGTTTTATATACGTTATCTCATTTGATTCAGTAAAGCATTTCAGTTTTAAAGATGTAGAATGTGAGGTAAGAGAAAGAGCATAAATTGTGTAAGATCTATGAGTTTCTTATAAGCTATGTTAGGTAGAAATTAATTCATTTAGCTTAAATTTCTGTTTTCTCAGCTTGAACGGTTGCCTTGCCCTGTAGTTCTAGGATTCTGAGGATTGCTATGCAAACGGATGCCATCTCCAGAGCCACCACATTGCAGAGCCCAGGGTTACTGATCACTCTGTAAGTGATGTATGACCCCCTGGGATTGTGCAACATGGAAGGACAGACCAACTCAGCTTTTCATAATTTTTATAAAATTTAACCAGATAATGTTATATCCAGACAATGGAATATTATTCAGCACTAAAAAGGAAATGAGCTATTGAGCCATAAAAAGATATGGAGGAAATTTAAGTGCATATCACTAAGTGAAAGAAGCCGATCTGAAAGGTTTGCATACTATATGAGTCTAATTACAAAACATAAAGGAAAAGGCAAAAAACAGTGTGGAGATCATAAAAAGATCAGTTGTTGTCAGGAATGAGAGAGCAGGGGGATGAACAGGGGAGCATAGAGGAATTTTAAGGCAGTGAAACTATTCTGAGTGGTACTACAGTGTTGGGTACATGTCACTATACATACAGGGTGTCCCCAAAATGTATACACACACTTCGAATAATTATAAAAGCAGTATTTATTAAAATACATTTCATTTTCAAAATTGACCTATCAGCTCTTAAAGTGTGTCTACATTCTGGGGGGACACCCTGTATGTACTTGTCAAAAACTGTAGACTGTACATCACCAAAAGTGAACCTGAATTCCCTGTGGCCTTTGGGTGATAATGATGTGTTACTGTAGGTTCATATATTGTAATGTAAGTACCACTCTGGTGAGGGGTATTGATAATGGAGATTGTGTGTGGGAACAAGGGATAAATGAGAATCTCTGTACTTTCGGCTCAAGTTTCCTGTGAACTTAGAACTGCTCCAAATATAAAATTTATTTTTAAAAAATTACACGCATATACACAAATTTATTTTTATTTTTTAATCTTTATTGTTGACGGTATTACACATATCCCCTTTTTTAAAACAAGAGCCTTCCTTTAAAAAAAAAAATCTTCAATAGAATTGGCTACTCTCCATCTCCCTGTCAACTAGGCCATGCTGTCCAAAGGTGTGTGAAGGGTGATGGGGAGAGGCAGTTAAAGGAGGGGTCTGATAGCCAATTCATTCATTTTTTTTGGAAGGCTGATCTATCAGAAGTGAATAGACATCTTTTAAATTATGAATTATTTTATAATTGATTTACTAACATTCATTATTCAGAGCAGTAAGCAAAAGATTGGGATAAGTCAATACATCTCTGTATGAATTATTGGTTACAGAATCCCCAGACCTTTGCTTGTTTTGTAATTATTTAACTTGGTTTTAAATAATTATAAGCAAAGAGAAAGTGGACAGAAAAATCACCAGTTATACACATGGTACTGAGATCTTATGAGTAGTGAAATATCAAGAAACTTTAAGGCCTGTTTTTAAATGCTGGTGGGAGGAAATGTAGCAGATGAATTTCACTATGGATACATTTTGATAGAGTATGAGCCATTGACTTTTCATTCATTCATTAAATATGTAAAAATACAGAGTATGTGCCAATTATTATACAAAACACTGGGATTCCTGCCCACCCCTGAAACAGTGTTTGGGGGAGGTCGGTAAGCAGACTGATAGCAATGGAGTATGACAGGACAGGGAGTAATGAGAGCTCATGGGGCCCTGAACGAAGCTGGGACAGAAGTCTTGAGAGGCCTTTTTGGGGTGGTAGCATCTGACATGGGCCTTGGCACAAGAGAAGAATCTGGGAGTCATTGTACAATGTTTCACCGAAACACTAAAATAGAAGCTGTGGTGACTTTGTACGCTCACAGTTGACCAGAAAGCAGAAAAGTCCTCAAAGCAAGCAAGCACTTCTATTTGCCCTGAGTGAAATTCTAGTCTGTTCAAAAAGGATATAGAATAAAAAAAAGATATAGGAAAATCACAGGCTTTTCAAAGAGTAATTTAAACAATAAAAGAGATTAACTTCCATTTGGGAGCCTACATATTTCAGTTAATGAGTCAATCTCATGGACTACATCTGTTGGTCTTCGACCCCTTTCCACCAGTTTCTCCTATTCCCTGCCCCAATTACCAATTGCTGCTGCTGTTGCTGCTTCACTTAGTGGTGGCTAAAGATTGGTTAGCTGCAACTTGGTTCATGCAACATTCCAAAAGAAGACATCCATGGGTCATGTCTTAGTGGCAAGACTAATGTTGATCTATGTTATGAAGAGAGGCTAAATCTGAATATTCAGGTTTGAGAATGTACGTGTATATGAATATACCTGATGTTTCATGATCATGTAGTAGAGTAAAAATAAATTCAAACTGTTCTTCATCTGAAGCATTTAAAATGAAGGTTCAAAGGGGAGGATTTGGTTAAATTTTATAAAAATTATGAAAAGCTGAGTTGGTCTGTCCTTCCATGTTGCACAATCCCAGGGGGTCATACATCACTTACAATGTGATCAGTACCCCTGGGCTCTGCAATGTGGTGGCTCTGGAGGTGGCATCCATTTGCATAGCAACCCTCAGAATCCTAGAACTACAGGGCAAGGCAACCGTTCAAGCTGAGAAAACAGAAATTTAAGCTAAATGAAATAATTTCTACCTAACATAGCTTATAAGAAACTCATAGATCTTACACAATTTATGCTCTTTCTCTGACCTTACATTCTACATCTTTAAAACTGAAATGCTTTACTGAATCAAATGAGATAAAGTATATAAAACACTTAGTACAGTGTCTGGCACATAGTAGGCACTTAATAAACAATACTTTCCTTCTTTTTAAAAACATTTTTATTTATTGATTTTTAAAGAGAGAAAAAGGGAAAGGGAGAAGGAAGCATCAATGTGAGAGTGAAACATTGATTGGCTGCCTCCTACACACCTCCTACCAGGGATTGAGCCCCAAATCAGGGCATATGCCCTGACTGGAAATCGAACCAGCAACCCTTCAGTGCACAGGACAATGCCCAACTAAAGGAGCCACACCAGCAAGGGCCCTTCCTTCTCCTTCTCCTTCTCCTTCTCCTTCTCCTTCTCCTTCTCCTTCTCCTTCTCCTTCTCCTTCTCCTTCTCCTTCTCCTTCTCCTTCTCCTTCTCCTTCTCCTCCTCCTCCTTCTTCCAATCTACACTAATAAAAGAGAAAAATGGTAATTGGCGTACGAGCTACCCTTTTCATTGGCTAATCAGGGCTATATGCAAATTAACTGCCAACTAAGATTGGCAGTTAACTGCAAACAAGATGGCGGTTAATTTGCATATGTAGGCACAATGCAGGGAGGCGAAAGGGAAAGCAGGAAGAAGCCCCCTGCCACTGACAGTGATCGGAAACCCAGGGGGGAGCTAAGAGCTGGGGGGCAGGGCAAAGGCGGTCCTGGGGCCGCCTTTGCCCTACCCCCCAGCCATGATCGGAGAATCAGGTGCCTTTTCCGCCCTGGCCAGTGATAGCAGGAAGTAGGGGTGGAGCCAGCGATGGGAGCTGGGCATGGTCGAAGCTGGCAGTCCCAGGAGCTAGGGGTCCCTTGTCTGGGCCTAAAGCGAATCCCAGGATCGCGGGGCCGCTGCAGCTGCGGGTCCCCGCTGCCCGGGCCAGACGCCTCAGCCAGAGGCGTCCTGCAGGGGCAGGAGCGGAGCCCGCACGATCGTGGTGCCCCCCGCTGCCACTGCGGGTCCCCGCTGCCCGGGCCAGACGCCTAGGCCAGAGGCGTTAGGCCTGGGCAGGGGCGGAACCTGCAACCGTGGAGAGCTGGGGGCCCCCTGCCCAGGCCTGACGCCTCTGCCAGAGGCCTCAGGCCTGGTCAAGGGGCCGATCCGGTGATTGGTGATCGGAGGGTGATGAGGGTCAACTCCTCTGGCAGAGGCATCAGGCCTGGGCGGGGGGCTGAGCCGGGGATTGGGGGGATATGATGGTCCCCTTGCCCAGGCCTGAAGCCTGGGTCAGAGGCGTCAGGCTTGGGCGGGGGGTGGAGCAAGCGATCAGAGGGAGATGGGGGTCCCCTGCCCAGGCATGATTCCTGGGCCAGAGGCCTCAGGCCTGGGCGGGGGCCAGAGCCAGTGATCAGGGGGAGATGGGGGTCCCCTGTCCAAGCCTGACACCTCTGGCGGAGGCGTCAGGTCTGGGCAAGGGGCCGATCAGGCGATCGGAGGGTGATGGGGGTCTACGCCTCTGGCCGAGGCATCAGGCCTGGGCAAGGGGCGGATCCTGCGATTGGAGGGTGATGGGAGTCAACGCCTGAGGGCTCCCAGTATGTGAGAGAGGGCAGGCTGGGCTGAGGGACACTCCCCTGCCCCCCATACCCAGTGCACGAATTTCGTGCACCGGGCCCCTAGTAATAATAATAATAATAATACTTATCTTAAGCAATTGCCGGGAGCCGGTCCATCCTTGCTGTTTCAAGGGACCTGGCATATATGGCATACTTTTCTTAATATGTTTGCTCACCTTCTTGGCACTATGTGTTTTAACCAAGGTCATCTCTGAGAAAGGTTGTTTCCCCAGGTAGGGATTTTCCCCTGAAGTTAGGGAGGGAATAAAACCCCTTAACTAAGTGCCAGGCGGGTAATTAATCACTTTAACTACGAACAATCATGCTTAAGCTACATAATCTTTACTCCCTGGAATGGAGATAAGAAATGCCCTAACCTTTGGAATAGAGATTGATGGGATTGAATCAACTGGTATAAATACAGATGTAACAAGACAGAAAGAGACAGAGCTTAGGACAGAATTCAGAAGACAGAACCTACGCAGAACCTGGAGATGGAGGAGCTTCGATGGAGAGAACATGGCAAGGGATCCTGGACTGAACCTGACTGCGGAGATTGGCAGGAGAGCCTGACTAGAACCTGGTGACTGAACCTGGCTGGAGAACCTGTACAGAACCTGGCTGGAGATTCTAAGCAGAACCTCTCTGGAGATCGAGACCAGAACTTGGCTGGAGATCCTGGCTAGGCTGCTGATCAACTGAACACTGTCTCCGTGTCATTCCTTCTTCGCCGACTCCGTCTACGCCTTTGGGAACCCCTGGACCCGCTGGGGTTGGACCCCGGCAAGCAATCACTTATCAGACTGGTATTAAGTTTTTTATGTCATGAAACTAACCCCAAATGACAATTTTTACAGAAGAATATTCTAACAATAAGGAGAGAAATCAACACACTGAGATTTTAGTCCTTGAAAAACCAGTTTTAATAAGAAGACAATATACACAAACCTTTAATTTAAAAAGTAGAGCCCAGCCAGTGTTGCTCAGTTGTTTAATGTTGACCCATGAACCAAGAGAATACTAGTTCGATTCCCAGTCAGGACACATGCCTGGGTTGTGGGCTTGATCCCCAGTAGGGGCTGTGCAGGAGGCAGCAAATTGATATTTCTCTCTCATCAATGTTTCTATATCTCTATCCCTCAAACTTCTCCTTCTCTAAAAGTCAATAAAAAACGTTTTCTTAAAAAAATAAAAAGTAAGTAGAATGGATAGAAAACCAACTGAATGATTGTTAAGTACATAGAGTGAAAAGTAGAATAAGTCAAAGAAGACTTCCTGGAGGAGGTGAGATTGGGACAGAGAAATGAGGGACTGTTGGTGAAATTTTGGGGGAAGATTATGTTGGAGGATGGCGAGTTCCTTCTAGCAGGGGTGGGGAGCCTTTATTCTGCCAATGGTCAGTTGGGTATTTATATCATCATTCGAGGGCCATACAAAATGATCAACTTAAAAATTAGCCTGCTGTATTCGGTCAAATATTTATTAACTCACCCCAATTCCTTGGCAGGGCCAGACCAAATGGTTTCATGGGCCAGACATTCTTCTCCCCTGTAAAGCAGGAGTGCTTCGATGCTTGGACCAAGAATGCATGGGCAAAATTGCAAAAAGTTTAGTGTAACCTTAGTGTCCTGTCTCCAGATATTGCCAAATGCACCCTGGAGGCAAAACTGCCCTTGGTTGAGAACCACTGGGTTAGAGGGTCAGGCTGCTGCCCCTGTGGATGTTTGTCTGTTCGTTAGGTGGGTAACATGGATTTAATTTCTGACGGAATATCCTGCTAGAGCAGGCGTGTCTCTTGCCCTAGTAGTTTTAATCATATTCTCTTAGTTGATTGATCACGCTCTTGTTTTTCTAGGTAGAATCGGCAGGTGGAGAGCAATGAGGTCTTTCATCTGGAGTCTGTCACTTTCCTATGCTGATGAGAAGGGGCACCCAGCACCTCTCATTGTTTTCATCAGAAGTAACAGCTTCTGGGTGCTTTGGGAGAGTAGGAGAATGAACTCTATGTGCAAAGGACGGGAGATAAGTCCTGGCTAAGCAGATTTTATTTATGGCATGGAGTGTTTCCTAAAAAGCATTCTCTGTGTTTTCAAGGAGGACTTTAAAGGCATAAAACACAATCTTTTAAGTCCAGGAGTAAAACAACCACACTTGCGATCAGTAAGCAGAACTGGATTGTGTGACTGACACATTGTAGGGAAATATTTGTCCTTTGGTCGTGCGTTCCCAATGCCCTCAAAAATGGCAGACATGGGGGACGGGATAGGACGTTAAAGCAAAGGCATGGCCACAGCGTCCCTCTGTCGGTTTTCTTCTGCAGGGCACCGTCGTCTTTCACTCCCGTTAGTCAGTATCCAGGAGACCAGTCTTTAAAGTGCAGTAACGAAAATAATTTTATGGTTGGGTCACAACATGAGGAACTGTATTTAAAGGGCCAGAAGGTTGAGAACCACTGACCTAGAGAATCCTTGCTGCCCTCAGGACACCAGGTGGGACAGGCCACCTGGGCAGGTGGCAGCAGCAGGAGAGCGAGGCATCCCGGAGAGGCATGTGGGGTGTGCAGAGGGGGCTGGCCACTAGACATGGGCAGAAGTCCCAGCCTCAGTTCTCCAGCCTGAATGGGGGTCAGGAATCTAGCACCCTCCTGGGAAAAGGATCTAGCAGGGACCCTCCCTAAAAGGACTGGGCTCCCAGGGATGTTAAACATAAAGAGACAGAAGAATAAACCAGAGCCCAGTCACCAGGACTGGATGGGGTCAATCCCCAGCAGGCTGAGCCCCAGCTCTTTGCAGAGGGCAGGGGCACTCCGATCAGAGGTAAAAGCCTCTCTGTTTCTATTACTGCTCACTGGCCACTGAGTTAAGGCCGACTGCTACTGAGCTATCTGGGCACTGGCCTCTGCTCCCGACATTGCAGTAGTCTAGCAGCAGGAGTGGCCTCAAGTCTTCAGGAATCCAGTATCCAAGTGTATCTTTGTCCTGAGGGTAGGTGACATTCAACAAAATAGGAACGAGAAAGGAGAATGCTGATGGCTTGTGATTCTCAGAACTGTTTTCTAGCTCACCTGTTTCCTTACATAAAAGTGTTGTGTGTGTGTGTGTGTGTGTGTGTGTGTGTGTGTGTGTGTGTGTGTGTGTGAAGGAAGGACTTATGTGATTTCTTTTCTGATGCCACATAAAATCTCATAATATAATCCATTCTCTGAAACAAGTGTTCTTGACCTGAGGTCCATGGCAAGGCTTCAGGAAGTCTGTGACTCTGAAATTGAAAGCTCTAGGGAATTTTTTTCTTTGCAAGCCCTCAACACAATCTGTGATGTAGCCTGAGGACAGCCATGCTGAGAGACAGAATCCTGGGAGCTGGCGTGTGACAGAGGCTATTGATGTCTCCCCTTTTCTTCATTTTCTTCCCCTTTTTAAACGCTCGCCTCTCCAATTTGCTACTATTCGGTGGGTATTCTCTCACGAATCCATTTTAGAACACAGAGGAGTATAAATCAATAGTGCAGGGGCTGATTCGATTCCAATGACTTGGAGCACCGCATTCCACACCAGTGATCTTCATTCACGTTATCTTAATCCTCACAACCGCGCCAAGAGCTAGGTGTGCTCCCTCTTTTTACTGACACAGAAACCGAAGGTCGGAGCGGTAGAGTGATTTGTCTGAAGCCACACCACAAGGAAATACTGGGCTGGGACACAAAACCCTTTGCTCTGATACTGGAAACGGCCAGCGATCTGTCCACGACCCCGTGATCCTGCCCTGCTGGCTCAGAAAGGCCCAATCACAGCGACCAGAGGTTTACCGGGTCTCTCCTGTGGCACTCATAACGTCACAGCCACAGCCTCCCCATGTCTTACCAGCAGCTGCTTTCCATCAGTACAAAAGCTAAGACCAAGAAGAGCATTGTCAGCAATGTCAAGAAGTGCAGGAGACTGGGTTTCTCCGTCTTTGTTTCTCCCGAGGCCTTTAAAGAAGTGACAGTGATGGAGAACGGTTATTACAAGTAAAAATCCAGTGTACAAAAATCTATGTCGATAATCGCAGAGTTTGACTGTCTTGCATCGCTTTGGGCTTGCAGGCATCCACGCGGACAGGTCTACCGGCTGAGAGGGAGGCCATTAATCAGATTATTCAAGGTGAACAAACACTGGCTTCCATTACCTGAGACATCAGGCATTCCGTTTTTCTGAAGAGAAGCTCTCTTTGGTCTGGTTTATCTGGATAATCCCCTCGCTCTGAGCTTTGTTTTGCTTGGTGTCACTCTGATCAGAAAGAAACTGGTATTTTTGCTGCAAAACCATTTACGAATGTTATGGTAATAGTGTTACAGAAACCAATTTTCAGCAGACCAAGGGCTTCTGTTCAATAGGCTACACACACACACACACACACACACACACACACACATACACACACACGATTCTTTTGCTGTGTGCGAAGAGCACCTTTATGTTACCTATAGCTTCCCAAAGCTCCCTGCACCTCAGGTAGGAATGCTACATGATATACACATAGATCATGTTGATGATCAGCTAATTTCGCCCCTGCTCGGTGAGCTCCCTCTCCCTTTCTCTTCCTCCGCCCCTCGCTTCTTTTTGCTTTTCTAAAAGCCCCAACGACTATCTGAAGAGCTGCGATACCTACAGTCAGTCCTTGTTCGGTTACGAGCTCGCGAGTCACACAATGCCAGCGCGGCTCAGTAATCTCCCTGTCAAGGCTGCCTCTCCACCTTCCCCTCCTCATTCCGGGAGCCTATTAAATTAATGAGATCCAAGTCAGAGCTACAGCGGTTGGCGTGTTACTGGTGTACAGCGCCGGTGCTGTTACAGTGTGCCTGTTTTCTCTCCTGGGACATTTAATTTCCGCTTCTCAAATGAGCTGCGAAGCTGCGAGGCCTGGCCGTGTTCGTTGCCGGCACTCTGTGATGCAGATAATGAGGGTACTGATAGGTGCCTAGGAGACTGTGATGGCTCCGAGCGCAGCCATGGTCTGATAATGCTTTCTGCCAGCCGTGTCACAGCGGAGCCACTATCATCCCTCAAGGAATGGTTCATCTTTATGTGTAATACAGCAGCTGTCACCTCAATGGCTAATGGGGAAGCAAAGTAGAACCTTCGTGCTAGTAATCTTTGTCATTTAATAATTTTCAAGGTATCAGACTTTGGTGGATCCTGCAAGTTCTCATAAAAGTGCACTTGCCGATTGTACGCTGTTTGTGGTGGATTACATGCAAATTGAGAAATCCGTGGTATTGTTCTGTGCAAATCTAATTTAGTATAATTTGAATAGCCAAGTAATTAAAATGTATTATAGGTCTAAGATGCTGCGATGGCGGAGTGTCTGCATTTAAGAGGAAGATTTATTGGGCTCGCAGCATCCACTGTGAACCTTCTACAACCACATTAGCTAACATCTGTTGGAAAATGTCGAGATGCAGGGCAGAAGGCATGCATGCAGAATGTGTGCCTTCATGAGTTGGAACAACAAACTGGAAACATAGGGTAGCACTTGTGAGTTCAATTAATTAGTAACGGGACCCTGTGTCTGCATGGGCACATACATGCGTGCATGAGGGCTAAGTGGGTGTGTGAAGGGGCATGTGTGTGTACATGCAGGTACATCCACACACACATCCTTTCTCTTTAACATCCAACCCTGCAGAGTGGGAGTCGAAGTTTGATTGGGCTTCAGGAGCAGGGTAATAATAATGGGACTGTTAATACAAACGATGTCTGTATTGACACTGCCCATTAGTATTTCCTGGCAGATTATTTTGTTTGCTTTGCCTAAGTGCACAAGATTATAGGAGGTGATTTAGTAAGCTAGGGCACTGGGTTCTGAAGGCAAGCCAAGCTCATCTCAATCACACCTACAACCAGACTGTTAATCTTTGGGGAATTACTGCACCTGTGCTGGCAGAGGTTAAGAGGCGAGGGATTCTAGGAAGGCACAGATACGGCAACTGTCCAAGGGAAGGAGCCCAGATAGAAGGGACCCGTAATTCTCTTAGGGGATAAATCAAAGGACATTTTGAAATCTAAAAAAAATATGCTTATAGATAAGTGTAAGGGATTCCGCCAAAACAAACACAAAACATGTTCCAAGGAAATATGGTCAGGAGACAGTCAAGAGCGCTTGCTAACAGATGAGAGAGAGTCAAATGCCCCTGAAATGTGTGTAAGCAGCACTTCATATTACATTCTTCTCTCTTCATCACCAGGTGGTTTGAGCACATTGTCCAATGTGAGTCCCACTAGGAGAAAAACAACCTGGTGGGATGAGGAAACAGGTTCTGGGTGACATTTGACATTGTTCCCTATCTCTGCCTTCCAAACCACTCTGCTCTTGTCAAAGCTAATGGGACATTTCAATGCTACGAAGAACTGATCTTCCCCTGCTGGACTCACTTAGGGAGGCCTCAGGTTACCATGCACCAGGGTCCACGGGCATCAGTGTTTATTTAGTTCAGGACCCTTAAGCCTCCACCTTCTTCACAGCACATCTCAGAAGATCCAGCGATAGCTGCATTGAATACATACAGAGATTGTAAACACGTTTTTTTTGAAAGCACCCTCTGGCTTGTGAAGTCTGCGCCCAAAACAGGTATTGACACAAGTGTTGGAAACAGTCACTAACACCTACAGTCAGCCTCCTCGGTCATGTGTAAGAGAAAAACACGCGAATACAACAGTCATAGAAAAAATTAGACTGGCAATGCATACATGAAAAAATGCTTTTGCTTCATGCAATAATAACACAGCATTTAACGTCTATTAGAATTGGTAAAAATTCCTTTAGTGTCCATTAGGAAATTACTAATCACCAAGAGCTCTTTTAATTAATAAGCTCTATGCAAAATCCATCTGAATTTAGCATTCACTGAAGCCCACTTAATATAGGATGTCATATTTTAGGTCAGACCTTCATTTCATTGCCATTTCAATGGGAAGCATTGTGTTAGTGCTTTGGAAATCATTGGGGAAATGGCTTTTCTAAAGACGTTTTAAAGTCAATATTGTCTGTATTTTTTTTTTAAGAAAAAAAGGAAGCTAAAATATCAAATGTCTGACTCCTTCACTCATTAATTCAAACGCAAGGTTTTGCTCCACATAGGCCGCAGAGGTAATGATTATGCATCTGTTGCTGTAATACAGTGAACTGGGAAGAACTAACTACGTGCAATTCAATAAAGTATATTTAGCATATTTTCATTGCACCAAATATCAGCTGATCCACCTCTTATTAGTATAAATGGCATAGATTAGTGTCAGGCATTTTCAACAGTGAAGAAATTACAGGAGTCTGCAAGGCTCATTAGGCTCTGGCTGCATGTTAACGAGGGGCCAGGCCTTATTAATAAAAAGAGGAAAAGATAAAACTAAGCTTCGAGGGGAAAAAAGGAACAAAACACTCCTTGAAATATTCTCCAGTGTTTGAAAGTGAGAAGACTGCACTGGGTAATTCTTTTCCTTCCTGCTTTCCTGGTTTCTTAGACATTCGTGGTGGAGATGTGTCCTCTTTTTCTTTGCAGTATGTAAAAAAAGAAAACATTGTTTCAAATAATGTCAAATAGTACATGGGTGATAGTGATATACTGTCAACTTCTACTTTTCAATAGCTGTTCTGGAGTTGAGTTGAGTTCAGGTTTTACATTAATAGTAGGTCCTCGAATATTTTCATTTCACTCAACAGTGTTTCATGGGGGGGGGGGGGAACAACAACAAAACAACAACAACAAACAAACAGGCTCAGTGGATAGAGCATCGGCCTGTGAACTGAAAGGTCCCAGGTTCGATTCCAGTCAAAGGCACATGCCCAGGTTGTGGGGGACTTGCAGGAGGCAGCCGATCCATGATTCTCTCTCATCATGGATGTTTCTATCTCTCTCTCCCTCTTTCTTCCTTCTGAAATCAATAAAGATATATTTTAAAAACAAACACCCCAATTGCTTTCAGGCTGGGTCCACTGTCTGTGTGGTTTGCTCATTCTGCCCAAGTCTCTGGGGACTCCAGCTTCCTCCCAGCTCCCAAAGCCGTGCACATGCGGTGAATGGGGTGCCTTTATTGTCCCCTTCTGAGTGAGTGCGGGTGCGGTGTGCCCTGTGATGGATGGAAGAGTGTCCTGTCCAGGGTGGGTCCCACCTGTGCCCTGAGCTGCTCCAGCCCCGATGCCCCAGAACTGAAATCAGCAGGTGGGAAATACGCATCCTACTTGTTTTTATTCATCTTTCTTCAATGTATCTACAGCTCACATTTATTTCAATGTTTAATATTAGAAGTGTCCTGGGTCTTTATTTCCAAGTTTGGTAATGTTTTTGTGACCAGAAACATGACCCAGAAACTTAATTCTTCTTTCTATCAATTAGCCTAGGGCAGTGGTCGGCAAACTGCAGCCCCTTGAGTGTGGCTCTTCCACAAAATACCACGTGCGGACGCACACTTACAGTGCGATTGAAACTTCGTGGCCACACTCAAGGGGCCAAAGAGCCGCATGTGACTCACGAGCCTCAGTTTGCCGACCACTGGCCTAGGGTAAAAAGTTGGTTTTCTTATATGTCGGTTCACTTTAAGTCCAAGTTTCCAAGAACCTATCGATGATGCTAGTGAGGACTTACTGTGCATCTTCTCTTTTTCCCTCAAAATCAGCCACTGAAGGTGGAAAATAACCTGCCTCAGGCAACAGAAATGAAAGGATCTCTGTCGCCTCCCGGCTTCCCCACCTCACTGTTTGACTGTCAGCATGGCAATATTCAAAAGCAATCCTTCCTTGGAGAGGAAGGCAAAGGGCCTTTCCAAGATGCTACCTCCAGACAAGGCTAACGAGGGCTTTCTCCGCTGACCAAAGGGCACGGTGAGGAACCTGACTGGAGAAAACAACTCCATCATTATAATTTTGCCTAAATTTTGAGAAATGAGTAAAGAGAGGCTCCAGAGTACAGGGAGATAAGAAGTATTCATAGAAGAGTATGAGTGAGGTCTTGGCTAGAGGTTGTTGATTCAGAACTGTGTCGAAAGGCAGAGAACTGAAAGGAAAACCCTCCAGGCTCAGGACATGCTATGAGATGCTTTTGAAAACAGGAGAAAGAAAAAATAAGGTAAATGTCATGGAGTCTTTAAAATACACACACACACACGCACACACATATCCACACATCTACACACTCACAATGGAGCAATTTTATTGCAAAGCTTTCTAAAAGCAAATAAATGTAAATGGGATTTTTTTGTGCAAAAATTAAAACTGCTCACATTTTGCACTTCTGCAGAGTCTTTCAAGCCAAGAATATGTCAATGTTTCTTTTAGGCTACATTGTTATAAAAAGATAAGTTTTACATTAAAGGATAACTGTGCTGAAGTAATAGTCCATTGTTGAAGTCAACAGTAATTAGAGTTTCAGATGTTTTGAATCACCCTCCATTGTGTTTATAATATCATCCCAAAAGTTTAAAAATCACATTTCCCTCTACCCATTCCCCTCCACTCTGATTCACCCATTGCTTTCTCCCACTGTGTTCAAAATGAAAGTGAAATGACCATGACTCTAAGTTTTATTTGGAACCAACATTATCACTGGCATCCGTACAGTTCCAAACACTGCCACTTTGGGAAGATGACAATTGCGAGGTGAGATGAACCATTCTTAGCACCAGGCCCATCTTTGTGATTGTGGCATGTCTGCATCATGCATGCCAACATGGAAATGCTTGGATCCTGGGATGTAGAGTGGTGGGTAGTTCAGGCCTCTGAATTCCACTGCCTCAAATTGTGCAGGTGACTGAGGCAGTGGTAATTGTCATCTTGGTCTGCATTAAATTTTTTAAAGCTTCTTTTCTCTACTTCTATGAGTCTGTTTTCACAGACCAATAATTGGTTGCAATGATTGCCAATATACAATAATACATTTCGAAATATTTCCATCTAGTAAAATTTTGTGTGTCTACAAAAATTATGCTCTCTCATATTCGAATGTATGCTTATAGAAGCACTGTGCTTTTAAGGCACTGTATGAGGCATTTTCTGAGACAGCAAATCAAATTTCTGGGAAGGCACGTTTTAAAAAATAAGAGTTACATGAATGTGTCCATTTTAACCATATCAGTTTCATCAAGGCAACTTCTGTGAAATTATGTCACAAAAGTTTCTCACAGTTAATGTGAAGGAAGCAATTGTTCCTCTTTTCTTCTTAATCTTTAATATAAAGACATAGAAATATTTTCTGACCATCATCTTTCAAAGCAGGTTTTACCAACAGAATTGGAACCCAGGTCATAGGAACTTCGAAAAGCTTAAACCTCAAAACCCCCACTATGTAAGATCGCGTGTATTACTTGATTTTTTTAAAGTGACAAGACGTACATTTTTTTTAAAAATTCTCTTATTGTTACATTTCAGGCACGTTTACTGTTAGCCGCTTGGCTTCATTATGTATCATAGTCTGAATCTACAAATCAAGCATAATTAGACTTAGCGAACTGATTGGATTTCTAATTAAGCTACATTGGAAACAATGCACAATCAGTAAATACTCTGACTAGGTACATTTTAAAGAGCAACTCTTGGGCTTTTTGCTGATGACTAGACACCAGTGTCATTAAATTTGTTGGTGGCAAGCAAATTTTAAAGCTAAAATAGAGGCAATTAGTAAAGATCTTGAAATATTTAATCACGTTTGTCCAATTAGTGTGCAATTAGGCAGTGGTGTGGCATGGGACAGGCATTCTGCTTCAGTGCTTGGTGCAGAAGGATCCCTTTGAAATTTTGCTGTTTAGTTTATTGATATATAAAAAGGAAGTTATGGTTGTAATTTCCAATTTAAAAAAAATACTGTGCAGATGGTCTGACTATATATTTAACAATGTTAAACAAATCCAAACAAGGGAAGCATGTTACCTGAAATTACACAGCTGTGATCTGTGAATAAGCTCTGGATCATGGTAGATTACAGCTGTGCTTATCTCGATCATTGAAACAGCCAGGCATTTCACACTGGAGAAATCCGGGAACCTGATAAGCTGGCCCAGCAGGTCTTACAATGATTGGCAGCTCCTTACTTGACCAAATACGCCCTTCCTGGTGGTTAGCTCAGCAACCACCAGCAGTTTAAATTTGATGCAGAGGGAGAGATGAGAAGAGATCCTGTAAAAAGTTGATTTAGGAAGTATCAACAAATGGAATAGTAATGTGACCTGGTACTCTCATTGCAAACCAATGGCTTCTGTCTACTTAACTATATCCTTGGGATGGGACAGTGTCAGTGGGAGGTTTGGAAGGAAGAAGGTCTCTTACTTTAAACCCTTAATTTGTGTTGTACTGCCACGGCATAGAGTGCCACTCTCTTTAGTTTTTCTGGAAAACAAAGAGAAATATTTTCCTGATGTTCTTGTTTGAAAGATCTTTGGAAAGGCATACCATTTCCATTTTCAGAGAAGCATTAGCGGGCCACAGGGCCCTGTGTTTCTCAAGCGCAGTCAGAATCAGAGTTGAGTGACCTCAAAGACACCCATGAAGTGCTGTTCCATGGAGTTATGGGATAACACAATGGGGTGATGGTAAGAGAAAACTGAGAAGCGTGAACAGCAGGAAGGGTGGGTGAGGGTGGAGAGAGGAGGGAGAATGGTGTGAGTGGGAGGAAGGACTCAGAACTTACGTACCCTGGTATTCTGTGGAACTTGTTTGGGTCGAAGGAATGTCCCCCATTTTCTTCTAGGGCATTAACTTTATGCTCAGTCAGATTTAGCAATCTAAATGTCATCTTAACTGGAAGTGAAAGATGTTCATAAATAAATGAACTTGTTTTTCTAGACCCTGGTGACCGAACAGGTTCAAATCAAACAGGATTTCTGGATGCAGATCCAGTTCTCCTAGGTGCACCGGCGTTTCACAGTACCAGATGTAAGTACATTCTGTTTAGATAACTTGAAAACCGGTTGGAGGAAAATCCCCTGGGTATCTACAGATATAAAGGGAAGAGTTCAAAAGAAAAGTGAAATGAAAAATGTCCTTGAAAAAATGACAGGTGAATTTATGCGGGGGATGAGATTAGAGTACACAGGACTATGAGACCTTATAATAGGTTTACTGGGAATTTAGGAAGCCTTTGTCATATTTACTTCCATATCTACCCTTTTCCCCTAATTCTGAAGGCTTTTTATTTCTGTCTCACTTTCTGGAAGCAGATTATAGTTATCAATAAGTCACAGCCAGACATTTTTGAAGCCTCCACATATAATTAAATTCTATATTGAGATTTAATTAACTTCTATATTTAGAATTTGCATAAATTTGTAATTATAAATATAATGAAGTCTAAATTTTAAAATGTAGAGTATCAGTAAGTTAGCCAGGGCTTACCCTTCTGCCTTGCTCTTCCTCCGGCAGGAATGGGCTCTGGACTGCAGATGTCTGCGGCTGTTGGCGAGGGGGAGAGTCCAGGCCGGAGGGATAATGCATGCCCAGGCACTTCTGCCGTCCACGCTGGTAAGGGAGGGGAGATCCTGTTGTGGCAGGGTGGCCCTTGGATGAGTTTGATAAGTTAAATAATTTGGTGTTTGGCACAGGCCTGCTTTGTTTTGTACTCTCTACAGTATTTCTCATGCCTGCCCCTCAGGTCTGTGTCTATCTCTGTGCTTTTTTCATGCTCCACTGCCACAACCTGCTCTCAGAAAGCCTTCTAGGTAGAATTGACCAAATATAAATGTAGGCTGCCCAGTTCAATTTGAATTTCAGAGAAGCAGACAGTAATATAAGCATGTCCCAAATATTACATGGGGTATACTTACACTACATATTATTTATTGTTTATCTGACATTCAAATGTAACTGGTGTCCTGTATTCAATCTGGCAACCCTACTTCTGGAACACATTCACACTGAAGTGTAAGTATGAGAAAAGTATCATCTTCCTCCCAAGGATCTTAAACTTCCAATGGCCAGGCCAAAGCACAGGCTAATTAAATCAAAACTCCAAGGGTGAAACCCATGCATCAGTATTGCTTAAAGCTCCTCAGTGATTCCAACTTGCAGCCAAGTTTACAAACTACGGAAGTAAGGAAGCGTTCTCAACATGGCTGCATATTAGAGCCACAGAATTGGAAAAAAAAATACACTCATGTCTGGACCACATCCCCACTGGCCTTGGGAGGGATCTGGCATTCATTTTAAAATATATATATTTTTATTGATTTCAGAGAGGAAAGGAGAGAGATAGAAACATCAATGATGAGAGAGAATCATTGATTGTCTGTCTCCTGCACACTCCCTACTGGGGCTGGAGCCCACAACCCTGGGCATGTGCTCCTAACCAGAATCAAACCTTGACCTCCTGTTTCATAAGTTGACACTCAAACACTGAGCCACACCAGCCAGGCTGGCATTCAAAATATTTAAACTTCTCTAGGTGATGGAGAATTGCTGAGTTACAGAACATCGCAAAAGGATCTTTGAGGAGCAATGGATCATCCCAGCTCCCTATAAATCATGCCAGTGTCCTGATGTGCCCACATAAAAAGCTATCCGTGATGCTTGGCTTCTGTGGCAAAAGATCCCATCTTCCCCCATGAGACTGAATTTACCTGCTGCCCACTGTAAACCAGGGACACTTAGGATGCCCTTGGCAGTTGCCTCGGGGGCAAAATAACCAGATGTAATTGCTCAGTATTGAAGGCATTTTTTTTTCTTAAGAATAAAATATAGTGTATCTAGCTGAGTTGGATGGGTAAATCAAGGGGATGCCATGAAATACACAATCATCAGGAGATCTAAAGACCAAAGGGAGAAAGAGGTTGGACACGAGAAAATGGTCAAAGAAAAGGATAGCCCTGGCCAGGTGGCCCAGTTGCTTGTAGTGTTGTCCCATAGACCAAAAAAGGTTGAGTTCAATTCTGGGTTGGGTCAGGTCAGGGCACATACGAAGGCAATCAATGTTTCTCTCTCTCTCTCTCTCTCTCTCTCTCTCTCTCTCTCTCTCTCTCTTCCTCCACCCCCAATAAAAACATATCCTTACGTGAGGATTAAATAAATAGATAGTTACTTACATTAAAAAAAATTCAATTGAAAGATCATGTGGGATGGTAATTAAAATATTCAGAAGGATCCAGTGAACCCAAATTAGGCTTAGCTTGACAGAAGATATTTTTGTTGATTTTTTGATGGATTACCCTAAACCAAAACAAACCCTGAGGATTTGATGTGCATGAGTGACAGACAGCAACTAGGAGGGACTAGTAACTCTGAGCAGATTCGGCTGAAATCATCCTGACAAATGCTGTTGAGTAAAATGACGCTAGGCGTTGCTAGACATCAGCCCCATATCATTTGTGACCCAATGTGCCCGACAGAAAAACGTATTTGCCCATCTTCCATAGACTGTGCAGTCAGAGAATGGGAATTCCTTCAAGGTACAAGCCCTGACAAGAGAGAAACTAAGCTAAAAACAGTGCTGGCTGAGGTCAGATGTGGGGAAAGCTATAGAGCAGGCACCAAAATCCCACAGGAAGATGAGTTGGAGGGGATTGAGAGCTGGGCTGAGGGCATGAACTGATTAGAAATGGAAGATGCTAAGCCCTATGTGTGCATATGTGTGAGTGTGTGTATGTCTGTGTGTGTTGAGGATAATCCCAGGTGAGGATCAGCAGGAGTTGAGGAGTAGGTAAAACAGGAAAAACTTAGAAATTTATAGTGAAGTTGCTGGACAGCTTTTTGCTAAATCAAAGCCCCCTTCAAGCCTCTATGCCCCATCTCAAGAGCACAGCCCTGTGCCAGACCCAGACTGGATTTGCAGTACCTGCCTTGGATGGAGTCTCTTTGGGTGGAGTCTGCCTCACTCAGAGACACTGCAGAAGGAGCGGCCCCAGCCCATCTTTGAACTATGCAACCCCACATTCCTGTCTCACCGCTGACTGAGACAGGAGTGGGCATCCCACGGAAGGACATCCCTCAGCTGGACAGCACCTACACTCTGTTCAAAAAAGATAAACTAAACCCTAGCCGGTTTCCTCAGTGGATAGAGCATCGGCCTGCAGACCAAAGGGTCCTGGGTTCGATTCCAGTCAAGGGCACGTACCTTGGTTGAAGGCTCCTTCCCAGTCTGGACCTTGGTTTGGGGTGCGTGCAGGAGGCAAACCAATCAATGTGCTTTTCTCACATTGGTGTTTCTCTCTTCTTTCCCTCTCTCTTCCACTCCCCCTAAAAATCAATGGAAAAATATCCTCTGGTGAGGATTAACAAACAAACAAACAAACAAAAAAGATAAACTCAGCCAAGCAGATTTTCTATCTTGGAAATGTGACCTAAGACATCATAACAAATATATTCAAACTAGAGGCCTGGTGCACAAAAAATTGTGCACTTGGGGGGCGGGGGTCCTTCAGCCCAGCCTGTGCCCTCTTGGAGTCTGGGACCCCTCGGAGGATGTCCACTTACCAGCGGGGAGCAGACCTAAGTTGCAGTCAGATATCCTTAGCACTGCTGAGGAGGTGGGAGAGACTCCTGCCACCACTGCTGTGCTGGCAGCCATCAGCCTGGCTTGTGGCTGAGCAGAGCTGCCCGTGTGGGAGCGCACTGACCACCAGGGGGAAGCTCCTGCATTGAGCGTCTACCCCTTGGAGGTCAGTGTGTGTCATAGTGGCCAGTCATTCCCAGTCGTTCTGCTGTTAGGGTCAATTTGCATATTACCCTTTTATTATATAGGACTAGGGGCCCGGTGCATGAAATTCGTGCACTGGGTGTGGGGCGGGGGGGAGTGTCCCTCAGCCCAGCCTGCCCCCTCTCACATACTGGGATCCCTCAGGTGTTGACCCCCATCACCGTCCAATCGCAGGATCGGCCCCTTGCCCAGGCCTGACGCCTCTGGCCTAGGCGTCCAGCCCAGGCAGCGGGGACCTGCAGTGGCAGCGGAGGGGGGGGGGGGGGCGCCGTGATCGCGCGGGCTCCGCCCCTGCCCCTGCAGGATGCCTCTGGCTGAGGCGTCCGGCCCGGGCAGCGGGGACCCACAGCTCCAGCGGCCCCGCGATCGTGGGTTCCGCTTTAGGCCCAGGCAAGGGGCCCCTAGCTCCTGGGACTGCCAGCTTCGACTGTGCCCAGCTCCCATCGCTGGCTCCACCCCTACTTCCTGCTATCACTGGCCAGGGCGGAAAAGGCGCCTGATTCTCTGATCATGGCTGGGGGGCAGGGCAAAGGCGGCCCCAGGGCCGCCTTTGCCCTGCCCCCCAGCTCTTAGCTCCCCCCTGGGTTTCCCATCACTGTCAGTGGCAGGGGGCTTCTTCCTGCTTTCCCTTTCGCCTCCCTGCATTGTGCTTACATATGCAAATTAACCGCCATCTTGTTGGCAGTTAACTGCCAATCTTAGTTGGCAGTTAATTTGCATATAGCCCTGATTAGCCAATGAAAAGGGTATCATCGTATGCCAATTACCATTTTTCTCTTTTATTAGTGTAGATGGTAGGAAGGTGAACTGTCTCGGGTAGAGCTGGGCAAGAGAAGCCATAGAGGGTCATGGGGGATTGGAAACCTTGATGAAACAAGGGCAGCTGATGATAGAAAGAGAAGAACATGGCAGAGATATGCTGAGAAATGAGGAAATGTGGAAAGAAATAATCTGCCCCTGGAGGAAGAGGAGCTGATCCCTAGAGCTGTGTTGATTTCTACAGTGTTTGCAGTTTGTGGTCCTGTTCCAGTCTGTGAGTATGTATCCTTACAACAGCACTCTGTCCCCTTTTCTTGTGTTCTGAATGGGTCTCTGTTGCCTTAACCACAAGCATCCAACTAAAACAGAAGGGCACAAACAGTTGTGGTTCCCAATAGGAAGAGCTACTAGTAAATGGGCATATAAAAAAAATGCCCCCTTCTTCTCAACACCCTTATGAGGTCATGGTGCTATAGTGGGGCTCAGAGCATCTTTTTGGGGGCTGTTTATTCTCTAGTTCTTCACAGTGCCCCTCCCACCATCTTCCTGGATTATGAATGTTCTGCTCATTCTCCCTCGGATTCTAACTATAAGTTGCTAAAATTTATAACCTCACAATAACATTTTAAGCCACTGGTAATTTTAGCACCAGTGCCAAGTAGAACACCTTTACAAATGGTATTGGACAGTGAGTCCAGTAGCTGCAGAGCAAACTCCTGAGTTTACGGGAAAAGAGAAGTTCACATCACCTTGGACTTATCTTCTCTGTATCTCCCATTCTTTATCCGTAAAATGGGGACTGTAACCATAATGATGAGAAATTAAATGAATCAACACCTTCAAAGCATTTAGAAGAATATCAGGGAATATTAAACCCCTAATATATGTAAGTAGTTGTGTTCCATGGCCCACTGGAATGCTCCTCTCTCCCTCCCTAACTTAAATCGCCCATTAAAGGTGAAGATGTACCTTTAAGGTTGGCTTAATGTCTTTGACCTAACACCCTCATGCTGACTGCTTCCTCCTTCCATTGCTGAACTTGCCTTGTATACATTTCATGTCTGGAAGATACTTCATGTGTTAATGGAGAGGAGTCCATTTTATCTTTGACTTTCTGAAAAGTCAAAGGTATCATTGGACTTTCAATGGAGGAACGTTAAGGCTACTCAGAGAGGGATTTGGGGCAATTCTACCCTTAACATGAACGTAGACGTTTGCTTCCCCCATTTAACCTAATGGTCAACTAGAAAGCATGGCCATGGTATCTACAAGCTGAAAGGGCGAGTCGTCGCAGGGCCTGACCACGCTGCTGGCGGCCTCGGGCACCGACTCCCCAGCCCACGGCGGGAGCCCGGCACAGGCCACCAGCCCGCCGCCCCCGGACCGGACCCACGCGGCAGCAGAGATGGAGGAGGAGGCGATCGCCAGTGACCCCGGGAACGAGACGGAGGATGTGGACTTCCTGCCTGGGCTGGAACTGGTCGATCTGCTGGACCCCCAGCAACCGGACTGGCCCCTGGAGCCCGGGCTCAGCTCGCCGTGGGGGGGGGGGAGGGGGGGCTAGGACTGCAATCTCCATCTTGCCCTGGGTCCTCCATTTTTGGGGCGGCCGCCATGTGCTCAGGAGAGCGCCTTCTTCCCGGAAGCCCAGGCCCCTGCTGGCCACGCCCAGGATTTCTTTAAACTAACCAATGACAATCAAGGGACGTGCACGCCATAGAGATGACCACATCCTGTGTACCAAGACCCAACTCGCACCTGGCCAATCGGCGGGGCCCACAGTCCCCTCCCCTGCCCTTACTATAAAACCCACAATCCCATCAGGCCTCGCTCTCTCGGCCACTGGGCTACCATTGCATCGGTGAGTGTGGTCGGGGAGCCGAACTGGTTCGAAATGAAGGACTCTTTGCTTTTGCATCGGACTGATGGGCTCCCTGGGGGTCCTGGGAACCTTGAAATCTGGGCACAACACAAGCCTAGCTCAGCATGAAGCAATGTAGACTAAAGTATCCCCTGGTTATTCTCTGGGCTGCTAAAAAGAGCAAATACTAAAAGTGACAAAAAGATTCATTATAATTGCACAACATCAACAAAATAATTATGACCATTTATTATGTACACCCACCAAAAACAAAGCGTTATGCTGACCACTTTATACAGAATATCCATTCCTCCTTCAACAAGTCTGTGAGGTATAGAGCTTTTCCACTTTATTTTTATTGATGAGGAGACTGAGGCCTCAAGATGTTAAATGGGTTTTTCCAAGCTAAATAGCTAGCCAAGATCGGAACCCAAGTTCATCTGCTTACAGAGGCCAAGTTCTTGGTCTTTATACCACATGGGACATGATAACCCAACTGGGTTCTATAGAAGCCGGCCTACACATGTGCTGGCCCATTCTGGGCATCTTGGAAACCACAAAAGAGAAAAACAGACTTTAGGAATAAACAGAAGTATGTTGAGCCCATTTGTAACTTCTTTTTCCTGTTCTGTTTTTAAGGACAGCAATAAATAACTGAGCAGGTTCTCCTTTTCAGACAAACAGATTCTAAGCTAAAACATTATGTATACATTTGGGGAAACTAAAAGTTTCAGAACAAAGATTTAAAAACAAAGCAGGTCATTGACCAGAAATATACTTAGACACATTTCATGTGAATGTTATTTGGCTGGGAGACTTCTCTGTGAGTTTCCAGAGGCCCTTCAAGGAAATGATGGCACTCAGGGTGGTGAAAGGCAGCAGGAGTCTTTGTCTCTCTTCCCCCACCCACCTCACTTGGTAGCCCGGCTTTTGCACACGTTTTGCATACTATTGAGAGGGAGCGAGTGGTCACATGCAGCTTAAATGTTACTTGTGGGAGAGTACAGTTAAGAAGGGAAGGGGAGAGCTTCTTTTCTAAAAGAATTGGTGTTTGATGTAGCTCTGTGATGCAGACACCATGGTTCTGTAGGAAGATCTAACCAGGAGAATGATTATGGCGCGCATAAAGATTGCAGGTTTTGCTGGTCCAAAACTTTCGTGTGGGGAGATATTCGTACATCAAACTCAGTCTCTCCTATGGCCATGACAGTTGCCTGTCAATCTGCCCAGCTGGCGCAGCTTGGATATGAGAGAGAAGATGGCTTTCCCTTTCGCCCTCCCCTCCTCCCAGTACCCTGGCCCCCTCCCCCCATACTTTACAAAACCATGTGGATTTGCTGAACAGGTGTGTAAAATTAATTATACTGTGAGTGCTTGGTAACCAATGAATTGTAAATTGTACATTATTAAAACAGCATCAGAGCTCTGACTGATCTATTATTCTTTGGGGAATGAACAAAGATAAGAGCTTTATGCGATTTAGAGGCCTTTCTTGCCACCATTCAGCCGGCAAGGAGAGGAAACATCAAGTAGTTTTTTTTTGTTTTGTTTTGTTTTTCTGCAAGTTGAATTAAATAGAAAGGGTATTCTTTTTCCCCCCTGTTATTAAATCATTATATGTGCCCTCACATTTCTGTCTGTAGCATCTAATAGGGTAGTGTACACTCAATAACCGCTATTCTGCAGTGATTGTGATAATATGTATCCGTATATGCTCACACACAAACGCAGTGCCATGTCAACCTAATGTGCACAGGAGACATATGACATGACATGGCATGGTAATAAAATAAATTGTGTTGATGTAGTGCTTCCCTGGAACAGCTCAGAATAAATTCAGAGCAACAGTGGGAGACATAAAACACATCGGCTGACTATGCGCCAGGAGCTTGTGGCTTCAGCTGAAAGGAAGAATCTGGAAGAAACAGGGTTTTATTTGCCTCTTCCTTCTAGACACAACAGGATTACCCCCTGGGAGTTGCTTGTGAATCTCTGTGTTTTTCTGAACTATCTCCCCTGCACAGAATTGCTCAGAGTCTTTCTACCTGCCCTGATCATCCCTTCCAGGCACATCGCACAATTCTCCACGGAAATTTTCTCTTTCCACAGCTGGCCAAGCCTGCAGTTCTTGGGAATGTACCTGTCATCAGCCAGGCAGCATTATCCTTACCAGCAGGCATTCTAGCTAAGAGAACCGAAACAGGAACAAGGCAAGCCACACCTTATTCTACCCCCCAAATAAATAAGCATTGATAAACCCACCATTGCAGGAAGAAATAGGATGCCTTAGAACTGGGCTGTCCCTGAATGCTGTTTAGGACCAGCTATGTAATTGGGGGGCCCAGTGCAAAGAGAAAACACAGGCCCCTTGTTCAAAACGTCTGAAGAATTTCAAGAGTGATAGCAGAGCATTAAACCAAGGGTGGGCTCTTCTATATAGAGCAGTGGTTCTCAACCTCCCTAATGCCGTGACCCTTTAATACAGTTCCTCATGTTGTGGTGACCCCCAACCATAAAATTATTTTCGTTGCTCCTTCATAACTGTAATTTTGCTACTGTAAACAATATGTAATTATATATGTGTTTTCCGATGGTCTTAGGCAACCCCTGTGAAAGGGTCATTCGACCCCTAAAGGGGTCGCGACCCACAGGTTGAGAACCGCTGATGTAGAGGGTCCTGAGCAACGCCACAGGTTGCACACCAGGAAGCCAGCAGAGACACACCTGCCCAATGGTTTGTGAGGGCTTCTGTATGCTCAGTGAGCTTTAATCTTCTAGTAGCCTGACTGAGCCAGCAGACAATTTCAGCCTTTCTTCCGCCCAGAGAAAGACAGTGCCATCCATTCTCTTTTCCACAGGAGGTACAGTGGGATCACCTCTCCCGTCTCCATGGTCAGAGAGTAGCCATTCTGAAAATGAAAATGTGATGGCAAAGAGACAGGCTGAAGGGAAACGATATTTTATGATCAAGCATGAAAAAGTTATGTGTGTGGGATGGAGCTCAAAGGTGCATGTGAGGGGCAGACAGAGAAAAATTGCCATAGAATAGACAGAGAGAATTTATATTCTCAGATATATCCTCAGGATTTTTCTGAGCACCACATTGTTGCCGTTTTCTTGTTCTCCAAAGAGCTCCTATGATTTTGAGGGAAACATGACAACAGTTTCTTTTGTTCTGTTTCAAATGAGCATATTCTCACCTATTCCTTAGTATATTCATTTGGTACAAGGAAGAGGGAGAGATGACCAGAGGGCATGCGGGTAGAGTGGCCTGGCAGGGTTGATGTTAGGGAGGAGTTGGGGAAGGAGCCATCAAACAAATGGCTCTGGAAGAATGATGTCATCACAGCAGAGAGAGCAGGCGGAGGGCAGCAAGAGGACCGGAGGAGGGGTGTGAATGAGCTGTGCCCAGCCCAGCAGGTCTAGCTTCCTGCAGGGCCTCCTGATCCCTCAGTGACCTCGGTGACCTCGTCGCCTCTGTGAACACCTCAACCTGGCTATTGTCCTAGAAGGACAGGCGTGTTCAGGCACGCTTCTTCCTTTCAGCATCCTTCCCTGTCGCCGGAAATGCTTGTGTGCACTTTACAGGAATGAATAGATCAGGCCAGAGAGGGCAGTGGTCTGGGTAATAAATTTGGTTACAACAAAAAAGGAAAAAAAAATTAAAAAAGAACAGCATGTCTTATAATTCATTTGCCACTTTGTTGTAGAAGATGGGTTGTGCTTTCGACACAGAGGGACACCAGTTGAGAAAATAGTCCGCAAAGGGGGCGTGAACGTGCCTCTCTTCTAGCAGCACTGGACTCGCCTCTGCTGGTCATCAGAAGACTGAGCCACAAGGTGGAACCTGCACGGGCGGACTGGAGAGGAGGCTCCTGCAGGCGGCTGGCCCTGTTGACGATGCAGTGTGCCCTAAAATTCAAGAGAGGGCAGCAGATAACTGACTGCCTGCAGGGCCAGGAAAGCCTGTAACCTGAGGAATGTCAGCAGGAAAATTTGCTGGTTTATCACAACTCATGTCAGGCAAGGATTAGCTGTGCCAGAAATGTGTGTTTCTAGAACTGTGTGCTTAATGGAAAAGCAAATGTTTGGTTAATGGGATCTAATGAGCTTTGGTGATTTGAGGGCAAGTGCAGGCCTATTGCCCACCATGGCGGCCTCATACCATGTTATTTAGTGATTTCAAAACAAACAAACAAACGAACAAAAACTTGTGATGTCAGCAAAGTCAGGGCCTGAATACAAGAGAAACCGTCCTGCAGTATGAGGTAGTGAGGCTGACCTTACGCTTCTGCTATCTTGTAAGTGCTCTTGCTGATTCTCTGAAATGAGCAGGACCAGCCCCTTCCGGCCTGGTAAATCCCACAGGGTGTGAGGCCCAGGATATGACAGAAAGGCGATTCTCTTTGAGATTTTCCAGTGACTCCAGAAGAAAGTTTGTGATGGGAAGGACTGGCCCCAGCTCCCTGGAGGTTGGGATTTCAGAAGGCTGGCGCAGGTGGGGTGGAGAGGAAAAGATTGCTGAAGGGGAAGAGGCCTGAAGTGCTTGGGTTGAAACCACAGTTCTCAACTCCATCCTGCCAAGGTAAGATAGGATTTCATCCCTAAGGTGACCCCGTGGACCTTTTTATGATCCTGTGTGCAGAAAAGAGTGCTAATCAGGTGTCGACCCCAAACACAGCTCCCCTGAGAAGTTCTTCTGTGTCTTTTGGCAGGAAGGAGCAGTGAACAAAAAGGAAATCTTATTTTTAAAATAAGCCCTGAAATAATATTGCAAGGCTTATGAAACCTATCATTTTTCTGTTTGACTTGGTTTTAAGTAATTATTTTTATTCTTGATTTTTTTTATTAAAAGCATTCTAAAATCATTTTAATCTACCAAGAGAATACCAGACTACATAAGGAATCTAGAAGATGTTGCCTCTTACAAGTTGAACCCTCTGTTTATTTTGAGCATGTTTTTAATTTCTAGAAAGACTTAAAGATTATTTTTACTCCATCAACAAGTCAGAATATTTGAGACTGACAAATCAGAATATTTAAATTGTAAAGGGCTTCCATTAAGACTTGGGGAAATGCACCTTATCTTTTTTATTTTTTTGGCAACCTAAAAGTTAACATCTGCTGTACTGTCTTCAGCCGTGGGCAAACTACGGCCCGCGGGCTGGATCTGGCCCATTCGAAATGAATAAAACTAAAAAAAAAAAAAAAAAAGACTGTACCCTTTTATGTAATGATGTTTACTTTGAATTTATATTAGTTCACACAAACACTCCATCCATGCTTTTGTTCCGGCCCTCCGGTCCAGTTTAAGAACCCATTGTGGCCCTCGAGTCAAAAAGTTTGCCCACCCCAGGATACACACCTGATGCTAGGCAAAGAGTTTCTGAGAAATATGCCCTAAAATTTTGGACTGATGGAACATTAAACAATGACTACGGAGTTGAGAAAATTGGACCCTTTTTAGATGCTGGCGATCACAGGATTCTCTTCACATGTGTAATCATAAAAACCAGACTTGGCAAGAGCTAACCGAGCTCCAGCAGATTGTGTATTTCTTTGTATTCTCTAAAATATTGAGGCAGGAGATTATTTTCACTGTTGTTTCACATGTCATGAAATCAGAGCTGCCAATCGATAAACAAATTGCTAGGGTCTCTAGTGCCTCGAAGGGTCATTGAGGACACATGAGGCACTTGTAGGCAGGTCTGCTTGGACTCTACTTGCAAAATAACATAATCCAGAATGATCCTGGGGTCTTTCGCCTCAGAATGACTCCAAATGAAAGGACGCATTTCTCTCTTCCAGAGCAGTCGGTTGTAGAGTTTTAAAAAAAAAATAGATTGTTCTCTGAGGAACACAGATCTCTCAGGGATGACCCCAGCCAGTCCTCAAATTACAAATGCAAATGAAAAAAAGAAAAGAAAAAGGAAGGCTAGGTTTAAGGAATTTTTACAAGACGAAAAAAAGAATACATGCATCAGAACAAACATGAACCTGATATTGTATACCTACACTATCTATTGAACTTGACTAAATCTCCTTGACTACAAGTTGGAGGCCTGAGTTTTGCTGGCAGCTCTGTCCCTACCTCCAGTCATTTTACAAAACGCACATTTGTACCTTTCAGAGCCTCAGTTTTCTTAGCAATAAAGTGAGAAAATTTGATTTTATATAAAAAGTCTTATTTTATAGGATTCACTGAAGTACTGCCGTTGACACAATAAACTCCCAAACATTCGTCTCTTTCCCCTGCTGAAGTGATCTCAGTTTTAGTTTATGGCAAAGCATAGCTACTAGAAACCATTGGTACATTATAAGCCTACGGTATCAAAGGTATCCTTTTCTAAGCCATGAAGAAATATACAAATATTATGCAGTTTTCACTGTAGTCTTTTTGGTAAATACCGCTTGGTATATTGTGTACCACTCTTGTGTCAGGTTTTTGACTTTAAAAATTGCTTCTCTACCAGATGATACTATTAGGGTTACAGATTGCTTAGCCCTGAATCTAGGTGTTTATGTGTGAAGTCGCTTCCTCTGTCCCCACCCTCAGCACCTGTCTCAGCTTCGTCACACTTAGCAATCTATCAGAAAATAGATCGAAAGCAAACAAGCATGCTGCCTGCCCATGTTCACAGCAAAAACAACAGATACTGAGGCCACCATTTTAATTTCCCGTGAGCCATCATCTACTGCCCTCTGCCTTCTCACCACTGCAGTTCCTTCTCACTCCCCAGACGCCATCTGCCCTCAAATCCTTTCTCTTCCATCAACATTTAGGTCATGCATGTCTTCTGTGTACAGATTACCTCTGGGTTTTTCTGGAGAGAAAGATATGACAGAAAATAATTCCTGCACTTAAAAGGTTTAACATATTGGTCTCCCTAAAATATTTGCACATTTTTGAAAAATGTATCTTCCATATTGGGGACCCAACTGCACACACACTCCTTACTCCTCCATTCTTGTTAACTCCATTTTTCATACTGGATCATTTTAGATAATAGAAGATGAAAAGGGGAAGGAATGATTAGAGGAAAGGAACTAAGATATGCTGAATATTTCATGTGCCTGGTACTATGTTAAGGGCTTTGCACACGTAATCCTCAAAAGGACTCATTACTAAGTATGAGTCCTTCCATTATAAAAGGAAGTTCAAATAAGGCACTGAGAGGGTAAGGACCTTGTCTGAGGCCACACAGTAAGTGGCAGAACTCAGAACCTTATTCCACAAACTTATTGATGTTCCCATTTGTAGTTTTTATTCAATTTTGAAAGAATTAGAGCTATTCTATCCACTGCTTTCAAATTTATAAAAACCTATATACAGTTTTACTAAGAAGAAATCAAATTAAGTCACCATTAATTGTACCATATCCCAATTTTACACGCACACATTATTTTAACATTTGATCGCCATGAATGAAGACAGTTCCAAGGCAAACACAACAGTTGGGGCAAGACCAGTAAGACCATTTTTCTACATCATGTTAGAGGCAATCCCTTAGGATGATGTAATATACGAGGGGAAATGAAATATTTTTCTAAATTTGTTTATCCAGAAGATTCTCCTTACCATGAAATGAAAGTAATACTGCTCATGGGTGCCAGTGCAGATGTACCTTCTCCAAACATTTTTTAGGTCATCACATAGATGCAATGAGACAATGTAACATGGCAATGGCATCTAAAAGGGTAAAAAATGCCCCTAGGAAATTTAAGATTTAATGGAATAAGTAAAGCACAGTAGATTATTATGGATGTTTCAACTTAGAAAGATTGAAATGGGAAGCAAGGGTACAGTGGACTCCATATCTTAACCATAGACTTGTCTTAACCATAGACTTGTCCTAGGGACACAATCCCTCCCACACTTCGGAGGCAGCTCCCTCCTGGGCAGTACCACTTCCCTCTTCACACTAGATATTGTTGCCATGACCTTCTGTTGCTATTGTATTAACCTCTCCTCTTTACTTGATTAGAGCTCCTGAAAAATTAGGAAGTGATGTCAATAAGAAGGAGAAAGACACCATGTGTGGTATAACAGTAATAGCCTAAATAACATTTTGTGGTTACACTACAGTTTCTCAAAACGGGGTTCCTGAAAGGCCTGGCTCAGATTCACCAGGGAATTGCTAAAATTCATATTCCTGCTTCCTACCCTACACCTGGTTAATCAAAATCTCAGTAGTGGGAGGGAGGAATGAGTGGAACTTAGGGATCTAAAGTTTAGGAATCTCTCCAGATTTTTATATATATATATATATATATATATATATATATATATATATATATATGTATATATATATATATATACATATACATATATATATATACATTTACATATATTTATAACCATTGTCCTGTAAAATATTTTCTTTCATATATGTTTAATTTTTGTATCTTTCATTGTATCTTTCAGGAACCTTCTATGCTATGTAATTATTATTACATACCCATTTTACAGAGGTGGCCATTGAAACTTGGAAAAGTTACTTGTGTGAAGGGACACAACTAATTAGTTACAGAGCTCTGAGTAGCAACCAGAGCTCTGGTTTGGCCAGAGAGCCTGTGGCCCTGCCCCACGCCACTCTGCTTCTAGTGACTGGAGGGTGGGTCTGCACACACAGCTGTGGTGGATATACTTGTAAAGGATAACATAGTGTTAAAATTCTTTTATGCTTTTAGTCTTGTTTCTAAAAATTCATCACCAAACCCAAAGTTGCACAAAATTTCTCCTGTGTTATAGTTTTGCACTTTACATTTAGGTTTATGATTGCTCTCGAGTTAATCTTTATGAAATATGTAAGGTTTGCCCTATCTGGTTTGGCTCAGTAGATAGAGCATTGGCTTGCGGACTGAAGGATCCTGGGTTCGATTCCAGTCAAGGGCACATGCCCGGGTTGTGGGCTCAGTCCCCAGTGGGGAGTGTGCAGGAGGCAACCAATCAATGATTCTCTCTCATCATTGATGTTCATATCTTTCTCTCCCTCTCCCTTCCTCTCTGAAATCAATAAAAATATATTTTTTAAAAAAGAAATATGTAAGGTTTGTGTCTAAGTTCTCTTTCTTTCTTTCTTTCTTTCTTTCTTTCTTTCTTTCTTTCGTTCTTTCTTTTTGCATATGGACATTGAATTTTTCCAGCATCATTTATTGAAAAGACTATCCTTTCTCCATGGAATTGCTTTTGCTCCTTCATCAAAGAGCTTTGAAATACTTGATCCTTGTTATAAAAATACTTTACCTCTGTTCTCTTCTTTATAAGGCAGCCAGATAAGTCCTGCATTTAATAATTATTTGCTTAGGGTTTGAACCCTACCTTCTTAAGAAAGAACATGAGGCAATTTGAGATTAGAATGTGGACTGAGATAAACCACTTCCGAGGTGTTGGAATAGAATCCATCCACGCTGAGTTTTGTGGCCCAGGGTTAGAGATAGAGAAAGCAGGTGCTAGGCCTGACCACCACTTCACCTTTTGAACTTCTGCCTCCTTCACTGAAAAATGAGAAGCAAGTTACAAGACATATTTCAGGTTACTAATCACAGGCATCTACGTAAAGCTCCCAGTAGGGGTAATGAAACTTCTATCTGTAAAAGGTATTTTCAGTTATTCAGCATGATTGTGTTTTCAGTGGTGACGCATGAAGATTCACTGCATTTATTGTGGCTGATCTAGCCTGTGCCACTTCCCCAATCCACGAGGAAGAGGCCTAAGACATACATGCAGATACCTGATCACACACTTCCTGGTTGCCCCTGCCTGCTGCTTCCACCCTGACCTATCCCATCCGGGCCTCACATTTTCAACTCGGGCACTGAGGTGTCTTTGTTTACTTGGGTCAGGAATGTTTCTTTCTTCGTAGGGGACACAAGGGATCTGTTCTGCCTCTCTTCTCTCCTTCTCAGCTTCTTCTTCCAACTCTCTTTGCCCAAGGCTGACCATACTCCCTCATTCTCAAGAAAACACAGCGCATCCATTTTCCCTATTTAAGGCAGCCAAAGGCTTTTAAAGATAATGACAATCTCTCAACTGCAATTTTGAGTTGCAAAGAATTTGCGAGATTTGCTGGCACAGGGAGTTACAGGAATGTTCTTCTAATACTTTGTGGTCTGGATTCCCTGGAGGGTCAGGAATCTATGGCAAACAAGTCATGTGAAAATAATTATACTATAGCATGGGTGGTGGTGGCTGTTTGGGGGATAAGGAAGAGAAGCATCATATAATTTTTGCAGAAGAGGTGATAGTTGAGTCTTGAAGGCTGGTGAGAAGTGCAGCAACAGCCTAGACTGGCAGTGGGGTCGTGGGATCCATCAAGAGTAACACCATGTGCAGAGAAAGGGAAACATGAAAGAACATACCCTTTGGATGTTGTATAGGTCAGCTCTACCCACAGGTGGGCAAGTTGACTTAGCTGGTTTGGCTGGCTGAGCAGGTGCCCCCTCCCTGCATTATGCGCATCCTTCTGAGCCTGCCCTCCTCTTAATGCTCAGGAAATCGATCATGCTGTCAAGATTAGAGAGAGAACCATGGCTTGCCATCCAGCACATGCAGGACAAGACCTGAGGTACAACTGAAGCATAGAATGCGTGCTTGAAGGCAGCCAGAAATGGAGGGGAGAAAAGATTGGTGGGGAACGATGACTGAAGGATCTTTACATCCAGGCCCTGGGTTCCTTTTGGATCTTGTGGTGCAGTTCTAAGGAGTAAGCCTAGTGCCAAGCGTGGGGATCTGAAGGAAGTGGGAGAATTGCTATGCTCGTCGGGCAATGGCAGTGATCTCTAGGAACCAAATCATCTGGCCCCTTGTTCTTGGACTTCCCAAACTGCAGAACTGTGAGAAATAAATGTTTGCCAGGCTGTGATGCATTGTCGTAGCAGCCCACACTGACAACAATGATAAGGAATCCAGAAAGAGTGGCAGGTTTGCAGGAGACCATAAATCCTGATTCAAATCTACAGCGCTTCCTAGGTGGAGAGGACCTGAGGCTGTTAGGTATATTGGTCCTAAGCTCAATTGTGATTCAGGGTGGATGAAGGGGCAAAGGAGTAACTGTGAGCAGTGGGAAGATAGCCTATTAAGTGGGTATTTCTAATTCAGTTTCACAAATACTTTAGCAGGCCCTGGTTAGGCACGGTAGCACGTGCAAGGAAGAATCACACATAGCCTTCTACTAAGGAGCCCACTTTGTTTTTATTATGGCCATGGACTCAGCTTTAACATGCATGAAAAGTGTTTCCAAGAATTATTGCTGAAGTAGGTGTAAGATTTATGTCTACAAGTTTAGGTCTATTTTCCTGGCTTCCTCTGATGTTTGACATAAGTATGTCCTTCTTTCCTTCTTTCTTTTCTTTTTTTTTCCTTTCATTTTACTTATCAGATTAAACCACATTCTAGGATCTGATAAACATGACAATTGATTTGTTCTTTATTTTCTATCCTGCATAAATGCTTAACTATACCATGGTTAACTTATAGCAGTCCAAAAAAAATGCAGGGTGTATCTTTACGGAAATCTCCAATTTTAGAATTTAAAGTGGAGAGAGATAGAATTTAAAGTGGAGAGAGAATGGAGGAAGGTTTACACAGTTTCCTTATATTTTAGTGAAACTCTGGTAAGATATTTTTCTGTATGTTGGTTAACTACTTTTAGCTAAACACACACACACACACACACACACACACTCACAGTCTCTCAATTGATTACTGAAGTTTAAGCTTATGAAGGGTGTAGTAAATATTTTTTAAAATGCTTAAAATATTTAAGAGAATATTTAAAACATTTCAGTAAATAAGAAACATTCTAAAATATGAATTTGCATAAAGAGCTAATTGTAGGACTGCAGTACTTGCCTTTGGAAATTAAACTTTGGAATAAAAGATTTTTAAATTTGAATTTAATATGCATACTAAAAGTGCTGAAATGCACTTTCTATCATAACGAATTGAGAACAGTAATTCAAAGCAAATGATGGTGTCTTGGTCCACCAAGAATTTGCATATTTTGCCAATATTTAATGTAATTTCTTAGAAGATTCTTTTCTAAAGTATGAGATTTCTTATTGGGAAAAATGTGGGTGGATTCACATAGAGAATTTATCTTGAGTCTCTTTATAAACATTTTAAAGTTCAGTTCTTCTTTAGTCACATTTTAGCCAGTGGAATGCAGGTAACACATTTTGTTCTTCTTTCCCCAGAAACTGGTGTGTTTATTCTTTTATGGACTCAGAGGGACTTTTGAAATTAACTTCAATTTTTACGGCCCTCTTTTCATATCCCATGTGTGAATTTACTGTGGAGTCTTATGAATGATGGAATTTCAGCCGCCTTCCTACTGAATTGCTTTGCTTGGGTGAGTATAGAAAACCTTTGCAATGTGGTTCAGACCTGAGTTTTAGCACTTAGGGGAAACTTTTTAGAGCAAGCCAGGATATGAATCAATATGAAGGAGGCACTTGAACACAAAACACACTTTTAAAAATTCATTGAAAAATTGAAAGCATTCTTCAATTAAGGGCATAGACCAGGGGTCCTCAAACTACGGCTCGCGGGCCACATGCAAATACAAATATTGTATTTGTTCCCGTTTTGTTTTTTTACTTCAAAATAAGATATGTGCAGTGTACATAGGAATTTGTTCATAGTTCTTTTTTAAAACTACAGTCCGGCCCTCCAACGGTCTGAGGGACAGTGAACTGGCCCCCTGTTTAAAAAGCTTGAGGACCCCTGGCATAGACTTTAGTTTGACCCCCACTTTTATGTTCTCTTTTTTAAAGTATTGATTTTATTATTGCTCAAGATAGAACTCTAAGTAAAATCGCAACCCTAAAGCCTTTGGGGTAATGGTTCTAATTAATATAATTAATATCTTAGCAAAATATCATGGGTTATAATTAAAAGAAATCATCTGGGTCTAAAGAATACCTACTGAGGGCAGCCCTATTAAGAATAATTCTGAGGAAGCTAAATTAATTTCCTGAACTTGCAAAGCAGCAAAAGGAAGGTTTTTCTTCCTTATAAGCCTGCAGGGTTTGATGTTTGGCCCTGTTGAGATCCAAGGACTATCTGGGCTGATTAACATGTATATAGTTAAAGAATGCCAGCTAGGGCAGAGCCAGTTCTATTCGGTTCTGTACTACTGTGAAGTAATTTCTTTATGTCTACATTATTTACTGTGTGTGTGCGTGTGTGTGTGTTTTGGGGGTAGGTCTAGTTTCCCTGGACATCATCCTGCTGCCTTCTTTAGGATTACTGCAGACTCCAATGAGTAGACAAGCTTTTCCTAGCATTCAAAGTAGATTTTCTTTCTGCTTATATTACCATTTTTAAGCCACATTTTTCATCACATGGTAAGAAACACTGTAAATAATTGAGGTGATCCATCAAGAGCCCCATTCTTGATAATGAAAAATTGCATAACTCAGTAGAAGTCAATTAAAAACCACAAACTTCAGAAGCCTTTGCTCAGTGAAGATTTATTATTATAGAAGGCATTTAATACAATAGATTGGGAGGAGGTCAAAATTTTTTAAAGTTCTAAAAATTCAGTTAAAGCTTGACAATGACCTTGAGTAATAATATTTACACAATATCAAAGTCTATTAGTTCTTTGAAATGAAAAGGGTTTATTTTTTTCTTTCTTTAACATTAGGTATCTGAGATGTTTAAGATTTTATAACCAAATTTGAAACAACATCCCACTGTGGGACACTTTTTTTTTTCCGTTGAAGGTTTTAAATGATTCGTACTCTTTGGTTGTGCCTATACAATGAAAAGTAGACAAATGAAGTGAGAGGAGTCAGGGTATTTTCCTCTGTTCAACCAACTATCTGAACAATTAGAACTTGCTAGATAAATGAACTCAAAATGTTTTTGTTATCTGGTTGCTTGGTTAGGACACAACCAACATTTTAATAGAATGTAATAACTTATACAACTGCATATAATTTTTAAAAAACAAACACTGACTTTGTTTCTTTAGATACATCCAATGCTGCTTTAAGAGCCTGAGAAAACGCCAACTGTCTAAAATGTAATATCTATAACATTTTCTTCCCTTTTAGCAGTTTTTCATGCCCAAAATATAAAATTAACAAAAGAGCAATACTTATCTTCAAAAACCAAAAATATTTATCCATTGACTCTGAGCCTCATAATCTTCCCAGCCTAAGTTTACAATGAGCCTAAAGGCTTAGGTAGGTTCAGCAATCAGGCTGACAGATGCTTAACTCCAACCACCAGCACACACGTGACTTGCTACCTACTGAAATTAAACGGCCAAATAAAAAGGAGGAATTGTCCCCCTTTTAACAACAAAGAACACAATCGTTAGAATTCTTCAGATTTGGAATTCCAGCAGCCTTGTGTTTTCCTCTTGATGTGTGACAAAAACGAACAGTATAAAAAGTAAAAATGAACCTCACCTAAACAAGCAGTCCTTTGACTTTATAAGGCTCAACATCAAACATCAAATTCTAAAAATACCTAAGACTAGTGAATTGTCAAAACTGAGGGGAGAACATGCTGGGGGAGGGCAGATTTTTCTAACCTTTCAGTTTATTTTAACCTACTAGCATTAACTTTGTTCATTTCTGTTGAGACACTACCAATCCCACTTACTAGGCACCATGATATTTCATATTCCTATATGGGCATTTGACTTTGACCTCATAAAAGTCCCTTGGGTCTATAATACTTTTATTCTTGTATAATCTGAAACAAATCCTTTCCTTTTAAAAATCAAACAGACCACGTTATACACACAGTTGACTATTTACAAAGCACCCAATTAAATCCTACTTAATTCTCACTCTAAAAATTCCTTGTAACTGGTGTGTAAAGTACTGATCACATTAAATGTACAATGTTCACAGGCCCTGACAGTCCCATCTAACCTAGAAAATATTACCTTCCTTAGAAAAGAAAGTCTTAGAAGTAAGGTTTTGAAGAAATGAGACCAGAAATCACAGTACAAGACAGATAAATCTACTTTAATATTCACATGTAAAAGTTACACATCACAAGAGATTGGACAGTTTACCGGTAACTAACATAGCTATAGTGAAAATCATTTTTATAAAAAAATAATCTAGAGGTGGTCATCAATTTTTGGTCTACTTAAGTTAATGTTTGAAGATCGACTTTTATCCCTGCTTGAAGGGTTTGCCACTATGCCTTTTTATTTTTTTCTCTCACTGTTGCCTATTAATATTCTTTGGAGGAAGGAAAGCAGAAAGTGTTCATTTCCAAGAGGTTGTCCTTTGGTAGCAAGCAGAGAACATTTTTCATTTCTATGATTTAAATAATCTGTACAAACATGAAACTGTAGTGTAAAATGAAGAATGATAAGCTTTCCCCCCCCCCCCACTTTAACAGATTTCATAAACTCCTTAAGGATCCAAGCATTTCCCTATCCCATATGCAAAATCATTCAGAGTCCATGTTGACCTCAATCAAAACACAAATAACAAACACTGACTCTATGTTTTGTATTACACTATCAAGCCCTGTACTTAAAAACTGATAAACTATCTTTCCAACATGTATGCTTCAAATACAAGGATTTCAATCTAGGTTAAAGAAAAGGCATTTGAATGGACTCAGAACAAGTTTATTTTGTGATTAAACATTTCATGCAGTCATGCAGGACCACTAGCTATAACTGTTACTTCCGATTCTACACGGTACTTCGCAAAACAAAAACAAATTAAAAGCCAAGCCAAACAGAAAAAGACATTCAAAATATCAAGAGCTCTGCAATTGAGCTGAAAAATAATTTTCCAAAAGAAATATTCCCATAGATTTAAAAAAAGACACACATAATATTTACAAAAAAATATTTAATTAAAAATATCTTATAATTACAGTAGTCTATTAAAGCATATACTTTCTCACACTTATAGAACATCTCTATATATACATGGTATGAAATGTCACTCAGTTATCTATACAATATGTAACATTCTTGCAGGGAAAAAGAGAAAGTTCCCTGCCCCATTTTAATCATCTATTTTAAACAATAGATGTAAAAAAAAAATGTATCTACAATGCTCTGGTATATTAGTAAAGCTTCAAAACAAAAATTGAGCTCCTTGGTCACAAGTAGGCTTCTAAAGTCGCATTTACTCTTGCCTTTCTATTTATCAGTTCTGTTACACTTAAGCTTAAAAGTTTAACTGCACCTCAAAAAAAACCAAAAACACAGAAGTGTATAATTCACAGCGGTTACAGATGAAGAGACAAAAGAGAATACGGGATGTAGAATATTTATGAACGTGCAAAAAAAAAAATGTAAGTTTTATTTTTCTTTCCTTTCCCTCTCTCTTGGAATGACGGGTGAAAACGTTTCTAGGATTTGCCGATGTTTTCTCCTTTCCTCCGGTGCCTTTTGCTCTAACTTCTGCTCTTCCCCCTCCCTCTCTAGTCTCCTGGCTCCGGCTCCGGCGGCCGCACACCTGTGGAAGAGGAATGAATAGAGGGGGTGTGGGAACCTCCCCGCTGCAGACTAACTGGCGCCACCGACCAAACTCAAGACATGCTTGATCAACAACCCAAAACAAACCACCGGGTCAGACAACACCCGCAGCCCGCGGCCGGCCAGGCGCCGAGCAGGCAGCTGCGGGCCCCCGGGAAGCCCGGAGAGGGGACCCACTCCGGGGCGATGCCCGCGTCCCTCGCTTTTGTGGTTGTCAGAATGCACCGGGGGGGGGGGGGGGGGGGACGTCAGGCAGTGCCCACGCCCTCGGCGGGGGAGAAGGCAGCCAGAGCCCGCGGGTCACCGGGGGAGGCCAGGGGGTGGCGGGGACCGGAGCGGATCCCTCCCTCATTTCGAGTGAAGCCCCAGTTACTAAAGCGAAGTACAGCTTCAGTTGCTAACTGGCTGGCAGGGAGAGAGACGGGGTGGTCCGCCTTCTTGGGAGTTTGCCCTCAGAAATGCTGGGGGCAAAGAACTCGGTGGTGCCTGGCACCGGAAGCCCCGGAGGACAGGCGTCTCGGGTGACCGGCCACTCGAGAAGGGAAAGAAAGGCGCGCTCACCTGGACCGCGCGGCTCAGCGGCACAGAATGCTGTCGCCCTGCTTGTTCACCGCGCCGGCCTGCAACAGCAACGGACACCAAGGGGGGGGTTAGCAGCGCAAACACACACTCGTTGCTGCCCTCGATTCGCCCTGGGAAATCGGGCTGGCGCTCGAGAACCCCCACCCTAGCCTGCAGCCCCGGGGACCCCCCCTCCCCACCTTCCCACCCCCGGGGAAACAGGCTGGACTTGACAGCCCAGGAAGCGCCCCAGCCCAGTCCCGCCCCGCGCGTTCACCCGGACCCGGGCTCTCCGTGCCCAGCCAAATGTTGGCGGCCCCAGGCGCCCGGAGAAGGGGGGTGGGAGTGCGGTCCTTTTCGGCCACCCAGGCCCCGGAGAAGGGGAGCTCCCGCGGCCAGTCACCGCCCTCCTGTACCCCCGCGACGTGCGCCCGGGTGGACGCCGGGCCTCTCACCGGGTCGGTGTTGAGCGCCGTGAGCGGAGTCCGCGGCGGTGCGGCCGGACAGGTCCCGGCCGGGTGGTGCGGCGGCGCCGGCGGTGGCGGCTGTCTCAGCAGAGCCGGGTGCGTCTCCAGCGCCAGCTGCAGGTCCAGGATGTAGTCGATAACGTGCTGCAGGATCTCCACTTTGCTGACTTTCTTGTTGGGTGGGATGGTGGGCACCAGCCTGCGCAGGCGGCTGTAGCAGTCGTTCATATCGCACTGCAGGCACAGCGCCGGCTCGTCGGCCGCCGCCTCGGCAGCTTTGCAGCGAGCGGCCGCCGCCGCCGCCGCCGCGGCCGCCGAGCCACCCAGGTTGTGGCCGTGCTCGGCCAGGCAGCGCAGCGCCAACTCCCCGCCGCCGCAGCCCGACGGCGCCTTGCGGCCCGAGGGGCGCACGGGGCTCACCGCCTTCATGGCGCGCGCCCTGCGCCCGGTGCGAGCGGACCCGCTAGGGCGAGCGAGGGAGGGAGGAAGGGAGGAAGGCAAGCGCTGGGCCCCCGCGCGCGGCCGACTCCACTCCCCTTGCCTTCGCGCCCGGCGCGCTCTGGGCACCGCAAAGCTCTTAAGGATCCGGAGCCCAACAATTGACTGGAGGGTCGCTCCGGGTTTTGCGAAGGGAATCTCTGCTCAGTGGGCGACACTCGGCCGGGACCAAAAGGCAGAAATCTCAAAAGCACCGGCAGGAAAGAAGCCTACCGGGTCCCAGTCACTCCCTTCGGAGCTCCGAGTATAGCCCTGTCGCCGCCGCGCTCCCCCAACGCCTGAGGTTTCCCCAATCCCGGGACTGACTCACAACC
Organism: Myotis daubentonii; assembly: GCF_963259705.1. Lineage (NCBI taxonomy): Eukaryota > Metazoa > Chordata > Mammalia > Chiroptera > Vespertilionidae > Myotis > Myotis daubentonii. Next base: position 142,284,400 of record NC_081842.1, on the reverse strand, counting down.
GCGCCTCCTCCCCGCTCTCGCCCTGCCCGACGCGCAGCTGTATTTATAGAGCCTCGCGCCCTGGGGGCGGGGCCAGCGCGCGGGCCGGGTCCCCGCGCCAGCCAAGTGGAGCGGGGCTGGGAGCGCGGAGGGAGCCAGCGAGGGCGGAGGCTCGGGGCAGCGCTGGGGGGCGGGGAGCCGGGCAACCCGAGCGGAGGGGTAGGCGGGGGGTCGGGAGTGGCCAGCCAATCAGGCAGACAGTACCACCTAGGGAATGGCGCTCCGGCCAATGGGAAGGGCACTCCATTCCGTCAACGCCGTAGGTCGGGGCTCTGAGAAAAGAGCTGGGTGGGAGCCCGGCCAGGCTGGTGTGTGCCCTAGGGAGGGGAAAGAGGGAGAAGTTCCTGCGAAGAACTGCGGGAATGTGCGGCTGGAATTCATTCTCCCGCGGCTCAGGCTGCTGCAGGAGCGCTGAGCCCTGCGCGAGGATATCCTGCCACCTCGAATAGCGCGGTGCGTAGGGACCCTCCACCCGCCACCCATCCTCACTCCATACCTGGGATTCCAGCGCCTTAAGAAGGACGCTTTTCAAGAAGGCACGTTCCTTCTGTTTTGTGTTTTTCCCTCGCCGTTTCATTATTTGCCTTTTCACAATTGCCGAAACCATAATGATGGAATGGAATGCGTAGCCTTTCCGTTTTCCTTTTAGAAAAGGTTTAATGCTTAAGGGGGCAAAAAGGAAAGAATGCCGAATGCAGATTTTTGCTGAAAGGAAATATAAATAAAACAAAAAACGTCGTAGGGTTTTTCTTTTGCCTGTCTAAACACAAAAGTGGGCTCAAGAAATGCAGTTGCTTTTGAGCATTAAATTAGAACATGTAAATATTAAAAATGCATGGGCAGGGAGTAGTTAAAATTCTACCATGACATGTAATATCAATCCGTTTTATGTAAAATTCATATCTGTAACTTAATGTAGGCCATCAATGCACCGCTTCACGTTATGTCAGCGTATCCCGCTTTAAATAAGATGCTGCGAATATCTCGAGTCTCCTCCTTTTGCAACAAAGCATTAAAATTCACACTTCCAGTCCCTGGAGTCCTGCTTGGGCCTCACTCTGCAGAAAAGCCTGCTAATTAAGGACGGTTCTGTTAGATTTCTAATAGAGTAAGATAAAAACTGTCCTTCAAGGGCTCAAAACAAAATTGCACGATGAACTTTGATAGGGCCTTGTGTGAACTCTTTAACAAAAAATGGAGCCCTCCGGTGAGAAATTAGCATACAGACCCCCGTCAGTGGACACAAGAATTTTGAGTGCCTTCACCCTGCAAACCTCCCATCTTAGACAAGCTAAGCGATGCATTAACTCAAGAGTTATTTTCATTCGCGTGCATGATACGGATTGGCACCTTCGTTTTCATAGACAATTGAATCAGATGTGGATTTCCTCTCTTCCTCTCCACCCTCTGTAAGGAAACCCGCTCTCCTTTCCCAGAACTGACGTACCTGCAGCAGGCAGGTGTTTTGTTTAGCCACGTGGGATACCTTATGACTATTGCACTACTATTTTCTCAGAGCACATTCCTTTTTCCTGATGAAATGAGAAGTACTTAATGCTGGTTTCACCACCCTCCTCTCCCCTAATCCTTATACATTACTGTATATAAAGCAGGTGACATTCTCTTTTACTTACCTGCCTATATAGATGGTCTACACTCTACATGCACACTTATCAAGAAAAGCAGAATTATAAAACCCAAAGGAAAGGCTTTCTTTTCTAAATACAGGCAACGTTTTATATATTCTTATATTAGTATAAAAGCAGAGAGAATGTTGTTATTTCAGATAGAAAGTTGGTTGAGGGAGCACTAGTGGGGATAAGCTGTAATCTTGGAGACAGTCAGATCTGCACAGATGATGATAATAAATGGATATATGTACAGACATGTCATGACATTGATTTTTCTCTTTCCTAGAGTTTAAAAGCTGCTCCAAAACTTAAAACCTATGATCTTTCTCTGTTTGGAGAAAGTTAACTGTGCTGATATGCCCAGGGAACACTCACATTTCAAAACTTTACATATCCTACCTTGATTAAAATTAAATTTTAACTTTTAAGTAGTTGACACAAAGAGACAATCATACTCATCTTTTTGGACTTCAGCAAATCTCAGAGGGCCATGCCCTGGGTGTGGCAGGTGCCAAGTGCCTCTGTTTCAAGTTTTGTTGGAGTTGCTCTCTCTGACTGACTTAAAATCAGAAAGGCTGAGTATCTGTGGGGATAAGTTCAAAGGAATGTTCCCCAGCCACATGAACAAGAACACCCAGGAAAAATGTGATCCCCAAATCCTGCCAGCAGAGTAGGCAAAACCAGTTATTGTATTCTTCTTCTTGAAGGTTGGGAGACACAGAGACATTAAAAAGTAAAGCGCTACGGAGAATATTATACAATGGAAATAAAGAATAAGACCCTGTGCTTTTTGGTCCCTGAAACCAGAGACTATGAAGGGTGACACAATGTATAGTTTTGATTTTTAGGCAGAGGCACTTACATGACGTCAAAGCTGAAGTCACAAAAGACTCTCCGCACTGATAGTTCAAAACAGAGTTTACTCAGCAATTACCAGCTTTTGGCAAAAAACGTACAAGCTACGTTATTTCTATCGTGCAAAGAAGGAAATTTAGTTTCCCACGACTCTTCCTTTTACATCAAAATGCTTCACTCGCACTTGTAAAAATAAGCTGGGCTAGCCAAAAGCCCTTTGCCACGAGAGTGCTAGAGACTAGCAGAATGTTCCTCTATGGGAAGCTGGGATGAAATATTCATAGAATTGCTAGGAAGCCCTGGTGACCAGAGTCATGTGTACACCCCTCCTCCAGACAAAGAGGTCTGCAGCCCTTTCTGGGGATGCATTCTAGAGGCTAATCAGACCCTTGCTGAACTGTAACACCCAGGCTCTCAGAATTCACAATCGCCCTGTGTTTACATGAAGTGAGGGTATCCAAGCATATTGTGCTATTCAGCGCAAATGCCTTTTTAGGACTTGATACTTCTTTCTCCATGGCCGGCAGTGAAACAGTGGGTGGGCTCAGACACACAGATAAACATGAGCGTTCCCATGCCTTGGTCTCTCTCTAGATGTAATTGGCCACTGAAGGAGGCACAGGCATTCTTTCTGGGCATAAGAAACCACTATGTCCTCTGCAACAGGAATGTCCCTTGCTCCAAAAGAGTAAATTGGGCAATGTGGCAGTTCAAGCTCAAGGCTGCTTTATCTGGCAGGAAGCGCTACTAACTTACTTGTGCTACCCTGGGATTGCTGATGCCAGTCCCGGGAGCACAGATAACCTTTTGGTTAGCCCCATCTTTGAAAAGGCTTATAAAAAGGGAATGTTATATATTGAACACAGCTGGGCAGATGTGTCCAGCAAAAATGCCTACGTTAGGAGTTTTAAAAGGTAGTCTGTTGAAATAAGAAATAGGTGATTTTTAAAGTCCGCCTCAAACAAATTAAGGACAGAAAAATGAAAGAAAGAGGTGTCATTTGTTTTTACCTTAGGAGATGCCAAAAGCATGGGTGCAAAAGTCAGGCAGCCTGGGTTCTGATTTTGGCTCCTAGTTTTTTATCATGAAGCTGAATTTTAAAATTCCTGTGCCTTTCATATATATGAAAGGAGGATAAAAATTGTATCTCCTTTAAAAGGTGTTCTTATACATATACAAGAACTTGTATATATTTCTTAGAACAGTGCCTGGCTCATAAGTGTGTAAACAATGTGAAAATGTATTATTATTTTTGGTAAACATTATCTGAAGTCTGTGGATTGTTTTTCCATTCACTTAAGAATCTTTTGAGAGCAGAAGTTTTTTGTTTTGTTTATCAATTTGTTCTTGTGTAGATTATGTTTTTGGTATTGTATCTATCTGAGAAAGCTTTGCATAACCCAAAGTAACAAAGGTGTTCTATGTTTTCATCTAGATGTTTTACAGTTTGGGGGGCTGGGTTGGCTTCATGGTCATTCACCTTACGGAGTCACACCGAGTCCTGTGCTTAGAAGGGCCTATTGGTTTAAAGCACTGATGAAACCATCTTGCAATGCTCAGTAATTCTTGAACCAGGGCGCTTGCATTTTCATTTTGTACTGGGTCTGAAAATTATGTAGCCAGTGCTGGTTCTAGGTTTTATGTTTTGGTCTATGATCTATTTTGAGGTTATTTCTGTATATGATTCAACCTTTGGATTGAGGTTAATACTGTTGCATATGTATACCCAATTGTTCTAGCACCCTTTGTAGAAAAAAAATATCCTTTTTTCATTGGGTTGTGTTTGCACCTTTGTTGAAAATTGCTTATGTATATGAAAAAGTCTATTTCTGGCCTGTGAATTCTATTCCATTGGCCTATTAGTCTGTTTTCACGCCATGACCATACTGTCTTGCTTACTGTAGCTTTATAATAAATCTTGAAATCAGAGAGTATTGATTGACTCATTTTCAAAATTGTTTTGGTTATTCTGTGTATGTTGCAGTTCATATGAATGTTAGTCAGTTTGTGAATTTCTTCAGAAAGGAACTTGTGGGTAAGGGGGGCGGGGGTCAAATACATGGCGGCTGAAGGAGACCAGACTCTGGATGGTGAGCACACAACACAGTATGCAGATGATGTACTACAGAATTGTACACGTGAAGCTTATATAATGTTACTAACTAATGTCACCCAAAACTTTTTAATTAAAAAAAGAACGTGTTTCCAAAATATATAAAAACATACCCGGAGTATACAAAGAACACTCAAAATTTAGTAGTAAGAAAACAACCCAATTAAAAAATGGACAAAATACTTGACCAGATAGTCCACTAAATAAGATATACAAATGACAAATGAGCACATGAAAATATGCTCAACATCACAAGTTGTTTCCTTCTATCATGCAAAATTAAAAAGACTAATCACATCAAAGACTAAATGTTGGTGAGGATGTCGAACAAGTAGAACTCGCTACATTGCTGGTGGGAATGCAAATTGAGGAAAACCACTTTGGAAAACAGTTTGGCAGCTTCTTAAAAAGTTAAACAGACACATACCCTATGACCTATTCATTTTTCTGCTAGACATCTATCCAACAGAAATAAAATCATATATCAAGGGTCACAAAGAGGCATGAGCAAATAAAGGGGCGTGAGAATGATAGATATGTTTATTAAATTGATTGTAGTAATAGTTTCAAGGGCATATGTCAACACTTAAGTTGTGAAAAATATATATACTAGTATATGTACATATATACATGTGTATATATTATTTATACAACATGTGGCTTATTATAAGCCAATTATATCTGCATAAAACTGTTAAAAGGACTAATTTTAAAATTAACTACTGGATCTCAAAAGAGTTCTTTCCCTGAATCCACTAGAGTTTGTCTATTAATTTCCATAAATAGGCATTTATAATCTCTCTTTTAATTTTTTAGTTTTTTTATTTTTCAATTACAATTGACATTCAACATTATTTTATACTAGAGGCCCAGTGCATGAAATTTGTGCACTGGGGGGGGGGGTCCCTCGCCCAGCCTGCACCCTCTTCAATCTGGTACCCCTCGGGGGATGTCTGACTGCCAGCCCGATTCCACAAGAATCGTGTCTAAACCGGTAGTCAGACATCCCTCTTACAATCCGGGACTGCTGGCTCCTAACCACTTGCCTGCCTACCTGCCTGATTGCCCCTAACCACTTCTGCCTGCCAGCCTGATCACCCCCTGACTGCTCCCCTGCCAGCCTGACTAACATCTAACTGCTCTCCTGCCAGCCCAATCGCCCCCAACTGCCCTCCCCTGCCAGCCTCATCTCACCCCCAACTGTCCTCCCCTGCTGGCCTGATGGCCCCCAACTGCCCTCCTCTGATGGCCAATTTGGTTCTGATTGGTCAGTTTCTATGCCAGTCAGCGACAAAAGCTCCTCCTCCTAAGCAGTCATGGCTTCTCACACTTCACCCAGATTTGGTTCTGATTGGTCAGTTTCTATGCCAGTCAGCATCTCTGGGCCTATCAACGGGACTTGATCAGAAAGGCAGGGCTGATCAGCAGCCCTCGTGGAGGCCTGGAGAGAAATGGAGGCACGGCTGCTGGAGAGAAAGAGAGAGGCAAGTGCTGATCAACAGCTGCCACAAAGGCTACGGATCAGACCCTGCTTCTCTCTTCAGGCTTCTCTCTAGGCCTGATTAGCAGCCCCCTCAGCAGTCAGTGCTGGGTCGCCACAGCAACCTAGCGCTGGCTGCAGGACTGACTTCCGGTTGGTGGAGCCTCTGGTTGTGTCGGACCCAGGGTTTTTATATATTAGGACTGGAGGCCCAGTGCACAAAAATTTGTGCACTCGGGGGGGAGGGGGGGTCGCTCACCCCTGGCCTGTGCCCTTTCGCAGTCTGGGACCCCTCAGGAGATAACGACCTGCTGGCTTAGGCCTGCTAATGGGTGGCAGAGGGCAGGCCCAATCCCTAGGTGCAGCCCCTGGTCGGGCTCAGAACAGGGCCGATTGGGGAGTTGGGGCACCAACCCCTGTCATGCACAAAGCAGGGCGGATCGGGAGGTTGCAATGCCACCCTCAGTCACGCTCAGGGCAGGGCCGATTGGGATGTTGGGGCACCGCCCCCTGTCACTTTCAAGGCAGGGTCGATGGGGAGGTTGCAGTGCCACCCCCTGTCATGCACAGAGCAGGGCCAATCAGGGGGTTGGGGCACTGCCCCCTGTCACTCACAGAGCAGGGCCCATCAGGGGGGGTTGGGGCTCCGTACCCTGTCACGCACAGAGCAGGGTCGATAACGGGGTTGGGGAGCTCCACCATGTCACGCACAGAACAGGGCCCATCAGGGGGTTGGGGAGCTCCGCCCTATCACACACAGAGCAGGGCGGATCAGGGGGTTGGGGCGTCGCACCCCGTCACACTCAGGGCAGGTCCGATGGGGAGGTTATGGCTCTACCCCGTCACACACAGAGCAGGGCCCGGGGGAGGGAGGTTGGGGTGCCGCACCCTGTCACACACAGAGCCGCAGGGCAATCAGGGGGTTGGGGAGCTCACCCCTATCAGGCACAGAGCAGGGCTGATCAGGGGGTTGGAGTGCCTTCCCCTGTCACGAACAGAGCAGGGCCAATAGGGAGGTTGTGGCCCCGCCCCCTGTCACACACAGAGCCTCAGGGCGATCAGGGGGTTTGGGCGCTGCCTGCTGTCACGCTGATCCTGGTGCCGGGAGGCCTCGCGGCTCTGCTGATCCCGGTGCTGGGAGGCATATTACCCTTTTACTATATAGGATAGAGGCCTGGTACACGGGTGGGGGCTGGCTGGTTTGCCCTGAAGGGTGTCCTGGATCAGGGTGGGGGTCCCCACTGGGGTGCCTGGCCAGTCTGGATGAGGGGCTGAGGGCTGTTTTCAGGCTGGCGGGTGACTGAAGCTTCCAACCGCTCCTTTTTTTTCTTTTTTCTTTTTTAATTCTGGGCCAGCTTTAGCTCTGAGGCTTGGCTCCAGCTCTTAGGCCTCGGCTGCTGAAAGCAGGTTTCTGGGATTTTGTTTAGCTTCTATATTTGTAACAATGTTTCAAACTGCAAGCTCAGAGTCAAGCAGGGGCAGGCGGGGAACATTGGAGTCCTCCGTCACTGAAGCAAGCAAGCCTCATGTTCGCTTCAAGCTGCCTGGCTGCTGGCCACCATCTTGGCTGGCAGTTAATTTGCACATCACCCTGATTAGCCAATGGGAAGGGCAGCGAAGGTATGGCTAATTACCATGTTTCTCTTTTATTAGATAGGATTTGTTTCAGGTGTACAGCATAGTGGTTAGATAATTATATAATTTATAAAGTGATCTCCTCCCCCTGATTAATTATGTTACCCACCTGGCACCATACATAGTTCTACAATATTATTGGTTACGTATCCTATGCTGTACTTTACAATGCCATGACTATTTAGTAGTTATCAATCTGTACTTCTTAATTCTTTTTTTACCCAGCTACCCAAACCCACCCACCCCCATCTGGAAGCCTTAAGTTTTTTCTCTGTATCTATGAGTCTGTTTCTGTTTTATATGTTTGTGTTTTTTTGTTCTTTAGACTCCACACATAAATTAAATCAGATGGTATTTGTGTTTCTCTTACTGACTTTTTTCATTTAGAATACCCTCTAGGTCAGCCCTGGGCAAACTACAGCCCACAGGCCGGATTCGGCCCATTTGAAATGAATAAAACTAAAAAAAACAAAAAGACCGTACCCTTTTATGTAATGATGTTTACTTTGAATTTATATTAGTTCACACAAACACTCCATCCATACTTTTTTTCCAGCCCTCCGGTCTAGCTTAAGAACCCATTGTGGCCCTTGAGTCAAAAAGTTTGCCCACCCCTGCTCTAGGTCCATTCTGCTGTCTCAAATTTTAAGATTTTATTATTATGGCCAAGTAATATTCCATTGTATATATGTACCACCTCTTTTTTATCTACTCCTCTATTGATGGGCACTTGGGCAGTGAACATAAGGGTGCATATATCATTTTGAATTAGTGTTTTGGGTTTCTTCAAATATATACCCAGAAGTGGAAATTCTGGGCCATGAAGTAATTCTGTTTTTAATTTATTAGGGAACCTCCGCACTGTTTTTTGTAGTGGCTGCACCAATCTATCTTCCCAACAGTGCACTTGGGTTCCCTTTTCTCCACATTTTCACCAGCACTTGTTTGTGGATTTATTAGCAATAGCCATTCTGACAGGTGTAAGATGTTATCTCATTGTGGTTTAATTTGCATTTCTCTGACCATTAGTGGATTAGTGACTTCATATGTCTATTGGCCGTCTGTATGTCCTCTTTGGAGAAGTGTCTATTCAAGTCCTCTGCCCATTTTTAAATTGGATTGTTTGTTATTTTGGTGTTGAGTTGTATGAGTTCTTTATAATTTTAGGATATTAACCTCTTATCAGATCTATCATTAGCAATTATGTTCTCCCATTCAATAGGTTGTCTTTTCACTTTATTGATGGTTTCCTTTGCGTTGTAAAAACTTTTTAGTTTGATATAGTCCCACTTTTTGATATAGTCCCATTTATTTATTTTTTCTTTTGTTTTCCTTGCCTGAGAAAATATACCAGAAAAAATATTACTAAGAGAACTGTCAGAGTATATTGCCTATGTTTCCTTCTAGGAGGTTTATGGTTTCAAGTCTTTAATTTATTTTAAATTTATTCTTATATATGGCTACATATATAAGAAAGTAGTCTAGTTTCTTTCTTTCTTCTTCTTTTTTTTTTGCATGTACCTGTACCTGTCCAATTTTCCCAACACCCTTTATTGAATTGACTGTCAGTGCCTCAATGTATATTGTTGCTTCCTTTGTCAAATATTAACTGACCATATAGGTGTGGGTTTATTTCTGGATTCTCTATTCTGTTCCACTGATCTATGTGTCTGTTTTTATGCTATTACCATGCTATTTTGATTATTATAGCCTTGTAGTAGAGTTTGATATCAGATAGTGTGATACCTCCAATTTTGTTCTACTTTCTCAAGATTGCTGTGGATATTCAAGGTCTTTTGTGGTTACATATAGAGTTTTGGATTATTTGTTCTAATTCTGTGATAAAATTCCATTGGTATTTTGATAGGGTTTGCCTTGAATATATAGACTGCTTTGGGTAGGATGGACATTTTAATCATGTTAATTCTCCTATACATGAGCCTGGTATATGCTTCCATTTACAGTCAAACCTCGTTTCTCAAATGTCTTCCATCTTGAACAATTCAGTTCTGGACCCAGTTGTTCACAGAAAAAATGTCTCAGTTGTCCACCAAAACTTCAGTTTTCAATCTGACAACCCTTTCAGGTGGATACCTCAGCATGACAAAAAGTGTCTCTGAGGCAACAAAGGAGAGAATGCTTTTGTTGCTGGTGGAAATCAATGATTAGCACAATTTTAAAACATAAAGAGTGCTAATGTTGCTAAGGGTGTGAAAGTGCTCACAAAACAATAATCACAGGCAATTGAATAGGTAGAAAAACTGTTGTTGATTGGATAAAGGAAAAACAGTTAGCCAGTGATAGCGTTTTGAAGGCAGTGATATATGAAAAATTTGTCTAAGGCTAGAAGGGGATGGTTCCATAAATTTAAGAAGTGTTTATAGATTAAACAGTATATTAGATATATGCTGTATATAAGAAAGGTTAAAACGGGATCATTTGGGGGTCTAGAACAGATTAATTCAATTTACATTATTTGTAAAGGGAAAAAAATGATTCAGTTTTCTAACAAATCGCTTCTCGGATAGCTTTCTGGAACGAATTAAGTTTGAGAACTGAGGTTCCACTGTATTTGTGTCTTCTTTAGTTTCTTTCTTCAGTGTCTTATAATTTTCTGAGTACAGGTCTTTTACCTCCTTGGTTAAACTTATTTATTTTATTTTATTTTTTGATGCAATTATAAATGAGATTGTTTTCTTAGTTTCTCTTTCTGATAGTTTATCATCCTATATAATAAAAGCCTGATATGCAAATTCTCCCCTAGACCAGGAGTTTGACCAGGTGCAGGGCCAGCTGGCCAACAGCCCGCAGCCCCTCCTCCTGGCTGGCCCCTCCCTGGTCAGCAGTGGCAGAAGCAGGTGGCCACAGGAAGGGAGGCCCCTGCTGGCAGCCGGCAGCCACTAGGGACCCTACCTGTGCATGAATTTTGTGCCCTGGGCCTTTAATTGGTGTATAAAAATAAAACCAATTTCTAAATATTAATTTTGTGCCCTGCTACTTTACTGAATTCACTCATCAGTCCTAGTAATTTTGGGTGTAATCTTTAGGATTCTCTATTGTATTGTGCCATGTGCAAATAATGACAGTTTTACTTCTTCTTTCCTAATTTCGATTCCTTTTATTTCTTTTTCTTGTGTGATTGCTATGGCTAGGTCTTCTAGTACTATCTAAATATATAGGAGAACCAAGATGGCGACATAGGCTAACGCCGGAGTTTGCTGCTTTGAACAACTACTTCAAAAGTGAAACTAAAACACGGAACAGACATCACCCAGAACCACAGGAACGCTGGCTGAGTGGAAGTCCTACAACTAGGAGGAAAGAGAAACGCATACGGACACTCAGAGGAGGCGCAGTGCTGAAGTCAAATTATGAGGTGCGGAGTGCGCGGAGCGGGCTGGCGGCAGAGGGCGCAGTTGGCGTTTTCAATCGGGAGGGAGTCTCAGGCTCTGAGCTCCAGATACAGGCGAGTCTTTAGGAATTCAGACTCAAACGGGAGAAACGGGACTGTCTGGCTTCGGTCAGAGCGAGTGCAGCTTTCTCTCCGAGCTTTGCAGTGTGTGCTGGGACTCAGAGAGGCAGAGCCCCTGGGGACAGGAATGAGAGCCGCCATAACTGCTCTCTCTGGCCCACCCTGTTGATCCTGTGCGACCCGCCCCACCCAAGCCCTGCACAGAGGCATTTGCCGGATAGCCTCAGGCAAAGGCTAGATTAGCACCTCCCTAGAGGACAGAAGTTCTCTCTCTGCAGACACGGCTGATCCTCACAGCCACTTGGCCTGGAGGTCAAACCCTCCCTGGTTTTTTGCTTCAACAATCAAGGTTTAATTATAAGACTGCGAACAAAGACCACTAGGGGGTGTACCAAGGAAGCATAACAAAATGCGGAGACAAAGAAACAGGACAAAATTGTCAATGGAAGATATAGAGTTCAGAACCACACTTTTAAGGTCTCTCAAGAACTGTTTAGAAGCCGCCGATAAACTTAATGAGATCTACACGAAAACTAATAAGACCCTCGATGTTATGTTGGGGAACCAACTAGAAATTAAGCATACACGGACTGAAATAACGAATATTATACAGACGCCCGACAGCAGACCAGAGGAGCGCAAGAATCAAGTCAATGATTTGAAATGCGAGGAAGCAAAAAACACCCAACCAGAGGGGCGGAATGAAAAAAGAATCCAAAAATGCGAGGATAGTGTAAGGAGCCTCTGGGACAGCTTCAAGCGTACCAACATCAGAATTATAGGGGTGCCAGAAGATGAGAGAGACCAAGATATTGAAAACCTATTTGAAGAAATAATGACAGAAAACTTCCCCCACCTGGTGAAAGAAATGGACTTACAGGTCCAAGAAGCGTGGAGAACCCCAAACAAAAGGAATCCAAAGAGGACCACACCAAGACACATCATCATTAAAATGCCAAGAGCAAAAGACAAAGAGAGAATCTTAAAAACAGCAAGAGAAAGAAACTCAGTTACCTACAAGGGAGTACCCATATGACTGTCAGCTGATTTCTCAACAGAAACTTTGCAGGCCAGGAGGGAGTGGCAAGAAATATTCAAAGTGATGAATACCAAGAGCCTACAACCAAGATTACTTTATCCAGCAAAGCTATCATTCAGAATTGAAGGTCAGATAAAGAGCTTCACAGATAAGGAAAAGCTAAAGGAGTTCATCACCACCAAACCAGTATTATATGAAATGCTGAAAGGTATCCTTTAAGAAGAGGAAGAAGAAGAAGAAGGTAAAGATACAAATTATGAACAACAAATACACATCTATCAACAGGTGAATCTAAAAATCAAGTGAATAAATAATCTGATGAACAGAATGAACTGGTGATTATAATAAAATCAGGGACATAGAAAGGGAATGGACTGACTATTCTTGGGGGGAAAAGGGGTGTGGGAGATGCGGGAAGAGACTGGACAAAAATCGTGTACCTATGGATGAGGACAGTGGGTGGGGAGTGAGGGCGGAGGGTGGGGCGGGAACTGGGAGGAGGGGAGTTATGGGGGGAAAAAAGAGGAACAAATGTAATAATATGAACAATAAAGATTTAATAAAAAAATAAAATAAAAATAAAAATAAATAATAATAATAATAATAAATAAATATATAAAAGCCTAATATGCAAATTGTCTCCATGGGAGTTTGACCAGGAGACCGATCACTCGCTATGATGTGTGCTGACCATCGGGGGCAGTGCGAAATGAAGGACGGCCCTGGCCATCAACCAGAAGGAAGGCCTCGATCGGCCCTGATTGCCAGCCAGGCCTAGGGACCCTACATGTGCAAGAATTTCGTGCAACGGGCCTCTAGTGTTGAATAAAAGTGGTGAAAGTGATCTTAAGGAAAACACTTCTAACTCTTTCCACTTAGTATTTTAGCTGTTCTCTCTCTCTTTTTAAAACTCCGTATAATATTGCTTTCAGTCAGGTACCATCATATTAACTGAATGCTGGTGAGATACCCTCAAAGCAAAAATGAGACATATATACTGATTTAATGTTTTCAGTTGTCATGGTACCCATTTACATATTCAATCACTTGCTGGACAGGGATTATACCAGTGATGGTGAACCTTTTGAGCTCGGCATGTCAGCATTTTGAAAAACCCTAACTTAACTCTGGTGCCGTGTCACATATAGAAATTTTTTGATATTTACAACCATAGTAAAACAAAGACTTATATTCTTGATATTTATTTTATATATTTAAATGCCATTTAACAAAGAAAGATCAACCAAAAAAATGAGTTCACGTGTCACCTCTGACATGTGTGTCATAGGTTTGCCATCACTGGACTATGCTATAAACCACATCTACTCCTCTCTGCTTTATATTGCTCTGACATGTATTGAGGCCCCAACAAGGACCCAACCTGATTATTTGAAACTAATGGCCCAGTGCACAGATTCGTGCACACTGGAAGAAAATTAATTGGAAGAAAGATTCGTGTGGTAATTACATTATTGCAAGTAATTACATGTCAGAAAGTATATATAATATAGTATTAGAAAATTAAAACACATGTGTAATTGGCACCAGCAAGAGCTTCATATGTATCATGCATGTGTGAGTTAACGTTTATTTTTAAATTGCCAGTGCGCATCATATGTACCAGCCGGTTGGTTGGTTGGATGGTCAGATGGACGTATGGTCAGTCACTTAGCCTTTTATATATACATAGATACTTTATCCCTTGAACAAAAACTAAAGCTGTGTTCTGGTCTGGATTCTCATCTTTATGCTTCACCCTATTGTAGCCTCCACTGTCTCACTTGCCCTACATTAGCAGCTGCCTTGGGGCAAACACACACTGGGTGGAGAAAATAAGAAGCCCCACCATTCTATATTCAGGATGGCCTACCAGTTTTCTCTCTCCACCCTTTCCTTCTCAAGAAAATAAACAATATACTAAGATGGAATATCTTCTGTCACTTCCTGAGCAGGGAGCAAAAATTCCCAATAGGTACCATATTTTTGCCTCTAAAATTCTATGGCTCGGTCTCTGTAGACTCAGATACTCCATCTGGCAAGAGGAAGGATTTACAGGGATGGCATGTGAATTAACTGCTTTGAAAGCCCCAGGAAAAAGGCAGTAAGTAAACAATAGGGGGCAGTTGACTTGTGTATAATGAATATTCAGTGTCCACTGATGTTTATGCCTTTATTTAAAAGGGCTTGTAATAGGTAAAACAGATATTAAGATGCCAAAAAATCCCAAGTTCTTGGTTTAATTCATCATTATCCTTTAGTAGAGAAATCCAACACAAGAATCAATATATATTTATTTATTATTTAAAATTTTATCTTAATAGATATTGACATGTATCTGTCTGCTGCATTCTTTCTTTGAGTAATACCACAAGTGAAGACATGGCTTAGAACTGTTCTACTCAGAGCATAAACTGTTGCTAGGTTTATACTGAAAGGGATTTTAATTTTACTTCTCTTTCTTTTAAAGTGAATACAAAATAACCCCAAATATAGAAAAGTATAATTAAATGTATTTTAACTACATTGAAGACAGATGCTTAAATAAACAGTAATTGTTTCACATCTTGGAACTGAATACTGTATGAAACCATCACAATAAATCTGCCTTTGCTAAGAGAAAATACTTTCCCATTTTGTTGATACCTAGGTCATGGTTCCTAAGAACGGATACAATGTTCAGGAAACAGTTGCATTTTTTCCCCTGAAGAGTAATTTTTGAGACATTTTTGTAGATCTCACATAGTTGTCATTGGCTGTTGGATGGCTTGAAATGTCAGCGAACTGTGTACCTGCAGAGGAAAATGACAGTGGAAAGTAGATGAACAGCATGAAAATTCACATGTGAAATAATGAAACTATTACTTTTTTTTTGCCAGCAAAACATGTACAACAAAATATTTAAGAAATTAAAAATGCAGAACGAAAGGAAAAAGGACTGAGAGTAAACTTTTAACTTTATCAACTTTGGTAATTATATATGAAAATAGTCCAAGTTTAAATAAGACCATCCTTTGGGAGGGGTTACAGGTAGAACTATTTTCCTTTGAATAGAATTAAATTTTATAATTTGTAATTAAATTTTATAATTTTATAAGCATTAATGAAAATTATTTTCTTAAAATAAACAGAATAATCTAGAAATTTGTTAAAGCATTAATCAGATCATTGGTCTGATGGAACTTTATTTGCCATTTTAAAAACATCTCGTTCAGCCCTGGCCAATGTGGTTGCCTTTTCCCGTGCACCAAAGGGTCTTAGGTTTGATTCCCGGTCAAAGGCAAGTACCTGGGTTGCAGCTTTGATCCTGGCCAGGTCAGGGTATGTGCAAAAGACAGCCAATCAATGTGTGTCTCTCACATTGATGTTTCTCTCTCTTTCCCCTCTCCCCTCTCTCTCTAAAAAACAATGACAATAAAAAATTATTTAAGAAATGCTGTCTATCTTTTGAAACTTAAAATTGTTTCAAGCAATGGGAAGAAGTAGTGGCCACAGTTCTGCCCTGCTGCTGTTGGCACTGAATTTTCAGACAATTCCTGAGTTTATGGATGAGTAAACAGGGGGTGCAAGTTTGGCAACCAGCTCCAAAGACCCTTTCTCAGTAGCCCATCAACTTGCTAGTGGGATGGTACATGGCAGAGAAGGGAAATTGTCTGAAAGGCTTCCTATTAGTTCTCATATCTTTGTCATGAATGAAGCCACAGTCTAGATATGGCTTCTCCTCTTGGCCATTTAATTTAGTTTTATTTTATTTTTTTGTTAATCTTCACCCAAGGATATTTTTTCCATTGATTTTGAGAGAGAAAGGGGGAGAGAGAGAGAGAGAGAGAGAGAGAGAGAGAGAGAGAGAGAGAGAAAGAGAGAGAGAAAGAAGGAGGAGGAGGAGGAGGAGGAGGAGGAGGAGGAGGAGGAGGAGGAGGAGGAGGAGGAGGAGGTTGAGGAGGTTAGGAGGGAAGAATGCAGGGAGGGATGGAGGGGGAGAGAGACATAGATGTGTCTATGGTTGTCTCCCAAATGCTCTCCGACTGAGAGCAGGGAGTGAACCCACAACTCAGGTACATGCCCTTGACTGAGAATCAAACCTGAGACCCTTTGGTGCCTAGGTTGATGCCCTAATTACTTAGCCACAACGACCAAGGCTTGGCCATTTAATTTTTATAATTCTACCAGTGATTATAATACATACCGAGTAAACACTATTTTATAGCCAGCAGAAGAATTTGGGTTTGTAATTGGGAAGAAACTGGGCACTAACAGAATAAATCCTTGAACAAACTTTTCAGAGATAACAGAAAAAAAAAATATGAGGGGTAGAAGCAGGAATCTAGGTCTGACATTTAGGAATGTAAGTACAAGGAGGAAAATAAATATTAGAGATGGAACTTTGAACCAATGAGCTTTATTAACAACAGTTTAGTCATGATAACTCTAGAACATGATATAAATATTTACTAGATAAATACACAGAATTTTCTCTATATCCTCATATTTAAAGCAGAATATAATGATCTGGACTGGAAATGTAAATTTCTGTGATATCTTGGCATTCTCTCATCATTGTGCATGCTATTCCCTCGTGATTTGCAATCTCCAATTAGCTTTGCAATTATAGTTTTAGTAAAATGTGTCACTGGCCTTCACTTCTAAATGCCTAATATCACTTTACTACAAGCAGCAAGGAGATTAACAGGCACCTTGGTGATGAGGTACTTGTCCTATGTCAATAATGCTAATATTTAATCTTGCAAGAGATTCAGCACTTATTTTAAAGCATCTCACTTACTTTTTGCATGCCTTGTACATTACCATCTAGCACAAGAGTCTCATCTACAACTTGGAAGATATTTATATTCATGTAGTGGCTGTGTTTTAGAAATACAAAATATGGCACTATATTATCAATTCTGATTTCCATAAGTCATCCAAGAAAAGTAGTCTCATTATGCTATAGTCTTGTTATACAGATGAATTCTGGTTATCTTCTACATTCTTATTGACTTTTTTTTCTAAGAAGTCTGTATAGTTCTAAAAAGAATTTGCAACAGCTTACCTCATATACAACAGTGTATTGTCAAACTCAATCATCTAATTAAATAAGGGAAATAAATAGCCAGTTTCCCTATAACTATGTGACTTGGAGTTCACAATTTAGGGAAGTACTTGTATTCACTTGTTCACCTCTTCAAATACCTAAGATATTTAAGCTTGGAGGATGCTTGAATCCACTGTATTATCATTCATTCATTATCTACCAATTTGTACTAGGTCCTTCTATTTCCTCTGGAGATTTAGAACTTTATAATAATAACTAGAGGCCCGGTGCACAAAATTCGTGCACTTGGGGGGGGGGTCCCTCAGCCTGGCCTGCACCCTCTCGCAGTCTGGGAGCCCTTGTGGGATGTCCAACTGGAGCGGGACTAAGCCGGCAGTCAGACATCCTTAGTGCTGCCATGAAGGTGGGAGAGGCTCCTGTCACTGCCGCTGCACTAGCCAGCTGTGAGCCCAGCTCAGGGCTTCTGGCTGAGCGGTGCTCCCCTTGTGGGAACGCACTGACCACCAGGGGGAAGCTCCTGTATTGAGCCCCCTGGTGGTCAGTGTGCGTCATAGTGCCATTTGGTCAATTTGCATATTAGCCTTTTATTATATAGGATAGAGGCCTGGTGCATGGGTGGGGGCTGGCTGGTTTGCCCTGAAGGGTGTCCTGGATTAGGGTGGGGGTCCCGCTGGGGTGCCTGGCCAGCCTGGGTGAGGGGCTGAGGGCTGTTTTCAGACTGGCCACACCCCCTTCAGGTTGGGGATCCTGCTGGGGTGCCTGGCCAGCCTGGGTGAGGAGCTGATGGCTGTTTGCAGGCTGGCCACAGCCCCTTCAGGGTGGGGGGCCCTGCTGGGGTGCCTGGCCAGCCTGGGTGAGGGGTTCAGGGCTGTTTGCAGGCTGGCCACAGCCCCTTAAGGGTGGGGGTCCCCGCTGGGGTGCCTGGCCAGCCTGGGTGAGGAGCTGATGGCTGTTTGCAGGCTGGCCACAGCCCCTTCAGGGTGGGGGTCCCTGCTGGGGTGTCTGGCCAGCCTGGGTGAGGGGCTGATGGCTGTTTGCAGACTGGCCACAGCCCCCAGCCACCCAAGCTCCCAGTGGAGGCTGGCTGGAAGCAGGTATCTGGGATTTTTTATCTTCTATAATTGAAACTTTGTTGCCTTGAGCGGAGGCCACAGCCGGCCAGGGCAGGTGGGAAGCTTGGCTTCCTCCATCGCCGGGGCAACCAAGCCTCCGGCTTGCTCCAGCTCTGTGGCTGCCGGCCACCATCTTGGTTGGGTTAATTTGCATATAGTCGCTCTAATTGGCTGGTGGGCATGGCTTGGGCATAGCAGAGGTGCGGTTAATTTGCATGTTTCTCTTTTATTAGATTAGATTATAAATATTATTTATTCTGATGAGCAGGTTCTAAAGAAGTATATTCTGCAAATAGAGGTTACTTTAAGGTTGTAACAAGATAAATCTCTGTTTCACCATTTAAAAAAACCACTGTTAAAAGTGATGCTGTCAATGAAATGGTAGGGATTGGAAATAGACTAATACTGGCTCCCAGATATTGGTGTGCAAAACAATCTTCTATGTCCTTGCTTTAAATACAGATATCTGGAAACCACCCTTAGTTATTCTGCTTTAGGTGATTTGAATGCAGTGACTCAATGGACACATTTTGAAAAATATTGGTCTAATCAATAGTAAATATAATAATAAATTTAAAAACAAACACTGGACATATGGAATTTCATCAAGCCTGTAAGTACAGTAGATAATTCAAGACAGAATTTTTCAGGATTATTTGTACAGAAATTTCAGGAGCTGGCTCACTAGGAATGGGAATGCATTTAGGAGGGAACAAAGTGGAGACAGATGTTGACGATGGTGATGTGACAGATTATAGTAGCTACCATTTATTGAATTGTGACAAAGCACTATGAAATGGCTAGATATTTAGATATATATCATTTAATTTTCACAGTCCTGAGGGGCATCATCTCAAAATGAAGGTCTAAGTGAATTTAGCAGTTGCAATCGACAGTAAATATAGATAAAGAACTAGAAGAGAGCAAAAGAAGTCAATCAGAGGTAAAGAAATTAATAATCTATAACTATATCCATATTTCTGCTTCTAAATATACGTACTCATTTTCAGAAGCCTAATCACTCATCACTAAATACTAGCATTCATGTAAATGCTATATTTTCAAGCTTAGAATCATGTCAGGGAAAGTTTAGGGGGAGAAATTGTCAACAAATAAATGCAGAAGAACCAAGATGAGCTGGGTAAACTGGTTCCCCATTTACAGACTCTGAGGAGTGAAAGGAGGAGTAGCGTTCACCCAGCCAAGTTTCACTTTGGAGGAGAACTCCCAATACAGTGTAGCCACAACGGCAGCGCTGGCATTACTGTGTATCATAGCCAGCAAAGGGGAGGGTGGAGCCCCTCTTCTGACAATGAAAACTTGATAGAGTTAGGTCAGAACAACATGATCTCACTCCCTAAAAAGATCTCAAAATTCAACAAAATTTTAAGTCATGAAAAACATATTGTTAACTTTTGTACTTTATTTTAAAACTGAAGTTACATAAAACATATCTTTTTATAAAGCTGAACTAGGCAGCTTCTGAATTAGGTTATCTGAAGATAAAGTCAAAGGGTACAAAGTTTCAGTTAATGCAAGATGAATAAATTCGAGAGATTGACAAATAGAGTACAGCATAGAGCCTTTAGTTAACAATACTGTATTGAATACCTAAAATTTTGCTAAGAGGGTAGATCTTATGCTGTGTTCTTATCACAATAAACAAACAAACAAACAAACAAATAAATAAATAAAGCAGGAGGAAACATTTGGATGTGATGAATATATTGATGGCATAGACTGTGGTGATGGTTTCAAGGACACACACTTATCACCAAACTCATAAAGATATATACATTTAATATGTACAGCAAAAGGAAAAAAATCAGCTGATCTTGGTAAAATGTGACTTATAATCTGCAAGACATAAGAAAAACGCCTGGATCCCAGCTCCGGAGAAGTGATGAGATCTGCCACCTCCTCTGGCCTCAGCTCTCCCGCTGATTCGGTGAATCTAGTATAAACTTTTCCTTTTCGGCTCCCCTGTCCGTGCAATGAGCAGCTGGAACTGATTGGTCTATGAGGTTCTGTTCAACTCCAACATCCCATGCTTCTAATTAATGAATGAATTTGTTCACTTGGGGTCTTGTTTTCAAAAACTGTTAGGGTGCAAGCCATCATGATTTACCCTCTCCAAGAATAATATCAGTTTTCAAGCAAAGTTCAGTGGTATATTGACAGGCATCGGGGATGAGCCTCAGACACCTTTCTCTATCTCTTTATTTTTCTGTTAATCCTTACCCGAGGATATTTTTCTTTTTTTAAAAAATGTTGTTTTATTGCTTAAAGTATTACAAAGAGTAGTACATATGTCTCCTTCCCCCCCCCCCCCCCCCCCCGACCTTTCCCGGCCATCCCTACCTCCCAGTATCTTGCGTCCATTGGTTATGCTTATATGCATGCATACAAGTCCTTCGGTTGATCTCTTACCTCCCCACCCTCCCTCCCAACCCTCCTCAGCCTTCCAGCTGCAGTTTGACAGTCTGTTCAATGCTGCTCTGCCTCTGTATCTATTTTTGTTCATCAGTTTATAATGGTCTTTATTATCCATAAATGAGATTATGTGGTATTTTTCCTTCATTGACTGGCTTATTTCACTTAGCATAATGCTCTCCAGTTCCATCCATGCTGTGGCAAATGGTAAGAATTCCTTCTTTTTTACAGCAGCATAGTATTCCAGTGTGTAGATGTACTACAGTTTGTAATCCATTCATCTGTTGATGGGCATTTAGGCTGTTTCCAAATCTTAGCTATGGTGAATTGTGCTGCTATGAACATAGGGGTGCATATATCCATTGATTTTTTTTTTAAGAGAAAGAGTGGAAGGGATGGGGAGAGACAGAGAGAGTGAAATATGGATGTGTATTGGTTGCCTCCCCACAACCAGGGCCTGCTATGGCATCTGCACATATCGATCCTGCTAGGATCGAGCCTGCAAACCTCGGTACTTGCCCTTGACCAGAATGAAACCGGGACCCTTCAGTCCTCCGGCTGACTCTCTATCCACTGAGCAAAATCGATTTGGGCAACACCATTTTCTAGAACACAAGGACAGAGGTAGGCAGGAGGCTTTTACCAGGCTGATTCAGCAGAGGCGGTAAGAAGTAATTGTATATAATTTGAAACTATGGCCTGTGGGATTTGCCTATACAGTAAAATGAATGTAAGTTGTTAGGGGAAAGAGGAGTAAAAAAAAAAAAAAAATGTAGTTTTTGACCTTAACAACTGGAAGGACAGAGTTGCCATTTATTAAGAATTCTGTGTGAGGAGTGCAGTTGAGGGAAAAACAGATTATTTTGTCCCATATTCAATTGAGATGCCTACTAAAGATCCAAATGCGATGTTGAGTAGGTGATTGTATATCTAAATCTAGGGTTCAGGAGAGATGTTTGAGCTGGAGATATACACTTGGGAGTGGTTATCTCCACATTATTGGTTTGTAAAACCATAAAACTGGATAATGTCATCTAGGGAGAGAGTGTAAAGGGGGTCCAAGGATCCAGTTCTATGATCACGTCAATGTGCAGAGGTTGGGGAGATGAGGAAGAAGTGTAAAAAGAGTGACCCGTGAAAAAGGGAAGTCAGGGAAGAAATAATTTCAAAGAAGACTGAGTGCCTTAGTTAGGTCAAATGCTGTTAATATGGATGGTAGAGGCTGGAAGAAACCTCACCTACAATGACAAAACCCCTAACTTGTCTTCCATTTTATCCTTTGTACCTTGTGACAGAAAGAATAGAAAAGAAGACTTTTAATTTGATGTATTCAGAATACAAATAGGAACATATCAATTTGGGTTAAAAAAAAAAAGATACTATTGCCTACTTCTAAATTCACTCTGCTAGGGTACCATGTAGTAATTTCTTCTGAGAAGAACTTTTGTTTTTCTGAGTTTTCAGTGACTGATGAAGATGATGCAGTTATCCAAAGAGCCTGCTTTCGGACTGGAAGAATGCATTATAGAAGGGTTTTTTTTCCTCCCCAAAAAATCTCTAAGTGAAAAAAATTTCTTTTTCTTACTCATCATTTTAACTATTCCTGGATTTCCTTGTAAATAGGATACATGAAATGAATGAGTGAGTCTAATAGGGTGTCTATTGATTAAGAGACACATTCTAGGCTTTTGCAGAGAGATTTGCGGCATGCCTGTAGCTCGGAGCACTCTCTTCAGCCAGCATACTTTGACGCTAGTATCTGTCATTCAGAATACCTCTTATCTACTACGCTCTTTTAATTCCAACTACCCCAGATCAGGTGGTCTGTGAGGTCACCTATATCTTTACACTAGTACTTTCTCAACTGTGGGCAGGAAACAGCTCTGACAGCTGCCCAGGAATTCTGGTTATGAGTCTGGTCTCCTCACATGTCCAGTTGCTTTGTAGGGGTCAAACACAATTTTTCCCACTTAGGTCATTCCCACTGGTCTCTCCTCTATTTGATCCTGTTTGCCTGTGGCCTTCAGAATCATATCTGTCCGCATGACATTTTCTCACATTCTCAGCGAGTATGCTCTTCTTGGTGGCTTTGGGGAGAAGAGGCCCCTTTACTGGCCTGTGGTCTTGCAGAGGAGTGAATAACAACAATTTTATTATTAAATTTAGAATCTCTATAGTATAAACTGCACAGCTAGTTTTACTATTTACCTGATATTTGAAGTCAATGGATGTTTAAGAATTTTGGTTCTCTGTCGAGCAAAATAGAGACAGACTCATAGAGAGCAAGCAGACAGCTCATGGGCGGGGGGGGGGGGGGGGGGGCGGGGGGGGGATTTGAGAGCGGGATAGAAGAATTGAGAAAAAAGAAAAAAAAAGAGAGAGAACTATGGACATGAACAACATTGTGGTGATTTCGGGGGTGGAGGGGGATGGGTGGAGATGGAAGAGGACATAAAGGGGATAAAAGGTGATGGGTAAATTAAAAACATAAATAAAATTTTTAAAAAGGGTTTAGGAAGCAAGTGCTGGAAAAAAAAAAGAATTTTGGTTCTCAGTTATGCAGATTGTATTTGTGTAGGGCGCAAACCATGGGAGTAGCCAGTAAGATATGCTTCTTGCTATGTTAAGCTGTATATTGTTTACTGACATTACCTAGAAACATCTGCTTATCATGACATAATTTAGAATTTCATTTTGTTTCCACAGCCTCAATAAATGTCGTAATGACAATACATTGAATGTTTCCTTTACTCCTTATTTATGACATTAAATGTTAATTTATAACAGTGATTTTCAACCTTTTTCATCTCATGGCACACATAGCTAATGACTAAAATTCTGTGGCACAACAAAAAATATATTTTTTTGCTAATCTGACATATAATTTTGATTGATTTACAAAAAATAATAATAGTAATTACCTATCCTTCTTGCTCCAAATGATTTTTTAAAGGGATTTCCTAAGGTTTTTATTTTTTTTAAAAAAAATATTTATTGTTGAAAGTATTACATATGTCCCCTTCCCACCCCCCCCCATTGACTTCTTCTAGCTGCCCCTGCCCCCTACCCCAGGCCTTCACCATCCCAAGTGACTTTTAAAAAAATCAGGTGCCTATACTTGTATATAAGGGTTTCTGGTACCAATAATTAACCAATCCGATGCAACCTTATTATGCAACATGACAATTAGATGTAACTCTGTTACATGACCTATATATTTATGGTTCAAAACAGGGCATTCACACTGTATGGCTATTATTGTGTTAGCTGTTGTCATTTTTTTTTTTATGATTTGACTATCTAAGGCAGCAATTTTCAACTAGTATACCCCAAGAATCTTTAAAACATGTACTACCTGACTATTTTGTCAGGGTCACTGACCTCTTTTCCCTTAGATTGTAAGATAAACAAAATAACCACAGCCACCACAACAATAGCTGTCTGGTGGGAATGAATAAAAATTATACCTATTTTTTTTTGTCAGATTGGCAAAAATATAGTATATTTTTTGGTGTGCCACAGAATTTTAGTAATTAGTTTATGTGTATCATGAGGTGAAAAAGATTGAATATTGCTGATCCAAGGGAAAAGAGTTCAGTGACCCTGACCAGATAGTCAGATATTGCATGTTTAAAAAATTCTTATGGCGCACTGGTTGAAAATCGCAGATTTATAACAATAAAAGCAAAATACATTTTCAAATCTTTACTTCCCAAGTTTTCCACAACAAACATGAATTATTGGTACAAAAAGAGAGAGAAAGAAATACACTGCCAAAGAATTTCTACTGCAGGTGTTTTCAGTTTCTGCTGTGTTTTTGTTTGTTGTTTGTTTAGTGTTATTATTAAAAGAGTATAAATTACTTCGCAGTGACTTTTCCAGCTTAATAAGGGATCCTGGGAATTTCAGTTCTGGGTGAAGACAATAAGCATAAAATCCAAGATTCATGTGAGTTTTCCCTAGACTATGAGTATAAAATGTACTCAGTCTGGCAGGCGAAGTGCAGCACAGAAGGATATTTATATAGGAAACCATCAGTTCTCTACATTTGGGCTTGCCTAAGACACAGTGGGTTGTAGTATTACGTCATAGGTCCATCTTTGAGTGAATATGATTATACTGTAGGTGATACATATGCTTTAAACATAATTCTCTTCACACTCCAACTTTTTAAGAAATAAACTTTTAATTTGGAATAATTATAGGTGTGCAGCAAAGCTCCAAAAATAGAGTTCCTGTGTACTTGTTACTCAGTTTCTCCAGATGATAACATCTTATATAACTCTGTACATTTGTGATGATTAAGAACTTAACTTTATTATATTACTATTAACTAAACTACAGCCTTTATTTGGATTTCACCAGTTTTCCTATTAATGTTCTTTTTCTTTTCCAGGATCCAATCCAGTATATCATATTGCATCTAAAATGCTAACTTTAAAAAAAAAATTAAGAGCAGAGTTAGGACAATAAAGACAGACCTAATGGATAGCAATTGATATTTAGGATCAGGAAGAGAAATTGAAATGGCACAGACGTAAGCCTTGGGAAAACCTTGACTTCAAAGATGTAGCCATCATTTTGTTGTCCTTCAAGCAATTTGTGTTTCTGATGCTACTGTAGGGTCATGCGGTAGTTTTCTTTATTATAGGAATTTAGCAAGGTTTCTCTTTTTGTATTTTTACTTTCTTTGTATTTTTTAGTTAAATTTGTTGGGGTGACAAATGTTAATAAAATTATATAGATTTCAGGTGCACAATTCTATAACGCATCATCTGTATATTGTATTGTGTGTTCACCACCCCACGTCAAGTCTTCCATCACCATTTATCCTCCCTTTACCCTCTTCTTCTTCCCCCACCCCATTTCCCTCTGATAATCACTATACTGTGGTCTGTGTCTATGAGTGTTGTTTTTTTTTTTTTCTTATTCCCTTCACTTTTTTCACCCAGTTTCGCAACCCCCCTTTCCTTCTGACAGCTAACAAAGGTTCTTATAAGTCAAAAAGATTGAAAGTCTGTTAACTGTGATATACTCCTGAACTTAAGTGAAGGGCCATACCTCAGAGATAGATCAGTATCATCTAAATAAAAATTAGTATATAATATTCTCAGGTATTGTTATCATCATACATAGATAGTACCTTATGTATCTCATCTTATTCCAGTTTAGCCCTTATTCCCTGACCTGTAGCTACAGTAAGGATCACAATGTTTCTTTAATTCATTCACTCATCTAAAACAGGTACTGAGGATCTCTGTGTGCTAAACACTGGGCTGAGCTATGTGGATCCAACAGTCTTTTGGTTGAACCCAGACAAGATAACCAGGCTTTACTATGCAGTGGATAGGGGCTAATGGAGGTATCCCTAGAGTGCTGGGAAAGCATAGAAGACATGAATGAGGCAGAGGAAACCCCTGTAAAAGACATGAAAGCATGGGCCTTGCCTAGGAGATGAGAGAGGAACTGGAACTGTAATTGTGGGTGGGGGCTCAGAGTCATAAAGGCCTCGGATACCAGCCTCAGGGTCTAAATTAAATTCCTCCTGAAGAAGACAGGACACCAGTGATCAGATTTTGGTTTTGAAAGGTCAACATAGAGCAGTGGTTCTCAAGCTTCCTAATGCCGCAACCCTTTAATACAGTTCTTCATGTTGTGGTGACCCCCAATTTCATTGTTACAAATTGAACATAATTAAAGTATAGTGATTAATCACAAAAACAATATGTAAATTAAGCTACCTAGGAATAAACTTAACTAAAGAGGTAAAAGACCTCTACTCAGAAAACTACAGGACGTTGAAAAAAGATATAGAGGAAGACATAAACAGATGGAAGAACATACCGTGTTCATGGATTGGTAGAATCAACATCATTAAAATGTCCATACTACCCAAAGCAATCTATAAATTCAACGCACTTCCCATTAAAATACCAACGACATACTTCACAGATCTAGAACGAACTCTCCAAAAATTCATCTGGAATAAAAAAAGACCCCAAATAGCTGCAGCAATCCTGAGATAGAACAGAGTAGGTGGGATCTCAATACCAGATATCAAACTGTATTACAAAGCCACTGTTCTCAAAACTGCCTGGTACTGGCAGAAGAACAGACATACAGATCCATGGAGTAGAATAGAGAGCCCAGAAATTGGCCCGAACCAATATGCTCAATTAATATTTGACAAAGGAGGCAAGAACATACAATGGAGCCAAGATAATCTCTTCAATAAATGGTGTTGGGAAAATTGGGCAGATACATGCAAAAAAATGGAAACTAGACCACCAACTTACACCATATACAAAAATAAACTCAAAAAGGACTTAAATGTACGACGGGAAACCATAAAAATTCTAGAAGAATCCAAAGGCAACAAAATCTCAGACATATGCCGAAGCAATTTCTTCACTGATACAGCTCCTAGGGCACTTGAAACTAAAGAGAAAATGAACAAATGGGACTACATCAAAATAAAAAGCTTCTGCACAGCAAAAGAAACCATCAACAAAACAACGAGAAAACCCACTGTGTGGGAAAACATATTTGCCAATGTCATATCTGATAAGGGCCTAATCTCCAAAATTTATAGGGAACTCATACAACTTAACAAAAGGAAGTTAAACAATCCAATCAAAAAATGGGCAAAGGACCTAAATAGACACCTTTCAAAAGAGGACATTCAGAAAGCCAAGAGACATATGAAAACATGCTCAAAGTCACTAATCATCCAAGAGATGCAAATCAAAACAACAATGAGGTACCATCTCACACCTGTCAGACTGGCTATCATCAACAAATCAACAAATGACAAGTGCTGGAGAGGATGTGGAGAAAAAGGAACACTTGTGCACTGCTGGTGGGAATGCAGATTGGTGCAGCCACTATGGAAGACAGTATGGAGTTTCCTCAAAAAACTACAAATGGAACTCCCATTTGATCCTGTGATCTCACTTCTAGGAATATATCCCAAGAAACCAGAAACACCAATCAGAAAGGATACATGCACACCTATGTTCATAGCAGCACAATTCTCCATAGCTAAGATCTGGAAACAACCTAAGTGCCCATCAGTAGATGAATGGATTAGAAAACTGTGGTACATCTACACGATGGAATACTAAGCTGCTATAAAAAAGAAGGAACTCTTACCATTTGCAATGGCATGGATGGAACTGGAGAGCATTATGCTAAGTGAAATAAGCCAGTCAATGAAGGGAAAATACCACATGATCTCACTCATTCATGGATAATACAGACCATTATAAACTTTTTTAACAATAATAGATACAGAGGCAGAGCTGCCTCAAACAGATTGTCAAACTGCAGCGGGAAGGCTGGGGAGGGTTGGGGGGCAGGAGGTAGGGGGGTAAGAGATCAACCGAAGGACTTGTATGCATGCATATAAGCATAACCAATGGACATAAGACACTGGGGGGTAGGGGAGGCCAGGGGATTGTCAAGGGCGGAAAAAATAAAAAAAAGGACACATATGTTATGCCCTTTGTAATACTTTAAGCAATTAAAAAAAAACCAATATATAATTATATATGTGTTTTCTGATGGTCTTAGGCGACCCCTGTGAAAGGGTCATTCGACCCCCAAAGGGGTTGCAACCCACAGGTTGAGAACCGCTGGCATAGAGAATGGATTGCTGGAGGAAAGAATTTGAGGCAGAGAAACCAGAGAGTTTGAGGGGAACTATGGTTCACTCAAGAAACCAGAAAGACCTCATTCTTCTTATTTACTTAACCAACAACTAAATCATCTACATCGGAGAAAGATAAATATCACATGATCTCACTCATTTGTGAACAACATAAACTGATAAACAAAAATAGAAGCAGAGTCATAGAAGCATCAAAAAGACCATCCAACCTAAGAGGGAAGGCAGGGGAGGGGAGGGGAGGGTAAGAGATCAACCAAAGGACTTTCATGCATGCATATGAGCATAACCAATGGACACAGGCAGTAGGGGGATGAGGGCATGTGCGGGGCGGGGGGGGGGGGAAGGGGTGGGAGCAGCTGGGGAGAGGTCAATGGGGGCAGGGGGGGGAAGAGACTTGTGTAATACTTTAAACAATAAAAAATTTAAAAAGAACGAAGAAATGCTACTTCCTCTGAAAAGCCTTTCTTTTCTCCTCAGACACACCCGTAATTCTTTGTTCATATCTCAATTAGTATTATTTATCAGGGAATGTTGTAAGGATTGTTTTGGTGTCTATCTCCCTACTACAATGAGCTTCTCTAGAAGATCAGGACCTGTGTCTTATTAATCTTGGAATCTTCAGCATTTAGGGCAGTGCCTGACACAGGGTATCTGCTTAAATATTTAATGAATGAGAGACAAGATGAATATTTGTCAAACGTGGATGTAACACATGAGAAAGTTAACCTTTCCCCCCAAACTGAACATTCACTATTAGCCACATTAATTTTTGCAAAATTCCATGCACAATCATTTAATTATTTCAATTGAGGAAATAAGGAAATGAGACTCAATTAAAGAATTGTAGGTCTTCAAGCAATTGATACAGATTGGAATTGGTTATGACTAGATTATCAAAATTTGTGAGTTAGTAAAAATGAGAAATGTTTATGGATGAAAACTTGTTCACAATATATTATAACAATGATATTGTGTGATTTACCTCAACTATATTATGTGGACAGAAATTATTTTTAGTTCTGAGGGTTATCCATTAGGGTCAAAATCTCTGTTGCTGCTGGGTGTTAATTAATTTTCTGGGAAAATAACTCAGTTTAGTCTATTTGGATTTTTGTTGCCTAATTTGTAAATAGTCACGTGAACCACGGGTCACAAAAGCTAATGGCTATAGGGGCCAGGCAAGTAGCAGAGTGAACAAAGGCGACTGGTATAATAAACCAGGACGTTGGAAAGACCTGTGAACGAGAATCGTGCCTAACGTATCTCAAAGTGACAGCCCTAACTTTGATTCAACAGATTGCTGACAGGCAGAAACTTGGGGCCAGTTTCTAAATTTTTTTATGAGAAGCCAAATATCTCAGTTTTTATGGAAACTTATCTACTGATGGGCACTTGAGCTATTTCCAGATCTTGGCTATTGTCAATAATGCTGCAATGAACATAGGGGTGTTTTTTTCAAATTAGTGTTTATTTATATAAAACACATAGACATTGACAAGTGTGGTGATTGACAGGGGGAAAGGGGGTGAGGTCTAGTTGGAGGTCTGACAAAGTTGGGGGGAAATGGGGATGGGAAGAGACTTTGCTTGGGATGATGGGCACACAGTGCAGTGTGCAGATGGTATTTTATTGAGTTGTACCCTTGAAACCTGTATGGTTTTTGTGTACCAATGTCAACCCAATAAATTTACTTTAAAAATTGATGCTGTATGGGTGAATCCTCTTCCAGCAATGACAGCCTAGGTTGTTTTGAACTAACAGAGAGGCTAGAGAAGCTGGACTAGTATTAAAATTTTTTTTTTAAATGTAAAATCATGCAAAGCCAGCAAAGCTGTGAAGAATTGTGAGGTCAAGATCTGGGAGAGGATGAAAGTCCCTAGGGCTGAACCTGGTATTTGGGTCCACTTTTCTCCTAAAGGTGATGGCTGATTCTGAAGGCTGTCACCCAGAGGATGAAAACTGAGTGAGCTTTGGACAGACTCATGGAGGTGGGATACCAAAAATTGGATCTGAGTGTTTGCCAAGGCGTAAGGCAGTCAGTTTGGCCATGGAAGGGTTATACTGAGCAGTAACAGTGAACTAGAAATAGACCAATTCTCACAGGCCTGAAACCCAACAGCAGATGATCTCCATTTTCTGAGTCAGTTAAGGCATTTAGGGGTTATAGTGCCCCTAACCTAGCTGCCTGATCAAAGTCTACCTACATTCTCTCTGGAGGAATATAGAATTACTAGAGGCCCAACACATGAAATTTATGCAAGAGTAGACCTTCCTTCCCCCAGCTGCCAGCACTGGGTTCCCTCTGGCACCCAGGACCTGGGCTTACCTTGCAGCCCTGGCTTCATCTAGAAGGTCGTCTGGTCTAATTAGCATATTATGCTTTTATTATTATAGACACAGTCTCTTGACAATTTTCATATAATGTCTGATGATCAATAATAATCAGGAAAGCAAGGAGATAGAAAGTAACCAAAGCTCAAAAGAAAAATAGATAAGAGAAACACTCACAGGTGATCCAGATAATGAAGTTTTCAGACACAGACTTAAAAACCACCACCACTTATATTTAAAAAATATCAAAGGCAAGATGGAAAATGTCGACAGAGAACTAGAAACAATAATTATCCAAAAGAAATTTACAGAATTAAAACTATCTGGGCCATTACAAACCCAATAACACACACATATACAGGATATCAGATTTTGAGCATTGCTCTAAACATTCTGAATGCAGGTGTAGCATAATGACACCAGTGCAATAAATTGAAGATTGCCCTCATTTATAGGATAGCATAAAGCATTTAGCAAAAGTAATGAATTCTTACTTTGTGGTCCACAAAGGATAGCAAAGATTATAGATATCAAAAAAAGTTGAGAGAATTGATGAGGTTCAATTAGCTTCAACAATGAGTTGGACCTTCAGTAACTCTTACAAGTATGAATTAACCAATCAAGACCTCCAATCTAAAAATCATACATGAAAAATTTTGATAGGGAAATGCTGATAGTATAGTAGGTCTACAGAATCAAATACATCCAGGTTTGAAACCTGGGTCTGCTTTTAGTGGGTCGGTGAGTTTGGACCAATTACCAAACTCTCTGAACATCAGAGAGTTCAAAAATATGGCTAATTGATTTGTTGAAGGTGTTAAAATTAGAAAATGGCACATAAAATTCCTGAGCCCAGTAGATCCATAGAGTAGGCATGGTAGTTCACTCATAGAGTTGTTGGCACAGAGAGGGTTTCCACCCAGTGTTCTTTCCTCTGTGTAGCACCTAGAGCCCTTTGCACCCTGGTGCCTCCAATCACATGCATTTCTTCATCCTATCCTCTTATTCGTTCCTCTTACTTTATCTTGAGAGAGAGACAGTCTATTTCATGTAATTAATTACCACCATCTGGTATTAATATATTTTAATGTGTTATCTGGCATATATTTACATATATATATGATAGTGAGTATACTTTAAAATAGCATTGATTTAAATTTATTCTGAAAGGATAAAAAATGACCTTTTTACTTTTCTCACAATATGTCCAGCATAAAATATCAGTCTGAATTGTCTGTTCAAACTGAAAAGAGAGCGGGTTATAGCTTCATAATTGTGTGGCTGATGGCCTCCCTTGTGATAAGCAAGACGGCTTAGCAGAGTCCTCAGTCCTCAGCAAGACCCCCAACTGCTCCAGTCAATGCACAGAATGCTGGCAGAGGAAACACTTTTAAATTCATTATCTGAAACCTTTAGTTTTTGATCATTTTTACACCTTCTTCTTCTAAGTGTAAATTCCTACTATACCTCACCATATTGAAAGACAAATATCATGAGTTATGCAAGGTTCAAAAATATAATGTCTATATTCCAAATTATTTTTAAATACCCACAATAGGGGAAATGCTATTTGATAAGAGACTTTCAGTAAACTAAAGAAACATATTAGAGAACAATTTTTATATAAAAAATACATTATATGAGCACTTTTTATTTTCAGTATATGTACTTTAACCATTAGTACTTAGGAGAATTTTAATGTGTTCTTTCTTTTATATGAAAAAGATATTGAACCTTTCTTCTTTATTTAAAACTATGTAAACATTTTGTATATGATCTCTTTTTATGTGTTTTTGGCCTCAATTTTAACCTCTCCTTATTATAAAGATGGTTTTCCTACAGATTAACATAAAAAATGGCCATATTCTTAAAGAATGGAGTTTGTATTATTTTCTGCACTAAGATAACAGTTTCTCTTACAACATGCTTTCTAAAGGTCAGGGTAAATTCTGTTGAACAATGAAATTTTTTGTTAAGCAAACAAACTATATACAGGATGTCCCCCAAAATGCAGACACACTTTAATAGCTGATAGCTCTAGATTCTATTACATTTTGAAAATGAAATGTATTTTTAATAAACACTGTATATACACTGTGTATACATTTTTGGGGACACCCTAAATACATATAAATAAATTCAGAAGAAAAATATTCTTTTACTACCTCTTGCTAGTTCCTTATTGGAAATAAACTGTAATTCCGTAAGTATGCACTTGACCATTTATGAAAACCAGGCGCTGGGGGAGTCAGTGAGTGTGACAGTCCTTGCACTCACGGGCTCTTGGGGCCAGGTGCCCTGGGCCCTTCCAGTGAGCCGAGGGTGTTGGAGGCAGCATTCTCCCAGGTTACTTTGTGTTTTTCTTTTCTTCCTCTCCTCCTCCTCCTTCCCCTCCTCCTCCTTTTTTAACAAACTTTCATTTTTAGAATAGTTTTATATTTACAGAGTCATTGGCAACAGAACAGAGATATTCCATATACTGCACACCCAGCTTCCCCTGTTATTCATTTCTTACCTTGGTATAGTACAGTGATGGCGAACCTATGACACGCGTGTCAGAGGTGACACACGAACTCATTTTTTTGGTTGATATTTCTTTGTTAAATGGCATTTAAATATATAAAATAAATATCAAAAATATACCAGTGATGGCGAACCTTTTTAGCTCAGTGTGTCAGCATTTTGAAAAACCCTAACTTAACTCTGGTGCCATGTCACATATAGAAATTTTTTGATCTTAGCAACCACAGTAAAACAAAGACTTATATTTTTGATATTTATTTTATATATTTAAATGCCATTTAACAAAGAAAAATTAACCAAAAAAATGAGTTCGCGTGTCACCTCTGACATGCGTGTCATAGGTTCGCCATCACTGGTATATACAATTAAAATTAATGAACCAATCCTGATGCATTGTTCTTAACTAAAGTCAACACTTTAGCCAGATTCCTTTAGCTTTCACCTAAAGCCCTTCAATATTTTAGAATCCCATTCAGAATCCCACATTACATGTAGTTGCCATGTCTCCTTAAGATTCCTCTGACAGAGAGAACCAAGATGGCGGCATAGGTTAACGCCGGAGTTTGCTGCTTTGAACAACTACTTCAAAAGTGAAACCAAAAAACGGAAGGGACATCACCCAGAACCACAGGAACGCTGGCTGAGTGGAAGTCCTACAACTAGGAGGAAAGAGAAACGCACACGGACACTCAGAGGAGGCGCAGTGCTGAAGTCAAATTCTGAGGTGCGGAGTGCGCGGAGCGGGCTGGCGGCGGAGGGCACGGTTGTTGTTCTCAATCGGGAGGGAGTCGCAGACTCTGAGCTCCAGATACAGGCGAGTCTTTAGGGACCCAGACTCAAACGGGAGAAGCGGGACTGTCTGGCTTCGGTCAGAGCGAGTGCAGCTTTCTCTCCCAGCTTTGCAGCGGGTGCTGGGACTCAGAGAGGCAGAGCCCCTGGGGACAGGACTGAGAGCCGCCATAACTGCTCTCTCCGGCCCACCCTGTTGATCCTGTGCGACCTGCCCCGCCCAAGCCCTGCACAGAGGCATTTGCCGGATAGCCTCAGGCAAAGGCTAGATTAGCACCTCCCTAGAGGACAGAAGTTCTCTCACTGCTGACACAGCTGATTCTCATAGCCACTTGGCCTGGAGGTCAAACCCTCCCTGGAATTAGCTACAACAATCAAGATTTAACTATAAGACTGCGAACAAAGACCACTAGGGGGTGCACCAAGGAAGCATAACAAAATGCGGAGACAAAGAAACAGGACAAAATTGTCAAAGGAAGATATAGAGTTCAGAACCACACTTTTAAGGTCTCTCAAGAACTGTTTAGAAGCTGCCGATAAACTTAATGAGATCTACACGAAAACTAATAAGACCCTCGATCTTATATTGGGGAACCAACTAGAAATTAAGCACACACGGACTGAAACAACGAATATTATACAGACTCCAGACAGCAGACCAGAGGAGCGCAAGAATCAAGTCAATGATTTGAAATGCGAGGAAGCAAAAAACACCCAACCAGAGGGGCGGAATGAAAAAAGAATCCAAAAGTGCGAGGATAGTGTAAGGAGCCTCTGGGACAGCTTCAAGCGTACCAACATCAGAATTATAGGGGTGCCAGGAGATGAGGGAGAGCAAGATATTGAAAACCTATTTGAAGAAATAATGACAGAAAACTTCCCCCACCTGGTGAAAGAAATGGACTTACAGGTCCAAGAAGCGCGGAGAACCCCAAACAAAAGGAATCCAAAGAGGACCACACCAAGACACATCATAATTAAAATGCCAAGAGCAAAAGATAAAGAAAGAATCTTAAAAATAGCAAGAGAAAGAAACTCAGTTACCTACAAGGGAATACCCATACGATTGTCAGCTGATTTCTCAACAGAAACTTTGCAGGCCAGAAGGGAGTGGCAAGAAATATTCAAAGTGATGAATACCAAGAACCTACAACCAAGATTACTTTATCCAGCAAAGCTATCATTCAGAATTGAAGGTCAGATAAAGAGCTTCACAGATAAGGAAAAGCTAAAGGAGTTCATCACCACCAAACCAGGATTATATGAAATGCTGAAAGGTATCCTTTAAGAAGAGGAAGAGGAAGAAAAAGGTAAAAATACAAATTATGAACAACAAATATGCATCTATCAACAAGTGAATCTAAGAATCAAGTGAATAAATAATCTGATGAACAGAATGAACTGTTGATTATAATAGAATCAGGGACATAGAAAGGGAATGGACTGACTATTCTTGGGGGGGGAAGGGGTGTGGGAAATGTGGGAAGAGACTGGACAAAAATCGTGCACCTATTGATGAGGACAGTGGGTGGGGAGTGAGGGCGGAGGGTGGGGCGGGAACTGGGAGGAGGGGAGTTATGGGGGGGAAAAAAAAGAGGAACAAATGTAATAATCTGAACAATAAAGATTTAATTAAAAAAAAACTGGAAAAAAAAAAAAGATTCCTCTGACAGTTTCTCAGACTCACCTTGTTTTTAATGATCTTTGATAGTTTTGAGGAGTGGTTTGTTTTGCTTTAAAAAAAGACAAAAGGACTTGATCATAGGATGATAATTATACCTTGTGATTATTTGTGTAGTTGAGGCAGGACTCCCACCCACTAGATAGCCCTGTGGTGAGGGCTGGGCAGTTTCTTCCGTCAGACCTCTGAGCCCTTCAACAGTGCCCTCCTAGGCTCTTCTCTCGGCTGCTCAGGGCACCTCCAGGCAGCAGCTGTATTTCAGACCACTTTCCTGACTCTGGGCAGTGAGGTTTGGCCTCTCCAGCCCTTTTCTGGTCTACCTCATTTTGATTCTAAATATTTCTTTATGCCTAAAGTTCTAATCAACTCCTTGTAACTAGCAATGAAGTCCAAATTTTTATCAGTAGATCTTGTGCCTCCTTCCTCAAGGGCAGTGAGAACTTAGTCAAAACCACAACTGCCTGGTCTCTGCTTCCTGGAGTGCAAGGAGAGGAGTTGTTTGCATTCCATCCTTCTTCCAGAAAAAAAGAAAAAGAAAAAAAAAAAAGACAAAACAGTTGAGTTTACATTTAGAAATAGATTAAATGTTCATATTCCACTAGACATCGTCACAAAAGCAGAATTGGCCTTGTTAACAGAGGGGGACACAAAATGCTGGAAGAGCACAAAGAAGGGGGAAACTAAACCTATTGCTTAAGAAAAGGAAGAGGGGCAAGAAAGAGACCAGCAGAGACTAGCAAGCTTCTCATAGGTAATGTCTGACCTGTGTCTTCAATAATGTGCGATGGGTAGTGCCAGCATCTCCGACAGAAGTAATGAACTAAGCAAAGACATGGGGGCATGACATAGCATAATGTTTAAGGAACTGCAAGTCATTCTGAACTGGTGCAGAGGGAATACGAGGGGGTTGTGGACTGAGAATGGAAAGGTAAGTAGAAATCCATCAGATGGGGAATGTTGTTGGATGCTGTGCGGTTAGATCACCTTGCTGGCAGAGCAGTAGGGTTTAAGATCTAAACCAGAAAGTCTAGGTCCTAGGATAAGAAGGTCAGGAGTTCATGCACTCAAGGAAGATGTCTATCATCCCAAATGGACCATTCGGTAAAATGGTAAAAGAGCACATTTAAATCTTGACTTTAAGTGTTCCTGGCTTGCTGAGCCTGTGGGTTAACTAGGAGTTGGCAATGTAAGATTTAAGACTCGTTTTTTTTGAGACCTTAAAACATTGGCTGCGTGGACTGAGATGCTCCTTGGACAAAGAGAAGTCCAGGAGGCTATTTGCCCTCTAGTGGCAACCACAAAGCATTTTCTGCTTTGCTAGAAATAGGACTAGAATGTACAGTACAGAATAGATCAACTCAGGAAGTTAGGGCTCACTATAGCATACTTTTTGAGCTATTTGAATTAGTACCTAGACTTGAATTAGTACCTAGACTTGAATATCTAGCTTAACACACAAATTTAATGTGAATTAGTTAAAACAGAAAAAAGGTAATGTTTAACAATACAAATCTATCATACAAAATACTAGGTTATTATCACTCTCATTGAAATTACATACTACAGCTTTTAAAAATTATGCTTAATAGATAGAAATGTCGCATTGTATTATAAATTATATCTTTAAAATTTTAAGTATAGTATTTAATTATTATTAATGTACAATATAGGAAAATATTTGGAGATAGAGGGATAAGTTTTAGGCTCTCTGATCTGTTCATTTAGATTTACACTTGCCATCTAAAGAACTTGGCTACACAATGTAGCATTATAGAGTTTCCAGTTCATTTCTTTTTCTTTTCCATATAAATGGTTTATATCCTATTGATGAATCAGTTTTTAATTTTTAAAATGTTCAGTCTTCTGAGAAGAAATGTTTTCTCCTGCCTTTGCTAAAGGCATTTTACAGAAACATATCATTATTTATTTATAAGGGTAAGTCTCCAGAATAAGGTAACATTACCACTGGCCTACTATTGCCTGTACACACATCAATGCATTCATAATTGATGGGATAGTCTACACTAGTGTTGCAGCTAGAACAAACTTGAAGTCAGATCTCCGAGAGAGCAAATGTCATTATATTTATTAAGAAATAAATAAGGGCACATGTTTTAAATTATCTAAAGGAGACTTATATATCAGATGGCTGGGGGGAAGAGAATGAGGTGTGGGAAAGAGGAGAGAAAGCAAAATAAGGAAAACTAGTCCAGAAGGATATTTTGAATCATGCCTTGCGAAGAAAGTGGGTTTTGTTTTCTTTCTGACTTGTCTCTCTTGTTGGGGCAGGTTAATGATTGACCAGGATGTAGCCTTTCTTCCCCGCTGGCAGTTGGGCCATCAAAGAAACTGAAAGTCTTTGAGAAACAATGGGAGTAAATTGCTTTAGGAAATTCTGATCTGATGAACATCAAACAGGCAGGTGAGGTTCCCTGGAATGCTTCTGCACAGGTTTCCTTCTCTGGGAAGTGAAAGTATCTCACTAGAGGGTTCTACATCCAACGGATGATGAATGATGAGGATGTAGAGTGATTGACATAGAAATTCACTCCATGTGGCTAAGGGGAGGGAGAGGGTTACAAATTGCATAGTATAATGCCATTTTTATACAAAAATATGTATTTGTGGATAGAAAGCAATCTGGATTTGCTCTAAATTCTAATAGGAATTTTCTCAGGTTAGTGGAATTGTGGATAATCTTAGCCCTTGCCAACCCTTTTCCAGTTACCTATGTTTTTAAAAATAATTTTTAAAAAAGGATACAAATGTTTTCTTAGAAAAGATAGCTATATTGTAGGTAGCTAATACATTTATGTATGTATATATGATTGATTTGAGTTTTAAACTTAACATCATGCTAGAGCTAAAAAAAAATCAATGCTAGTCTGACTTTAGAGTGGTATAAACTTTTTGAATGTGTTAAAGTAAACAAACAAAAATATTGATTTATTTTATCCTACAATTTCAAAAGCCTCTATAGGGTTTAAAGTGGACATACTGTTTAAATAAGGATTAAAGACATATATCAAACTCAGATAAAATATTTACAATATACAGGACCAATTAAAAATGTTTAGCACGGCACCTGAAACAAGGTAGGGGGTTTAATAAATATAAGCCATTATTATTTATATTAATAAATATAATCTATTTTATTAAATATCTGTAAGGAGAACAAAAATTACTCAAAACTGGACAATCAAAATGAACTAACAAGTTCCTGATCATGCAATAGCTAATAAACACATGGAATCAAGTACAAACCAATAGTTATAGACATGCATGTTAAAATTATACATGTATATACAATTTATGAATATATATGCCATTCATTACCTAGCACATGAACAAAAATTATTAAAAAAAGAAAAAAGATAGTTTTCAGTACTGGCAAGTTTTCAGATAAATGGATACGTATAGGATATGCAAGTGAGAAAATGAATCAGTACAAGCTTTGTAGATGGTCATTGGTCAGTAAATATAAAAATGTTAATACAGGGTGTTCCAAACATGTATACATACTGTAACACCTGATAGCTCAATTTGAAAATGAAATGTATTTTAATAAACACTGCCTTTATAATTATTCCAAGTGTGTGTATACATTTTTTAGACCCAATATTTGTATCTTTCAACCCCACAATCCCATGCCTAGAAATTTATCTTAAAGAAACAGCCAGGAATACTAACATATACTCTTTAAAGACCCAGTAATTTCACATGTAGGGATTTAGCCTACAAATAAACTCTCACGTGTGTAAAATGACACAGTAGTGGGGTTATTTTGCCAGGTTTGTAATAAGAGATTGGAAGCAACCTAGGTCACCATCACTAGATACTGTGGAAGAATAACAAAGTGAAAAGGAATATGGCTATATAGGGGGAATATTTTAAAATTTAAAAATATATGAAATAGTGTACAAATGGGGAAAATAGGAATTTATTTCTATTTGTTTGTATAGTATTTATTTAAAAAATGCTCTGAAAGGGTACCCAAGAAATTCATAGCAGTGACTTCTGTAAGGTGTGTGTGGATTAGGCAGCTATAGGACAAGAATAAGAGGAAGAATATTCTCTTTTATTTAATTTTTGAACACGTGAATACATTATTTTTTAACTAAATAAGTGAATTGGATTTGAAAAAATAGTCACAAAATGAAGCTATTAGTGTATGTTAGTGTATAAGCCAAGTACCTCTTATTTTATTGATTTTTAAATTTTATTCTGATCCATGCATCCTTTATTCCATGACCAATTGCTGAGCCGCATCCAAACCACAGTATCCGAAGTACCTTTTAAAAGTCCAAACTGAATAAATACAATACCTGAAATTAACTGTGCTTATCTTTCCTCTTTGAGGACAGGAAAAATCCTTTTCTTCTCTTGGCATCCTCACATGAAAAAATACCTGACACATAATAGATAATTCAATTAATTTTAGAGAAATTAATAAATCAATAAAGGTTTAAAAGTTGTTAGTCACCAAGGAAAATGTTACAAGGAATTCTCACTTCTAGGAGATTTATTTTCAACAAAAAGTAAAAACATTTTTGGTAGAAGACTGAAAATACAAGTTCCAAGGGTCCAAATAGCTATTGTAAAGTACTTACCTCTTTTATCAGCTCTGATCCTAAAGAGGCTGTTCATATAGATTATTAAAGCTAAAATAAAATCCCCCACGATGGTACCACATAGGTTCATAAACCACGTTTATCATTTCCATTCAATAATGAGACAAATCTTTTTTCCTTTTCTTGCCAATGAGGGATATTAGGATATGTTCACAACTCAGCCAGGACAGTTAATGAGGGATGGAGGACAATGAGCTTAGAATATGTCTATACACCATCAAAATCCCCCACAAAGCATACCACGTACTAAAAATGATCTAGTGCTAGTGTAATAGTTAACACTAGGGGAAGTGTTCGGGGGCAGAAATGCAGTCTATGGAATGAGCAGGTGACTATATATTAGATTAGTGATTCTCAACACTGGCTGCACATTATAATCAACTGGGGAGCTTTTAAAAATACTGATGCCAGGGCTGCACTCCCAGAGAGTCTGATTAAATTTGTGTGGAGCACAGCCATTCCTTTTTTTTTTTAAGCACCTGAGGTGATGCTGATGTGGAGTCAGGGTTGAAAAACATTGCATTTGAATATGAGAACGATGGAGGGAATTATTTTACAGGAAAGGATGAGTTAATCAAGTTGTTCCACCCATTATAATGTATTCAGAAACAATTTTTTTTTTAGATTAAACCCTTCCCTTTATTTTCTAATCTCCCGAGCCCAGACTTTATCCAAAACTCCATGTCTGGACTATTAAATGATCTCCTATAAGTCTGTCTCTCTTGCTTTCACTCTTACTTCATATTTCCACCTTGCATAACAATAACAAATGTTTTTCCTTATATCAACAACTCTGCTATCTACAGCATGTATGCAATCTAAATTTCTCAGCATGGCTTCCACTCTGAGCTCT
Organism: Myotis daubentonii; assembly: GCF_963259705.1. Lineage (NCBI taxonomy): Eukaryota > Metazoa > Chordata > Mammalia > Chiroptera > Vespertilionidae > Myotis > Myotis daubentonii. Next base: position 142,243,064 of record NC_081842.1, on the reverse strand, counting down.
GACATCACCTAATGAAATCATTTTGCTGTTTAGTTTATTCGACTACATCGAATTAATTGGGATTGATAACTTCTAAAGTACTTTTCAGCTCTAAAGTTTTAAGTTCTCTGATTCGTAGTCATACCACCCACCCCACCTGTAAAGATCCAATCTTCCACTGCCCTACTTATTTCCTGCTCTTTTCCCCCTCCAGTGCTATTTCCTCTCCTGAAAGTGTTTTCTTTCCCCTCAGCCTAGTAGATCCTCAGTCATCTGCCTCAAGTACACCTCTTCCAGAGGCTTTCAGGAAATGACATCACTTTACATCCATCATATTCTTACTGTAAGATCTCTTTATTACTTTGTAGTGTAGACTCTCACTCAAAGTTTGGTCTGGGGACCAGCATCACTTGTATGCTTGTTATACATCCATAATCCCAGCCTTCACCCAAGTCTGCATTTCAACCACATGCACATTGAGTGGCAATGGCTTATAACAGATGATTAGCATCTTCTTTTGTTTTCTAGGTAAGAATCCTATCTTTTAACTTTAACAAAAATTCAATTAAATTTTTTAGAATTTACTATTCACATAGCAGGTATCCCTGAACTGTGTGTTGAATGCATGAATGAATAATTACTGTATTTACCTAATGCAATTATAGGAATAGTAAACTCAAAATATATTATTAAAAGTTGATAAATAGAATGATCGGCTTATGGAACTCTAAGGGTCTTAAGAGAATATCTCACTAAGTCTCCTTTTGCAAATGAAGAAAAGGGAGGCCATGAAAGGGAAGTGACAACAGCAGGGAAGGCAAATTTAACATCTATAATCTTCAGGCTACATACACTCTCCAGTGTTCCAGCTTCAGTAACAATGTATCACCGATCTTGAACACCGCCAAAAAAACAAGCGAGCACCCAAAATAGATGTTTAGGGACTCACAAGCCTTTACGCAAAGGCTATTCCTCATATTTTAGAATCCTTAACTATGTGTCTGAGAGAGCGCTAAAAGCTGGGGTACTGAAATGACCATGACCTAGTGCTTAGCTTAGCTTCTGGAGATTACAGTCTAACGGACAGCAAGGCAGGGCAGAGAAAAGCAAAACAGAGCAAAGCAAAGGCACTGAAAAACTGAAGGCCCTTGGATTCATTTACCTTCTAGAACGGATCTTCAAAAGCACTGTAGTACAGCACAATGGAACAATGGAATAAAATGCCCGAATCGTGAATTTGGTACATTTCTTTTCTTTTCTTTTCTTTTCTTTTTTCTGTTTTGAGCTCTTTCAAGCCCTCTGATTTCGTGTGTGTGTGTGTGTGTGTGTGTGAGTGTGTGTGTGTGTGATACCAGCACAATGCAGGGTACACAGTGAGGCCGCAATGAATTAACACTTTCAAAGTCCAACTTATCTGCAGAAACAAGTGTTGTTTTCTCTTTCTTCTTGAGTCAGTGGCCTGGTCGCAGTGAGTGGAAAGCAGGTCCGCCCTAACTGAAGCCGGCCCAGCTCCGGGGCCTCCCTGCCTCCCTCCGTGGGGCAGCGGGCAGAAGGCAGGGACCGCGGGCTGAGCGCAGCGCGGGCGGGAGGAGTGGGAAGCCAGGACCGGCCGCCAGGGAGGGGCGGGGCGGGGCGGGGCGGGGCGGGGCGGGGCGGAGGCGCCTCCAGCCTGTCCGCGGGGCCGCGCAGCCCGCAGCGCATTCCTGCGTCCTCCTCCCGCGCGCCGCGCTCCCTCCCCCAACAGCTGATTCATTGGCTCGGCCGCCCAGACTGCCTGGCGCCGGCCGCGTGACGTCACCCATTCACCGAGCCCGCCTCCCCCCTCCGCTGGCGCCGGCCGGGCGGTCGCCCTGACAACGCAGACGCCAGCCGGCACAATGACTTCCAGCTGGAGCGGCCAAGCCAGCCTGAGCGCTCTCTCGCTCGCGCTGAGTTTAAGATCTCGGGGTGGGTTTCTTTCTTTCTCCCCCACCCTCCCCTCTCTTTTTCCGGCTCCTGCGGGTTCCCCCCGCCGGGAAATGAACTCTCTCTAGTTTTCTAGGGCTTTGGTCCCAGTCTCTTGTGAAGCGCGCTTGTAAGGCGCCCTTCCTCTGTCGCTGGCTCCCGGGGCTCTGTGTTTTGCTGGGCAACATCCCACGCTGGGCTCGGCAGGCCTGCTGGCGGTTGGGTTCAGCCCTTACAGCGCTAACACCTGCAGAGTTGAGGCTGCTGCCAAAAGGCGTAAAGCAAAAGAGGAAAAATTCATTGCCATCATAGTGAAAATGGTAAACCTCAGCTGTCTTAGAGAAGAATGTCTGAGTAGGTGTTGATTACCTCCCACAATCACAAAACTTTCTTTAAAAGAATTTGCACTATCCCTCTTAAAACGCGGTGGTTCTTATTTTGTTTTTTACGACAGCTAGGAACTTAATGCTTCTAAATGGATAAATATTTCCAGAACAGAAAATAAATCTGGGAAGTTGTGTTGTAAATTAGAATAGAGTGTGTGAGGATCCTATTGGGACGGAGGGAGGAGGAATGGAAGGGGAGGGCAAAGGAGGGAGGAAAGGGAAAAGAAAAGGAGGAGGGTGAGGGGGGGAGAGAAGAGATGGTACAGTTTTGGAAGTTTCTTCCCAGTAGGGCAAATAATTCAGCACACAACACATTCCCACCCTCACTCCAACCATATAAGAATCTTGAAGCCCTGAAGCGGGGGCTGGAGGAGGGTGGAGTAGACATTGCTGTTGACTAGAGTTGGGTGGGAGGTAATTCCTTATGCTTCATCTTACATTTTTGCCAAATCTCTTGCTTCAAAACAGCTGCATTTTGGGATGTAAGTCCACAACTAGAACTAAGCGAAACCCACCCATGGCTAGCATAAATCTGCATTGTTGAAGCTGCTCACCTGCAGGATCAATGAGCCCACACGACGCAAACTCCCTTCCAGCTCTTGCAAAAATACCTCCAATAAAAACAAGCACTTGGGCCCCTTTCTCCTAGTCCAGATTTCAGCATATTCTTTTGTGCTTTGTTATTTATTGTTTATAAATTTGGTCCTATCCTCGAACAGGTTTACAACCCTTTGAAGGCAGAGAAAGACTCTTCCCTAAACTTTAAATCTGGCCCATCTGAATAGATGCACAGTGAGTATCAATTGATGATGGTACTAAGGAATAATTAATAACCACACAAGGCATTTATTGGTCAAGTTATCATTTATTGGCTCATAATAATCCTTGGCTTCTATGTTTTCAACACACTAGAATAGTTTTATACGAAGAGACCTTTCTAGGTAGTAGTTGATCATTAATAAAAGTAACTAATATATTAGGATACAGTCCATGGTCAAGATAGAAATATTAATGTTCACATATTTTCCAGGGTTAATGCTGGTAGTAGTCAGCAGTTTGTTAAAATAAAACAAAAAAAATGTGAATTCATTTTGTTACTTATAAAAAATGAGGACTCAGTGAAACATTAATTTTCTAAAATTGCTACATATTTAAGTGTGATTGTAATTGCTCCTTAGCATTTTAAAATTATAACACTGATACCAAATGCATTAGACTCCAAAGAACAGTCTATCAAGGTTGGCATTTTTATTTAAAATGGTCTATAACATAATGATGACTGATTATCCCATCCACATTGTTTAAATTCACATAAATGCCAGGTTTCAACATTAGGGTGAAAAAATACTCAAGAAACCTAAAACAGATTTGATTTGAATGTTTAGTTTTCCTCTTCTTTTCTACCTTTCACTGCACTTGCAGGTATGCTACTCAGTAATGGTGTTGCTGGAGAAATCAGTGAGTCCACTTTCCCCCAACACTAGTGGGAGTAGCATGGATCTTATGATATCCTTAGAAAAGGAATTTTCTAAGACTTGCATAGGAGAGTGAATGGTTTTATTGGCGTGGGATTATATTTCTCGGATTTCAAAGTCCCATTGTCCTTAAGCCAGTCATGGAAAATACATAGCTGAGGCTCCAGCAGAATCAAGTACAGGGCCAGTGTCCAGAGTGCCCATTGCATGGTGGTTTGAGTCTGGTACAGCATTAGGCTATTCACAGTCCATTAGTCCATTGTGTGGAGTCCACATGGCTATGGGCCAGGTGGGCAAGTGCAGAGAGTGCGAGCCCCTCGGGGGCTAGCAGCAAGAGACAGAGAGCCCAGAGAGCAAAAAAGGGGCAAACTTCCTTTGTTCTGAGGTTAAGAATCTCTGATTTCTCGCCCTTGCAGTGGCCACACCTATTCTGGCCACTGACTTGCTCCCAGGTGTGACTAACAGATAGGCATCTTCCTACATCACCCAGACCTTACTGGGCATGAGTCTCTAGGCCCTTTCCCCAGCAATCTGTGGGGGAACAGACTTGGAGAATGTTAACTGCAGCTTTCTGGCAAAGCTGTGCAAATGGCATGCCTATATTATCTAATCTCCCCTTTGCTCCTTTCCTGTTAAATAATAACCAGGTTATTAATGGTACCAAGAGCACTAGCCGCCAGGGGTTTGGAACCCAAGCCGTACTTTAGAAGTACCCTGTGAAATTTTTAAAAATGCAGTTGGCTAGGTTCCTTCCCTAGAGATTTATATATTTACCTAATCTGGGGTGTGGCCAGGGCATCTATTTTTTTTTTTTTTTTTTTACTTTTTATTTTGAACTGTAGATTCACAGGAAGTTGCAAGCTAGTAGAAAGGTTCCATATATCCTTCACTTTGTATCCACGATTGGTTACATTATACATAACTATAGTACAATAAAATCAGGACACTGACATTGGTATAAAGTGTTCTTGTAATTCTGTCATCTTATTATCTATATATTTCTTGAAACCACTGCCACAATGAAGGCACAGAACGATTCTAGCACCACAAAGATCTTCCCTATGTAATCTCTTTATAGTCATCACCTCCCCCTCCACACACAACATCCTAACCCTTAGCAATCACTAATTTATTCTCCACTTCTATTTGTCATTTTGAGACTGTTATGTAAATTGCTCCTTCCAAGCTTGTAATCTCCTGATTGGCTTTTTTCACTTAGCATAATGCCCTTGAAATCCATACAAGTTGTTTCATGTATCAACAGTTTATTCCTTTTTGTTACTGAGAAGTATTTTATCCTATGAATGTACAACGATTTAATTATTCACCTATTGTGGGGCATGGTGGTTGGTTGTTTCCCTTTTGATGGCTATTACAAATAAAGCTGCTACGAACATTCCTGTACAGGTTTCTGTGTAGATATAAGTTTTTATTTCTCTGGATGAATGCTCAGGAGTGTGGTTGCTAGCTCATACGGTAAGTATATGATTATTTTTTAGGAAACTGTCAAACTATTTTCTACTGTACTTGCTGTACTATTTTACTTTCCCAACAGCAATGCAGCAGAGAGCCAGTTTCTACCATTCTTGTCAACATTTTTTTTAATTTTAATTGTTCTGATAGGTGTGTAGGGGTATCTCACCATGGTATTATTAATTTGCATTTTCCTCCTGATGTTGAACATCTTTTCATGCCATTCACATATCCTCTTATTTGCCATCCATATATCCGCTTCAGTGAAATATCACTTCATGTCTTTTGCCCATTTTCTTATTGGATAATTTCTTTGTTACTGTTGGGTTTTGAGTTCATATGAATTTTAGATATGAGTCCTTTATCAGACATGAGATTTGCAAGTAATTCACCCCAGTCTTCTCATCTTTTTAACAGGATATTTTGGAGAGCAAAGTTTTTAATTTTGATGAAGTTCAATTATTATCATTGGAGTGCCCTCTGAGTCCCCACCTGTTACTGGTGGAAGTAGAATTCTTGGGGTGCTGCTGGGAAAATAATTTCTGGGGGCTCCCATGGGAGAAGGAGGTTTTGTGGAAAGCTTTATTGATGATGTAAAATTAAGGGAGTTCTCCAAGGTCTTATCACCCTCCATCCCGCCAAGGAAAAAAACCCATCTTGTCTTCAGCAGGGCTAGGATTAAAGCCACTGCCCAGAGCCCCCACTCCATATTACAGCACAGCCCTGTCCAGCATCTGACTAGCTGCAGCCCACGTGTGGGGGGTCTGCATGGCCATGGGCCATGCGGCTGCTAAGGCCCTGGCAGGCTAGCACACAGCTGAGTGAGGGTTACCATGGAAAAAGCCAGAAACAGGAGAGAGAGAGAGAGAGAGAGAGAGAGAGCGAGAGAGAGAGAGAGAGAGAGAGAGAGAGAGAGCGAGCGCGAGAGAGAGGTCTTTTGTCTGGGCTTTATAACCAGGAGCTTAATTCATTAACCTTCAGGATTTCATGGGCTTGCAGTGGCTCTTACCCTCTAGCCAGTTATCTTTTCCCCAGGTTGGACTGACAGGCAAGCACCTTTCCTATGCCATGCTGACTGCAGTGTGCATGCACCATCTCCCCCTTTGCTTTCTTCTTATTATTAATATTAATAAACTAGCTAATTATAACAATAACATAATTGTTCCACTTTTTTCTTTTATGGATCATTCTTTTGGTGTCATGTCTAAGAACTCTTTACCAAGTCCTAGGTTCTACAGATTTTCTCCTATATATTTTTTCTAAATGTTTTATAGTTTTATATTTAAGATTATGATCCATTTTAAGTTAATTTTTATATAAGTGTGAAGTTTAGATCATAGGTTTTATTGCTTATGAATATCCCAATTTGTTGATAAAGACTGTTCTTCCTCCGTTGAATTGCTTTTGTACCTTTGCAAGTATCAGTTGGTAGTACTTCTGTACTATTTCTGGCTTCTGTATTTTGTACTGTTGATCTGTATATCCATCTCTCCACAAGTACCACACTGTCTTGGAAACTGTGACTATCAAATAAGCCTCGAAACTGAGTAGACTGATACTTCCAATATTTTTTATTTTTATACATTTTTAAGTTATTCTAGTTCCATTCCATACAAATTTTGGAATAATCTTAATATCTATTCACAATAAACCTTGCTGGGATTTTGATAGGAATTGTGTTAAAACTGAATATCAATTTGAGAAGATTGACATTTTTATTATGTATGAACATAGTATATATCTCCACTTATTTAGATCTTTACTTGATTTCTTTCATTTGCATTTTGTAGTTCTAGCATACAAGTTCTGAACATGTTTAGTTAGACTTATACCCTAAGTGTTTCACTTTGTAGAGCAATTGCATGTGGTATTATATTTTATTTCTGTTTACATGTGCTCTCTGCTAGTATAGAGAGAGTTAGCTAATTTTTATATGTTGACCTTGTATTCTGTGACCTTGATATACTCACTTACTTGTTCTTCCAGTATTATGTTGATTAACAATGATGAGATGGGACATTCTTACTTTGTTCCTGATATTAGGTGGAAAGCATTCAGTCTTTCATCATTAAGTATGACGTTACTTATAGGTTTATTTACTTTTTATCCATTTGAAGAAGTTCCCCTTTATTCCTAGTTTTCTGAGAGTTTTTTTTTTTTATCATGGATGGATATTGAATTTTGTCAAGTGCTTTTTCTGCATCAATTGATAGAATGATATGATTTTTCTTCCTAAGCCTGTTAATATGGTAGATTATATTGATTGATTTTTTAAATGTTGAACTAGCCTTGTATCCAGGAATAAACACCAGTAGATCATGATATCTTATCCTGTGCTGACATAGTGCTAAAATCTATGTGCTAAGATTTTGTTAAGGATTGTTACTTTATATTTATAAGAGATATTAGACTGTAGTTTTTCTTTTTTCTTTTTGTATTCTCTTTGTCTGATTTTGATGTCAGGATAATATTGGCTTTCTGATATTAATGAAAAAGTGTTCCTCCCTCTTCTATTTTAGGGAAGAGAATATGTTAATTTTGGTGTTAATTTTTCTTTAAATGTTTGGTAGAATTCTATAGTAAAACAATCTGAGCTTAGAGATTTATTTTTCTGAAGTTTTAAATTTATATATCTACTTTTTAAAATAGTTACAGGGCTATTGAAATATTTGAGTTGAAGCACTTTGTGATCTTCGAAGAATTGATTCATTTTATCTAAGTTTTCAAATTTATGTGTTTGATATTTTCTTACTTTCCTTTGATGTCTGTAGGGTCTGTAGTGATATCAGATATTAAAGCTTCATTCCTAATATTATTAATTTGTGTATTCTCTCTTTTTTCTTTCAGTCTTGCTAGAGATTGGTCAATTTGATTGATGTTTTTTCAAAAAACCATCTTGTGTTTTATGAATCTTCTTTACTTTTCTGTTTTCAATTTCATTGACTTCTACTCTTATATTTACAATTTCTCTCTGTTTTCACTGCATTCCAAAAATTCAATATGTTGTATTTTCATTCAGTTAAATGTATTTTTTAATCCCAGTCCTTTAATTTCGATTGAGATTTCCTCATTGATCCATGGATTATTTAGAAGTGTGTTATTTCGTTTCTAAGTGTTTATTTTCCTGTTATTTTTCTGCCCATGACTTCTAGTTTGATTTTTATTATGGTCAGAGAATGCACTGTCCAATTTAATTCTTTAAAATTCTCTGAGGTTTGTTTTATGGCTCTAGATCCTATGGTGTATGTTCTGTGTTTGCTTGAAAAGAGTGCTGCTGTTGTTGGGTGGAGTGTTCCATAAGTGTCAGTTAGCTTCTGCTAGGTGACGATGCTGTTGACTTCTTTAATATCTTTGCTGATTATCTGTCCAGTTGTTCAAGCAATTATTGAGAGAGGAGGGTTGAAGTCCCTCTGTAATTGTGGATTTGTCTGTTTTTCCTTTCTTTTTTAAAATATATTTTTATTGATTTCAGAGAGATCACTAAAAGGGAGAGAGGGAGAGAAAGATAGAAACATCAATGATGAGAGAGAATCATTGATCAGCTGCGTCCTGCAAGCCCCACACTGGGGATCAAGCCCGCAACCCAGGCATGTGCCCTGATGGAGAATTGAACCATGACCTCCTGGTTCCTAGGTTGACACTCAGCCACTGAGCCATGCCGGCAGGGCTGTTTTTCCTTTCAGTTGTAACAGTTTTGCTTCACATATTTTACAGCTCTGTTGGTTGGTTCATACTCATTTAAAATTGCTATGTCTCACCCAGCCAGCATGGCTTAGTGGTGGAGCATCGATCTATAAACCAGGAGGTCATGGTTCTATCCCCAGTTAGGGCACATGCCTGGGTTTCAGGCCCAATCCCCAGTGTGGGGTGTGCAGGAGGCAGCCAATCAATGATTCTCTCTCATCATTGATGTTTCTGTCTCTCTCTCCCTTTCCCTTCCTCTCTGAAATCAATAAAAATACATTTCTCTTGACCTTTTTTAAAATGACTGGAACAACACACCTGGGAATGCCAAAAACCAAATGGGAAACTAAGCATTCAATATTACAAGATGGTTACAAATTTTTTTTAAAAAAAATTTGATTTGCTAATCTTTGCACTGTAACTGCAGAGCTACCAGGTAGAATAGACAGTAGAACCAGGGGCCTAAAAAGATTGCAGGCAAGTCAGAATTTCAGTAAATACCCAAAGTGCATCTCATCATTTATTACATAGCTCTGGGGCACTTAAGCACTATTATCAGTTGCATGAATCACCATGGCAATTGATGAATGTAAAAACTCGATATATATTTTCTCCCTGTAGTGTTTTAAAACTTTTGGTTCTGAAAAATACCTTTTGCCCTATCTCTCTGTCTCATTCTCTCTCTCTCTCTCTCTCTCTCTCTCTCTCTCTCTCTCTCTCTCTCTCTCTCTCTCTCTCTGTTTTTCTACTAAATCTAGGCAGCAAGGAAGCATTCTTTCTTTTCTGTAATTTAAAAACTTTTTGTCAGGTTTAAATTACTTGGGGGGGAAAATCTGAATATTGACTGCTGACAAATCTGAATATTGACTCCTGACAAAAGTCCATAGTCCATCCATTTTATAAACATTTATGCCAACCAAATTCCTTTCATGTCTCCCTATTAGTATGTTCACATTCACTCCTAGGACTGTATCTCCAGACGTGCGAGAGGGTATCTCAGCCGGTGGTCAGTTTTGCACTGTGATGAAGAAAACCTGTCAGATGTGCACTGGGGCTGCCAGTCTCATAACAGACCACCTACTAGCATTACACCAATGCTAACAGTAAAGCAGAATGATAGGAAATGTTAATGATAAGTTAACATATATGTAGATATACATGTATGTGTGTATTATATATACACATAAAACATAAGCAAATATAATATATGTATATATACCATAAGTATATATATTTCCCACTTTTCCCTGTGCCCCCACCTCCACACACCTTCATGGTGCGCTCTCATTCATTTGCTACCAGCACTATGTCCCTTCGACTCAGTGAGAGACTCCCAACCACTGGGCTTGGGCTGAGTAGAAAGTTATCCTACAGCCATGCATTTACAAAAAGAAATAACTGCACTCATCCTTCTCCTCAGTGACACTTTCTCAGCTCTGCTTCCTTGAAAACCAAGATGAGCCACACTCACGCTGAGAAGTACGTGATGACTATGATCGATCTGTTCCACAAATACAGCAAACCTGATGACATGATTGACCAGCCGGGCCTGCTGATGTTGCTGAAGGAGAATTTCCCTAACTTCGTCAAGGGCTGTGACAGACGGGGCAACAATTACTTGTCCCATGTCTTTGAGGAAAAGGATCTGAACGAGGATAAGAAGATCCAGTTTTCAGAGTTTCTGTGCTTGTTGGGGGACATAGCCATGGACTACCATAGGCAGAGCCACGGAGCCCCGCCCTGTTCTGGGGGAAGAGAGTGAGCGCGCCCAGCCCCAGGCTGCCAGAAACCACAAGAAATAAAAGGTCCCTTTTGCCCAGAAAAAAAGAAAAAAGGAAGAAATAAAGAAATAACCTTACAATCATTTGAAACAAAGCCAAGTATTACTTTTAAAAAGCTACCTGCTTTCAATTAAGCAGGAAATTATCTAAGAAGCCACTTAATTTGTTTTGGTCTGTAGTCCCACAACTGCTTTATGCTGAGTGGAGCATGAAATTAAATATGTAACAACTATTCTAATGGTAATGTTTCAGAATGCTAGCATTGGAGAATCTTCGGTATTCTGAGGGGTAACAAATAAAAAAACATACAAATCAAAGACTGGCTGCATTTGGGTTTGAGAAAAACATAAACTATTATTAATGTCCTCTATGTATTTGTATACATAGTTATATACGTTATATATTTTTTAAAACTATTAAGTTTAAAAATGATTTTCTATTATACATACAGGAAGGGTAGTCATACATGTATGGAGAAATCTCTCTGACAATAAAATGCCCCCCCACCCCCACCCATGGAAATTCTTACACTGTTTTTCTTGGGTCCAACTATAAAGTGGATTACTGAAGGATCTAGTAAAGGAGAAGGTCATAGTGAATTTTTAACATTTGTTGAATAAATGCTAATACTAATCCCTTGTTTGAGGTATTCATCTTTGTTAAGAGCCAAGAATACATACTGTTTGCAATGGAGAAAGTGTTTATGTAGACATATAAGGGCACTAGTTTATGCAGGAGATTTTAGAAGCATTACTAAAGTGACACTTCAATTCATACTTAACAATGTTGTAAATGCTAGATGGTTCTCAGAGACTCCTATTTATTTAAACATTTTTTACAACTTTGAAACTATTTTTATACTAGATAAATCTTTTCAAACACTAATCATATTACATGTAAACGTTTAAAAAATCTCTGTATAAATGCAGATAAAAGCATCCTTGTCCTTTTGTAGTTTGTATTCCAAACAAATCCTTTCCTTTCTTTTATTTTTTATTATTATTTAAAAAAACAAACAAACAAAAAAAACTAGGTTAGACATCCTGCCAGGTTTACCAGGAAATTTTGACAAACAAATAGAAGAATTTGGGTATCTTTGTCCCCCATGTGTGAAGCAGGGCAAGGTTGAACTGAGGTAGCTTGCAAGGTTCCAAAGTTACTCTGGCACTCATTAATTTTATGCTAAAGATGCTTAAAATTCTAATTTCTGTCAATGAGTCCAATAAGACTTGATGATATTGTTAAAAATATTTCCAGTTTTATAAATTATTATCTACAAAAATTCTCTGAGAAGTTACAAAAAAGATATCATGGCAATTTATGGACTTTTAGATATTTTTCTAGGACAAATAGTTTCCCTTCTTCTTCAGTTGTTCTTCAGCTTTTCTTGATCAGAGAAAGAGCATAGAGCTTAATCACATAGGATCCTTCTGCCAAAATCTGTGTGAGCTGGAGAGAGATGCTTACCTTTTTTTTTTTTTTTTTAATATTTTTATTGATTTCAGAGAGGAAGGGAGAGGGAGATAGAAACATCAATGATGAGAGAGAATCATTGATTGGCTGCCTCCTGCACACCACCTACTGGGGATCATGCCCACAATCCCAGCATGTGCCCTTGACGGGAATTGAACCTGGGACCCTTCAGTCCCCACACTCTACCCACTGAGCCAAACCAGCCAGGACAATACTTAACCTCTTTGAGTCAAAGTCCTATAAACTGTAACATTGTTTATGTATACAATGGGGATAATGATTATTGTTTATCAGAATTGTGAGGATTGCTTGTGTAAGGTAAGTATCCTTTAGAGTGACTAACACATAGTAGGGCCTAATTATCATGATTTAATTGGCTTCAATTAATTGGTGGATCATTTTAGCTTTCTTTTCTGTCTTCTGTCTGGCTGTGGCAGGTCATATGGCAAGCACTCCATGTATTTTATTTTATTTAGTTCTCCAAACAACCTGATGAGATAGGTCTTGTTATTATCCCGTTTTCCAGCTGAAAGCATTACTCACCATTTCAGGAAGAAGCAGGTAAGGGTGGCACTTTGAGTTCAAGAGGACTTTTTGCATGAAACTCAGCCAAAACTTTTCCCTATAATAAGATGTACATGCTTATTGTCAGCCTGCAAAACATTTATCCACTTTACTGTGTGTCTTTTGTCATGAAACATTAGTGACAGAGTGAAGAATACTAGTTCTAACTCTATTCCATGGGGCTTGAAGTAGACAGACTTTAGGACATGGAATTTGTTCTCAGAATGGCCAAATCTTTGCTACAAAAAAAGATATTATAGAATAGTTCAATTGCATTTATTAGACAAGCACCTAAAAACGAATTTAAATTATTTTAGAGTGTCAACGTAAGAAACATTCAAACCTATAGAGAATTTTTGTGCGTTTATTTGAGCCAAATTGTTGACAATTGCCAAGAAGTACAATCTTAATGGATTGAGATAATGCTGGAGAGAATGGCAGTTTTGCATCTTGTCTTATACATTACAATAAAAAGGGAAGACATCAATGGGTTACATGAAATCCATTGGTGATAGATTAGGGAGGCAGAAGAAAGCAAAGAGGGAGGGGGGTGGGGGAACCTCTGGGATTGGAAAAAAGGTACAATGATAGACATAGGCTTCCTTTACGTAGGTTTCTTTGCATAGGTGGGTACTGGATAGTTCACAGCCAACAATAACAATGAGAGGAGTGGTGGTCTCCACCCTGAGGGGTCTGGAAAAAAGGAAGTTCCCCTGAAATCCCAAAGGTATGTTATCTAGTTGTGGAAAGACAATAGACTCAATTAAGGTGAAAGTTGACCTTTGTCAGGGAAGCTTCTAGCCTAGGACATGACCACCCACCATAAACTGCTTTTAGTTTAAAAGTTTTAATTTCAGATTATCCTATGTGGTTACTTTGGGTCTCTGAGTTTCTAAGTCAGCCACACAGGCCTCCTCGGAGCTTGTCAGGTTTAGTATGTGACCCCTTATCGTCCACAGGGGAGAGAGAAAAGAGAGAGAGAGAGGAAGAGAGAAAGAGAGGAGAAAGAGAGGAGAGAGAGAGAGAGAGAGAGAGAGAGAGAGAGAGAGAGAGAGAAAGAAGAAGAAGAAGAAGAAGAAGAAGAAGAAGAAGGAGGAGGAGGAGGAGGAGGAGGAGGAGGAGGAGGAGGAGGAGGAGGAGGAGGAGAAGGAGAAGGGGAGGGGGGAGGGGAGAAGGGGGAAGGGAGGGGGAGGGGGAGGGGGAGGGGGGGAGGAAGGAAGAAGGAAGAAGGAGAGAGATTTGTTCCATTTATTTATGCATTCTTGCATGTGCCTTGACCAGAGATCGACCGAAACCTTGGAATATTGGTGAGTCAGTCAGTAATCCAGGACAAGTGGAACAGGGAAACTGAGACAGATAGACGAACAAACTGACAGTTGTATTTTAGCTCCAGACCCAGAAAAACAGAAAAACCAGGTGGGCAATACCAGGACCAGCTTTGATTACTGATGACACCCTGCCCTGACACTAACCAATCAGTGGAGACCATGACCCTGGAGGAGCACAGCTATAAAACTGATTAATATTCTGTTGAAACCTTCCCCTGAGACCTCCCCTAAGATTCCCTCCTGTGAGAAAGAGATAAAACATCAGAGCAGAGGACCCACTCATGCTCTTCCTCTGGGGAGCAGCCCCCATCATCCCCTTTCCTCTCTGCTTCCCTCACTTTCCACCACAGGCATGCATCTCCTTATCTGGAAGGGAACCCACCAGACTTGCAGCTTGGGGGGCAATGAGCAGCGGCAGCTCATGGCAGACTAGTCCCCTGAGCCTGATCCCAAGGCCCCCCTTTCTCTGACTTCCCAGAGAGCGAGGGCAGCCCAGCCCGGGCTCTCCTGTTGCTTCTTCTATGCTACACCCTTTCTTCTTTCACTGTCCCCAGCTTTAATAAACGTTCCCTCATAGTCGCCTGGACTGGTATTGTGAAATTTTTCCTGCACAAAGTCAAGAACCACACACTCCGAGCCAACCCTAGATAGACCTGCTCAGGGCCAGGTCTCCTTTCCTCGTAACATTGGGATGATGCTCTAACCAACTGAGCTACCCAGCCAGGGCAAAAGGCAAATTTAAAGATAAAAATAAATGCCTTTCTATAGCTGGGGGTGTGATTTATTTTTACACAAGGGGGTTTACTTTTCCAATTAATGAGCGGGGCTTTATGTATTAATGCCCATCAGTGTTAATGAATAATGCGTGTGTGGTTTAATAGATTGCTGTGCTAAACGCATGGTGCTCCCTGCTGATACCATTGTAGTAATATGGTTATTAACAGGAGAGGAATAAAGGGGAAGACTAGATCTAGGCACACCATTTATACAGCTTTGCCAAAAAGCTACATTTAACACTCTCCAAGTCTATTTTCTGCTGATTAATGGCAGGAGGGACCAGACAAAGTCCGTTTAGATGCATGCCCAGTAAGGTCTGAGTGACTTGGGAAGGTACTTGCCTATCAATCAAACCTGAGAATGAGTCAGTGGCCAGAATGGATGTGAACACTGCAAGCACGCAACATCGAAATGTGTAAACTTCCAAACAAAGGAAATGCGCTCTCGCGCTCTCTCTCTCTCTCTCTCTCTCTCTCTCTCTCTCTCTCTCTCTCTCACACACACACACACACACACTTTTTTCTCCAACTTGGGAGATATGTAGGGTGATAGGCAGCAATGATTATTGGCATACTAGTGGCCCAGTGTATGAAATTTGTGCGGGGGGGCAGGAGGGGGGAGCAGTTCCCTCAGCCCAGCCTGCACCCTCTCCAATTGGGAAACCCTTGGGGGATGTCCAACTGCTGGTTTAGGACATCCCTCTTGCAATCTGGGACCGCTGGCTCCTAACCCCTCACCTGCCTGCCTGATCACCCCTAACTGCCTCTGCCTGCCTGCTTGATTGCCCCTAACTGCCCTCTCCTGCTGGCCTGATCTTGACCCCAGCTGCCCTCCCCTGCCAGCCTGGTTGCCCCCAACTGCCCTCCCCTGCAGGCCCGATTGCTCCCAATGGCCCTCCCTGCCAGCCTGATTTTGCCTCCACTGCCCTCCCCTGCCGGCCTGGTTGCCCTCAACTGCCCTCCCCTGCTGGCCTGATCTTGCCCCCAACGGCCCTCCCCTGCTGGCCTGATCTTGCCCCCAATGGCTCTCCCCTGCCAGCCTGATCTCGCCCCCAATGGCCCTCCTCTGCTGGCCAATTTGGTTCTGATTGGTTGGTTTCTATACCAGTCAGCGTCGAAAGCTCTGCCTCCTAGGCAGCCATTGGCTCCTCACAGCACCCAGATTTGGTTTTGATTGGTTGGTTCCTATGCCAGTCAGCATCAAAAACTTCACCTCCTAGACAGCCATTGGTTCTTCACAGCACCCACATTTGGTTCTGATTGGTCAGTTCCTATGCCAGTCAGCGTCTCTGAGCCTATCAATGGGGCCTTATCAGAAAGGCGGGCTGATCAGCAGCTCTGGTGGAGGCCTGGAGAGAAATGGAGGCATGGCTGCTGGACAGACTGGGAAAGAAAGAAAGAGGCAAGTGCTGATCAAAAGCTGCCACAGAGGCAACAGATCACTCCCTGCTTCTCTCTTCAGGCCTCTCTCTGGCCCTGATTCGCATCCCCCTGGGGCACCACACCTGCAGAGTGGCAACCCAGCACTGACTGCAGGACTGACTTCAGGTTGGTCGAGCCTCAGTTGTGACAAGTCATTACGGCTCAGGGTTTTTATATATTAGGATTCTATACACATATTTTATGTGTATGCCCACAACTACTTAAACTGCATTTCTAGAAGACAGTTATGATGCCAGTGTCAGCTTCTTAATGTAAAGTTACTGCCAGCGTTTGAATGCTGGCCTTTCCCTACTTAGCAAAGTCTAAGCACATAGCAAATGAGCTAAAGTTCCTGAAAGGAAATTCTCGTGGGAAGTCACAAAAACAGTACAATATTTTAGGAAAAAATGAGAATGAATCACTAGTTTTCTTATCTCACATTATATAGTTAGAAAAAATTAGATTCAGTTCTCTGCTGTCTATAGTATGCTCCATTATGACTCAGTTTTGCTTATTTGTAAAACGGGTACAGGAATATGTGTCTCTTTGCAACTAATAGGAATCTCTCTATATAAAAGCCTAAGCGACCATTATGACCAGATGACGAGCCAGTAGCTATGACACCCACTGACCACCAAGGGGCAGACACTCAATGCAGGAGCTGCCCCCTGGTGTTTAGTGCACTCCCACAGCCAACCTCCTGCAGTCCCTTTCCCTGGCTGGCCTGCCCTGATCGACCCCAATCGGCCCCGATCGCTGGCCAGGCTGAGGGACCCTACCCATGCACGAATTTGTGCACCCGGCCTCTAGTGTTGTATAAGATGAATGAAATATTGTAATGTTTAAAAGAATAATATTTTTAACAAAGGCATGCACCATGAAATATCACTTATCAACACCATTAAAATGATTGCATAAATCATAACAAGAATATCTTGTTCAAAAGGCCCTCTGAGTAAATGTTGGTCTAGAGCAGCAGTTTACAATTTGGATGTCACAACACACTGGTGTGCCATAAGAATTTTTAAAACAGACAATACCTGTTTTAAAAGGAGTCAGGGACACTGACTGCCGGGAGCCGGTCCATCCTTGCTGTTTCAAGGGACCTGGCATATATGGCCTACAGTTCTTAATATGTTTGCTCACCTTCTTGGGGCTGTGTTTTAACCAAGGTCACCTCTCCGAGAAAGGTTGAATCCCCAGGTGGGGATTTTCCCCTGAAGTTAGGGAGGGAATAAAACCCCTCAACTAAGTGCCAGGCGGGTAATTAATCCCTTTAACTACGAACAATCATGCTTAAACTACATAATCTTTTCTCCCTGGAATGGAGATAAGAAACGCCCTAACCTTTGTAATAGAGATTGATAGGATTGAATCAACTGGTATAAATACAGTTGTAACAAGACAGAAAGACTCTGAACTTAGAAGAGAATCAAGAAGACAGAACCTACACGGATCCTAGAGACAGAAGAACTTCGCTGGAGAGAGCATGCCAGAGGATCCTGGAGAGGGACTGGCCTCGGAGCCTGGAGGCGGAGCCTGGCGAGAGAGCATGGCAGGGGATCCTGGACTGAACCTGACTGTGGAGATTGGCAGGACAGCCTGACTACAACCTGGTGACTGAACCTGACTGGAGTACCTGTACAGAACCTGGCTGGAGACCCTGACAAGCGAACCCGGCTATGATGATCAACTGAACGCTATCTCTGTATCGTTCCTTCTTCGCCGACTCCGTCCACACCTTTGGGGAACCCCTGGACCTGCTGGGGTTGGACCCCGGCATCTGGCGCCCGAACAGGGACCCCTAGGTAAGCGCCCCACACTCGGGACGGATCGGACTCCACCGTAGGAAGAGGGTGGATAGTCTTCGCCGACTCCGTCCACACCTTTGGGAACCCCTGGAACAGGATTCCCATAGGTAAGCCGCCCCATTGAGAACCCCACACTCGGGACGGATAGGACTCCACCAGGGTGCTACAGACCCCCCTATAGAGGATAAATAGGGTAAGAAGGTGGATAGTACAGAACTTAGATTGAGAAGATGTGCCATACTGAGTCCAAAGAAAGAAGACTCTGTATTGATCTTTAGATTAAGAAGATGTGCCATACTGAGTCTAAAGAAAAAAGACTCCGTATTGATCTTTTAACATATATGCTTGTTAGCAGAGGAATTAAGGTTACTCCCAGTCAGACAGAACATTTTATACAAGAAATACGTCCATGCTTTTCTGAGGAAGGAAAGGTGCCGGAAAGGTAAATGTAGAGGCATGGGAGAAGGTAGGCCCAAGGAGCCTTATCCTTAACCCCACTGCAGCCTTTCCACCCCGGGAAAGTGCAGGATTGGCAAGCTCTCCCTGGGGTGATAGATCAGGACTCAGGTAATAGCAGAAAGCGCCAATCCTACTCTTAAAATGGATACAAGAGAGCGTTTCAGGTTTTTCTTTTTAATGCTTGCTTTTAAAAAATAAAAAAGGGGGAATTTGCCGGGAGCCGGTCCATCCTTGCTGTTTCAAGGGACCTGGCATATATGGCCTACAGTTCTTAATATGTTTGCTCACCTTCTTGGGGCTGTGTTTTAACCAAGGTCACCTCTCCGAGAAAGGTTGAATCCCCAGGTGGGGATTTTCCCCTGAAGTTAGGGAGGGAATAAAACCCCTCAACTAAGTGCCAGGCGGGTAATTAATCCCTTTAACTACGAACAATCATGCTTAAACTACATAATCTTTTCTCCCTGGAATGGAGATAAGAAACGCCCTAACCTTTGTAATAGAGATTGATAGGATTGAATCAACTGGTATAAATACAGTTGTAACAAGACAGAAAGACTCTGAACTTAGAAGAGAATCAAGAAGACAGAACCTACACGGATCCTAGAGACAGAAGAACTTCGCTGGAGAGAGCATGCCAGAGGATCCTGGAGAGGGACTGGCCTCGGAGCCTGGAGGCGGAGCCTGGCGAGAGAGCATGGCAGGGGATCCTGGACTGAACCTGACTGTGGAGATTGGCAGGACAGCCTGACTACAACCTGGTGACTGAACCTGACTGGAGTACCTGTACAGAACCTGGCTGGAGACCCTGACAAGCGAACCCGGCTATGATGATCAACTGAACGCTATCTCTGTATCGTTCCTTCTTCGCCGACTCCGTCCACACCTTTGGGGAACCCCTGGACCTGCTGGGGTTGGACCCCGGCAACTGACCTATTTTACCTTTAGATTGTCAAATAAAAAAAATGACAAGAGCCAACACAATGATAGCCACCCTGTGTGAATGCGTCAAAATTATACCTATACTAGTGGCCCGGTGCATGAAATTTGTGCACGGGAGGGGAGTCCCCTCAGCCCAGCCTGCACCCTCTCCAATCTGGGACCCCTAGCCTTGCTGTGATAGGAGCCTGTGTGCCGCGGGGGAGGGACGAGAGGTGCTCCATGCACTTCCTGGTGACCTTTCATTTGGTCATTTTGGTCATTATGGCTATTGGCCTTTTATTATATAGGGATAGTACACAAACAAAAAAGTATCGTGTATAGCTGAAATTTTTCACAAAATATATATACCCTGTAATGCATTCAGATCAAGAACTAAACTATTTATATCAGCACTTAGTTTTACATTTAGGTCTTTGACACATCCTGAGATTTAAAAAAAAATAAGGTGTAAGGTAGGAGTCAAGGATCATTCCCCCCATATGTTTATTTAATAATTTTACTACATTTATTGAAAACATTTTCCTTTTCTAAATTAAAGGAATGCATAATATTTACCAAAATCAATTTGACTCCATACATATGGGTCTATTTCTCCACTCTATTCTGTCTTAATGGTGTCCTTTGATGAACGTATATTCTGGATGATAATATATATCTTAAAATACATAAACATAACTTTATAGTTAGAGGTTATTGGTCCTATTAATGAGATTTTTGCTTACTCCAAGGTCATGAAGATATTCTCATGTATTTTTTTCTAAAAGCTTTTTAAAAAATTTTACCTTTCGCATTTAGATCCACAGCCTCTCTGGGACAAAGATTTTTACATGTGTATGATGTGAGGTAAAAACAAAGATTTACCTTTTGTTCATGCTTTATCCAATTAACCTAGAACCATTTGTAGAAAAGTCTATCATTTCCCCCACTGCATTGCAGTGAGTTGCCCCTTTATCATAAGTCAAATGACCCCATATTTTATGTTTTTAGTTTCTGGACTCTGTTCTGGTCTCTTGATCTATTACTCTATTTTTATGGCAATCTATACTGTCTTAATGAACATAGCTTTGTAATAAGACTTGACATCTGGAGTGTGTCCAGCTTTCTTCTTGCTCAGGATTGTTGAGATGATTATTAGCTTTTAACACTTCCACATAAATATCACATTTCATTTGTCAATTTCAACGGATATACAAACATTTGTTAGAGATTTCATTAGAATTGTATCCACCTATTGTTTGGGAGCATTGTCAGCTCCACAGTATCGAGCCTTTTGATTCATGCACATGGTAACCTTCCATGTGTGTTTAAGCACATCTCTTCATATAATTTTGTAGTTTTCCACACAGACATCATGCAAGTTTTTTTAGGTTTATGCCTAGCATTGGATTTTTGAAATATTTATGATGATGTTTTCATGTGTTCACTTGACTAGACTACAGTCCCTCCTACACTGGTCTAGCTCTTCAATCAAATACTACTCTGGGTCTTGCTGTGAAGGTGTTTTGCATATATAATTAGTCACTGTCATCACTTTGGCTTCAGTAAGGAAGATTGCCCTGGATAACCTGGGTGGACCTGACTGAACGAGTTGGAAGGCCTCAGAATCAGGGCTGAGGTTTTCTTTATAGTGAGAAGGAATTCTGTCGGTGGATAACAGTTTTGGCCCCAGCCCATGGAGTTTCATTTCACTCATGATCCTTCCTGACTGCCCATCCTATGGATGGGATGTTGGGATTGCTTAGTCACCCCCACAACTGTAAGCCAAATCCCTGTAACAAATTACTTAGCTACCTAGCTAGCTATCATCCAACTATTTATCTATCTATCATCTATCTCCTACTGGTTCTACTTTTCTGACCCAAATTCAGATTTTGCTACTAGAAGTGGTTCTAGAAGAACAGAATCTTAAGGATGATTTCTCTGAATTGTTGCCAGGCAAACCATGGAATGGATTATATGGCAAAATAAATACTCTTTGTGTGTGTGTGTGTGTGTGTGTGTGTGTGTGTGTGTGCCTTTGGATGCCCCTAATCAAATCCCACTATCTCAGAAATACTGAAAGGTTTTAATCAAGGTCACTAGATAGCACAGGGCAGAGTCAGGATTCAAACCCAGATCTATCAGACTAAGGTCTTAACAACTATGCCATACTGACTTCCCAAAAGGCACTGGGGATTTCTTTATTTTTTTTTTTATTTTTTTATTTTTTTTTAATTAAATCTTTATTGTTCAGATTATTACATTTGTTCCTTTTTTTTCCCCCCCATAACTCCCCTCCTCCCAGTTCCCGCCCCACCCTCCGCCCTCACTCCCCACCCACTGTCCTCATCCATAGGTGCACGATTTTTGTCCAGTCTCTTCCCACATCTCCCACACCCCTTTCCCCCCCAAGAATAGTCAGTCCATTCCCTTTCTATGTCCCTGATTCTATTATAATCAACAGTTCATTCTGTTCATCAGATTATTTATTCACTTGATTCTTAGATTCACTTGTTGATAGATGCATATTTGTTGTTCATAATTTGTATCTTTACCTTTTTCTTCCTCTTCCTCTTCTTAAAGGATACCTTTCAGCATTTCATATAATCCTGGTTTGGTGGTGATGAACTCCTTTAGCTTTTCCTTATCTGTGAAGCTCTTTATCTGACCTTCAATTCTGAATGATAGCTTTGCTGGATAAAGTAATCTTGGTTGTAGTTTCTTGGTATTCATCACTTTGAATATTTCTTGCCACTCCCTTCTGGCCTGCAAAGTTTCTGTTGAGAAATCAGCTGACAGTCGTATGGGTATTCCCTTGTAGGTAACTGAGTTACTTTCTCTTGCTGTTTTTAAGATTCTCTCTTTATCTTTTGCTCTTGGCATTTTAATTATGATGTGTCTTGGTGTGGTCCTCTTTGGATTCCTTCTTGGACCTGTAAGTCCATTTCTTTCACCAGGTGGGGGAAGTTTTCTGTCATTATTTCTTCAAATAGGTTTTCAATATCTTGGTCTCTCTCATCTTCTGGCACCCCTATAATTCTGATGTTGGTACGCTTGAAGCTGTCCCAGAGGCTCTTTACACTATCCTCGCATTTTTGGATTCTTTTTTCATTTTGCTTTTCCCGTTGGATGTTTTTTGCTTCCTCGCAATTCAAATCATTGACTTGATTCTTGCGCTCCTCTGGTCTGCTGTCGGGCGTCTGTTTAATATTCGTTATTTCAGACCGTGTGTGCTTAATTTCTAGTTGGTTCCCCAATATAAGATCGAGGGTCTTATTAGTTTTCGTGTAGATCTCATTAAGTCTATCGGCAGCTTCTAAACAGTTCTTGAGAGACCTTAAAAGTGTGGTTCTGAACTCTATTTCTTCCATTGACAATTTTGTCCTGTTTCTTTGTCTCCGCATTTTGTTATGCTTCTTTGGTGCACCCCCTAGTGGTCTTTGTTCGAAGTCTTATAGATAAATCTTGATTGTTGTAGCTAATTCCAGGGAGGGTTTGACCTCCAGGCCAAGTGGCTATGAGAATCAGCTGTGTCAGCAGTGAGAGAACTTCTGTCCTCTAGGGAGGTGCTAATCTAGCCTTTGCCTGAGGCTATCCGGCAAATGCCTCTGTGCAGGGCTTGGGCGGGGCAGGTCGCACAGGATCAACAGGGTGGGCCGGAGAGAGCAGTTATGGCGGCTCTCAGTCCTGTCCCCAGGGGCTCTGCCTCTCTGAGTCCCAGCACCCGCTGCAAGGCTCGGAGAGAAAGCTGCACTCGCTCTGACCGAAGCCAGACAGTCCGCTTCTCCCGTTTGAGCCTGGGTCCCTAAAGACTCGCCTGTATCTGGAGCTCAGAGTCTGCGACTCCCTCCCGATTGAAAACAACAACCGCGCCCTCCGCCGCCAGCCCGCTCCGCGCACTCCGCACCTCAGAATTTGACTTCAGCACTGTGCCTCCTCTGAGTGTCCGTATGCGTTTCTCTTTCCTCCTAGTTGTAGGACTTCCACTCAGCCAGCGTTCCTGTGGTTCTGGGCGATGTCCGTTCTGTGTTTTAGTTTCACTTTTGAAGTAGTTGTTCAAAGCAGCAAACTCCGGCGTTAACCTATGCCGCCATCTTGGTTCTCAGTGGGGATTTCTTTAAATAGAAATTAATGTTTTAATGCTCATACCCTATGTAACACTACATGTCTAAGCAAATGACTTTTTCTCATTTTGGTAGTCTTGATTATATGATTTTGGGGATGTTGGATAATGGGGAGAAATATAGTGGGATCGACCAGCATTTTCTGGTAAGGTTTGGAATATTTGGTTCTCTTCAGATCTTCATCTACTCCTTTCTTAGTGTCTTGTTTTCACTTTTCTTATGTCAAAGAGCATATTAATTGGCTCATATTCAAACGCCAAAGAAACTTGAAAGCCAGAGAGAGTGCATTTAAAAACAATTTGCTTGCTGTTCCAGCAGACTAATATTTATGAGTCTTCTCTTCTTAGAAGGCAGGATGAGCACTAGCTGCTCTAATGGACTTGATTTCCTTGGTCAGCACGGGCAGAAAGTATTTGCATAGAGATTTGCAGAAACAATACCTGCTGCATTTTAATTTTTATAGAGATTGAAAGAATGTGTGAGCTGAATGCACCCCATGTGAACTTCACAGCCCTAATCTCCAAGGGAACCAGGAACTTAATGATGCCTCAGCCAACTCTGAGCAAATGCTCCCAGAGCAGACTGAGTCGGACCAGGCAAGCGGAGCACAGAGCTCAGTCCCCTAGAGAACTGTTAACTCTCTCATTCTACAGTATGGGGTTTGGAGAGTCTGTTAGGGGGAAAAAAACAGCCTAAGGAAGAAAGAGGGAGCAAGAAATGGCAAAACTTTGAGTTCAACAGAAATTAAAGGTAAAATGTGTGGAGTAGAGAAAGATGTGGCCAGGAGGGGACGGGAAGAGCGACAGCTTGACTCTGTTTCTCTGTATGGCAATAGAAAGATTTCTGGCTCTTTCACTGTGCCTTAGACATCAACCTGGGGTACGTTCTTGGGAGAAACATTTAAATAATTAATGTACTTTGTTTTGCTGACCTTGGAATTTGCAGAAGGCTGAGCGCATTTGTATTTTCATATCTCACACGAATCCAGCGAGATGGAGTTATGTCTATTTCCCAGGCAAGCCGTGTTCAATGACTTGTCTGAGATCCCCCAGGAGCCTGAGAGTTACAGCTCTTTATACTTCTTAAGTAGTGTCTTGAAGAAATAATGACCCTTATATATTCCCAAAATCTATTTTGGGAGTCTCTTCATTTATCTGATTTCAAACAACATTTTGAAGTAGGCAAGGTAAGTGTTACGATGGTAAATGAGCCTCGACGAGGAAACTGAGGCTGAGAGAGGTGAGTGACACCACGATTCAGCCATGGAAGGCAGAAGCCTGGGGCCACATCCATCTTATTCCTACTGTGCTCTGTGACCTTCACCTCCTTGCTCTTACATAGTTCCTCTCCTGGGATGTCCACCTGTAACCCCAACTCCTGAGCGACATACGGCTTCACCAGGAGAATGGAGGGAGTCCCCTACCCTACAAGCTTTTCGGGGGAGGCACAAGGTCACCGCAGCCAAAGCTGAACCTGGGCTGGTACCTGCGGGGCTCACCTCAGCCTGGAGCTGCTAGAAAAGGAGCTTGCAGGATGCCCACCAGCTCAGCAAAAGAGACTCTCTTCCCCCTGGGCAAGAAAAACTGATTTGCAAATACTACATATTTGGTAGGTGTGTCCCACAGATTCACCAGGTGAAAGTAATCCAGCCATCATTGTCTTTGGTTCAGCCATTTCTCAGTTTGAGAGGCCCTCTGTCTCCTTCATTAACAAAGCCATCTGCTAAACAGTCTGCTGCTATATAAAATATCCACTGCATTTTGCTCTACCAATAGGCTACTGAGATGTAATAATAGCTGTCGTTGATTGAGCACTTACAAAGAGAGGAAATGCTCTGTTTACATTGCTTCACTAAAACCTCTGGGGTTGCCCTAACCAGTGTGGCTCAGTGGATAGAGTGCCGGCCTGCGGACTGAAGGGTCCTGGATTCGATTCTGGTCAAGGGCATGTACCTTGGTTGCGGGCACATCCCCAGTAGGGGGTGTGCAGGAGGCAGCCGATCGATGTTTCTCTCTCATCAATGTTTCTAACTCTCTATCCCTCTCCCTTCCTCTCTGTAAAAAATCAAAAAAATATATTTTAAAAAAATAAAAATAAAACCTCTGGGGTCATTACAAAATTGCAAAAGGGAAAAATGAGCCTGGGCCAGGTAAATGGAGGTGCCTGAAGTTACCTACTTAGCCATGAGCTGGAGCAGGGCCTGGGTGTGCCATGTAGTATTGTGCACGTTTGACTTTTCTTAAGTCCATGTACTTTTGTCAGGGCAGGAAGGAAGGTCATGTTATATTGTACTTGTCACCCTCCTAAAGGTGCTACTGTTGGACCTCCTCAGGGAAGGAGCTGAGTCCTGTTTCCCTCTATTGACCACCTGAGCCGGCACCGTGCACTCTATTGTTACCTCACAGCCGAGGCTCTCCCAAGCTTATTAGACTGCATCCTAAGGTGAGGAAAGTTCTTCTTAAGCATTAGTGCCTAATGGACTTCAGCTCAAAGCAACTGAAGCACCTACAGTGTGCCTAGCACTGCCTGGGCCCCGGGAAAATGAAAGCAAATTAAAGCTGACCCTATCTTCCAGGAGCTTTTAGCTTTGGAGAAAACATTACGTTCAAATGAAGTAGATAGTCATTTTTATTTTTTATTTTTATTTTTTTTACACAATAGAATATTTTATTTATATATTTATTCTTTCACCTTTATTGAATAAGATATTACAAATGTGTCCTTCCCCCCCCAATGTTCCCTCATCCCCCCAATCCTGCCCTCGCCCTCACCCTAGATAGACATTTTTAGACAGACCCTACCTAGTGACAATTAATAGAATAAGTAATGCAAATAATAGCTATTTGAAATAAGTTGACAAAATGTGCTGTGTAATGTAGAGCAATGATCATTCAGAAAAAAGATGACAAGTAGGATTTGAATAGTACCAAGGAATATTTGATAACAACATTTACCCTGATATTAATGATAACCTTGAAAGTTAATTTGTTTCATGAAAGACACGTTTAAAAAGTGTATACATTGTCACGTAAATACTTTTGATATAGATTTAGAGAGGGGTGGTCAAGAAAGTCAATCATACAATTTAATAAATTCTGATAAAGTCAGATGAAAAAATATCATTTCTAAATGTAAGTATTCCATGAACTAATATAAAACATTACTCCTTAGAATAGTTATTGGTAAATACCAAGAATTCATGCGGAGAAAAAGGAACCCTTGTGCACTGCTGGTGGGAATGCAGACTAGTACAGTCACTGTGGAGAACAGTATGGAGTTTCCTCAAAAAACTAAAAATGGAACTCCCATTTGACCCAGAGATCCCACTTTTAGGAATATATCCCAAGAAACTAGAAACACGTATCAGAAAGGATATATGCACCACTATGTTCATAGCAGCACAATTCACCATAGCTAAGATTTGGAAACAGCCTAAGTGCCCATCAGTAGATGAATGGATTAAAAAACTGTGGTACATCTACACAATGGAATACTACGCTGTGGTAAAAAAGAAGGAGTTCTTACCATTTGCAACAGCATGGATGGAACTGAAGAGAATTATGCTGAGTGAAATAAGCCAGTCAGAGAAAGATAAATATCACATGATCTCACTCATTTGTGGAATATAATGAACAACATAAACTGATGAACAAAAACAGATCCAGAGACAGAGAAGCATCGATCAGACCATCAAACCTCAGAGGGAGGGTGGAGGTAAGGGGGAGAGATCAACCAAAGGACTTGTATGCACCCATATAGGCCTAACCAATGGACACAGACAATAGGGGGGTGAGGGCATGAGTGGGGGGGTGGTCGGGGAGGTAATGGGGGGATAAAGACACATATGTAATACCTTAATCAATAAAGAAATTAAAAAAAGAATTCACCAAATGTTTGATATTATTATGATCTCTTTGCTGAAGTGTCTATCTGCTGGAAAAAATCCACCAAAAGAAGCACTAAAATATGTTATATAATGCATACTGTTCTGTGATTGAATTAGATTCCATATAGTATATTACCTTTTCCATTTTGTATTTTTGTCAATACAAGTAAAGTGTCTTTGGAGGGATGCATAGTTTTGTAGGCCAGCTCAATAACTGTACTCCCTCAGGTAATTACTGGTAGTTACTTCACAAATTCACACATTTAAAAAAGAACAGCTATCCTTTTAAGTAATTAAAAATGTTTTCTAAGTACTTGTTTATATTTAAAGTCTGTTATCTTGCATGAACATTCTCCAAAAACATGTACCAGGCATTTTTCTTATATTTTCGGTTGTCAATCTGAAATGTACTTAAAATTTCCCACAGCACCAGTTTTCTTTGTAAGCTTTTTCAACACATATCATATGCTTTGATAACAGATAATGTCTTGTTCTGCAATTACTTTTAAGAAATTGACTTCTGTGGTTTTGTATCTTTAACTCATATTAAAAATACACTCATAAGCCTGTCACAGGAACTATCTGTGTGTCAAACTGAATGTAGCATTTGAAAAATTCATTTGCGTTGAGAAAGGTGTCATTCCTGAGCACTGCTGACATTAAGTTGTTGAATTACCTGACCAGGTAACATTCTCAGTAATGGTTGTTTTGCTCAAATGACTTGCATTTTGTGGAATCTGAGTTACTTGGAGGTCAGACCAGCACTTGCACAGTGAGGAAACATTTTTGAAAAGTTTCTCAATACCATGAAAAACATGAACGGAATAGGTAGACATAGTAGAGTGGAACAAATTGCCCATCAGGACAAATTTGCTAGCAGCCTGTTCCCTAGAAAGGCATCCATGTGTGTGATTTTCATTCCTTTCTGTATACTTAAAGCCAATATTATGAAAGGAGTGATTCTCATAAAAATTTGGAAATTACATATGTTAGTGCTTCTAATTTTAAATTGTTTTTTAGTTTTCAATTACAATTGACATATAATATTATATTAGTTTCAGGTGTACGCCCGAGTGATTGGACATTATATAGCTTACTAAGTGATCATCCCACTAAATCTCATACCCATCTGACACCATGCATATTGACTATATTCCCTATGCTATACTTTACATCTCCATGACTATTCCATAACAACCAATTTGTACTTTTTAATCCCTTAGTGCTTCTTTTGTTGGATTCTTTTCCAGCAGATAGAAGCTACCAGTTTATTGAGATTTTATCCTGTAATTTGTTTAGAATGTATTTTCAGGTACATATTCTTTTTCTGGATCAGACATTGGCAATTATAAGGCACTTAAATTATTATATTCTAATTATCAAAATTCAAGCCCTTGAAATAGGATAGTGAGCTAATAATGTATTCCACATTCCAGCATCTCATTTGGTGATCAATGTAATCAGAATCAGTGATGATAACCTAACTATATACTTGTCAAAATAAACTTATTAAAAATACATTAGTACTAAATGAAATCTTGTATTGATTTGTCATTTGTTTTATTAATAGAAAACTTTACAGCTGCTCTCAAATCATCTAATCAAAAAAATACCTGTTTCCCAGACAGATTGAAGTTCAATGATTAGAACAATTCCTCTGTGTGCATGGGAGAGAGGATACTAGCTCATCAGCATGCACCATTGGCATGCTTACTTTCAGAAAAACAAAGAGGAGAGCAGCTATGGAAATCAATTGATATTCCCGCACAGGTTGGAGTTGATATGCAAATGGATAAACACAGTGTTTCCATTCTGAGCAAGCTACATAGAATACACCAGCAGGGGTTTGATACTGTATTTCCTTCTGTTTTAGCTCTGTTGTCATTTCAGAAGCTGTGAGACTAGGAATCTCTAAGAGAGACATTAAGGGACTCAAAACCTCAGTAGAGAACTATGTAACAATTAGAAATCATACAAACAACAACAACAGAGCATGTAACAGTACAAGCAATACAAGGAGGTATTACAAAATGGCTCTAGAAATTCGGGAGGATATTAGTTTAGTATGACTTTGCTATATCATGAGTAATATAATGCTTACAGATATTTTTAAATAATGCATAAATTGAACTGATCTGGAGCTAGTTAGGTAATAGTTTTTGTTTTTAATTAATCTCTGCATTACTCAATATCTCCCCAGGAGTCTGATACATATTTGGGGGGGGGGGAAGAGGCTGGGGGAAGGTTATTTCTAAGGGTTCCTCACTAAAATGTAAGTACAGAAAAATCCCCTCTTTATGTAGCTCTACTTTTAGGCACATCTCTTCATTGAGTTTTAGAATTGCAGGAAAAGCAGTCAGGAGTGAGTAACATTAGAGATTTAAGGTCATTATTTTACCAAATGGAAACAGGCCGATCAGATCCTGGCTCACCTTCCGATGAGCAGTCACCGTCCCCCACAGCTTCACCAGCCGTCCCCAGTAGGAGGCAAACAGCCTCCCTGTGTTTAGAACCAGCCCTGACTTCAGAAAGTCAAGGTTCTGTTACATTAGATTTAACAAGCCCAAAAGTTACACTTGCTATTGGTACTCTGCCCTGGATCCCAGTTATGGATTTCTGGTTAGCTCCTGGTGCCCAAGTCTCACCTTGCTAATAATCCCTGTTATCACTGACTAGTAAAGAGATGGGCTCTATTATCTCTATAACCCCAAATACAAATATATGGAAAGGGAGGTATAAAACATACAGGAGAAGAACACAGGAGTTCTGGATGTCTCCTGGGTCCTTATCCATGGGCATCTGTGCTCAAAACATGTCCTCAACCCCAGGGAATGAATTTGGTTCTAGGTTCCAACTTCCAGTCAGCATCCTTATACTGTAGTTATTCTAATCTGCTCATCCTATATAATAAGGAGGTAATATGCAAACTGACCATCACTCCAACACACAAGATGGCCGCCCCCATGTGGTCAAAGATAGCTGCCACAAGATGGCCTGCAGGGAAGGGCAGTTGTGGGTGATCAGGCCTGCAGGGGAGGGCAGTTAGGGGTGACCAGGCCTGCAGGGGAGGGCAGTTAGGGGCCACCAAGCTGGCAGGGCAGGGCAGTTGGGGCAATCAGGCTGGCAAGGGAGCATTTAGGCATCGATCAGGCTGTCAAGGGAGTGTTAGGGGCTGATCAGGCAGGCAGGCAGGCAGGTGAGTGGTTGGGAGCCAGCATTCCTGGATTGTGAGAGGGATCCCAGATTGGAGAGGGCGCAGGCTGGGCTGAGGGGCACACCCCTCCCCCCATGCACAAATTTCATGCACTGGGCCTCTAGTCCAATTATAAAAACAAAGCAAATACCAGTGCCAATTTCATTAAATTATATGGCATGGCCATCTGAACATGAACCCCATACAGGACTTCACTCTAGTCTTCATGTATCTGTCCTTTAGCTTTTTGTTTTTTCTTACTCTGTTGGGCCTGATGATGCAGCAAAATGAAGTTTTGTATATGTACCTTAGAAAATAAATGGTGGTGATTGGATGGTTAGGGATGGTCTGTTCACTAGAATAAATACATTCAAGCCGGAATGATGTATTTGATGGGTTGGTCTCAATTTAGGAAGCAGAAAGCCCTGAGCCTTCTCTCATGATCCTAAATTGGCCATTGCAGTGTCAAAATTCACAAGATACAGGGCCTTTTCAAAGGCAGAAAATGGGGCGTGGTGGGGGGGGGGTGAGAGAAAGCTTGCTTAAGCCTTTCCTTTGTTAAGTAGCTGGTGCAACTCCTTTGTGTTTGTGACTGTGAGAAGCCCCAGCAGACATTCACTTAAGCTCATTGAACTGATCAGGTCACATGGCCAAACCTCTGCTCTAAAGGAGGCTAGAAAGCCAATATCCTGATTTTTGTCTTCATAGTAGGATGTAAGCAAGAGAAAGGAGTTAGGAATGGTTGTGGTGTCTACAGCAGGTGGTCTTCTCATTTCTGCTTATTCAGCCTTCAAGACAGGTCCTCTGAACCTTCAGCTCTTAATATTAGTTCTTCATATTTACTCCCTTATGCTTTTGGTTATATTTTTCTGTGCATGTGTTTTGTTCCTTAGTATCCCTCCATCGCCAATGGGGTAAAGTCCAAGTTCCAGATCACAGCACGGAGACCCTTCATGCCCAGCCCCTGCCACCTTCCCAGATACCTGAACTTCCATCGTCTTAACGACACTGCTGTTCCACAACTCAGATTCTCTTATTGTTTTCTAACTGTGGCATACGGCCTCATGCCCATGTTGTCTCAAATACACGGTGTTTACTCGCTAATCAAGATAATTTCAATCCATATCTTTTCCGGGAAGCTTTCCAAGGGCCATCCTCCTGATCAGTGCTGACCTGCTGCCTCATAACTGTTTTCTTACATGTCAGTGTGCTCCTACACTCAAGGATTTCTTGGTCTGTGGGAAAGAGATATAGGGACAGTGCCTGGCACAGGGTAAGCATTTAATACTAGTAAGTGTGCAATGAAGGAGACTCTGGGAAGCTCGAGGGAAAAAACTACCTTTTAGGATTTCCTTGTTTTCTCCCACAAGAACCTAACACAGTTAATAATTAATAACCCAAAATCATTTGTTAGAACAAATTAATTTGATTAGTTAATTAATCAAATGAGGGAAAACATTTTTAGCCCTATATTGATTGTGATTAATACTATTGTTAGCCCGTCATTTCACTGATTATATAAGACACCAGTTGGCCTATACAATAGATTGAACATGATAACTCTTCTCTTCTTCTCCCAAGTGTGTGCCTCTATGTGTGTGCTAGTGTGACTTTCTTATCTTTATTTTTCTTTCTTCTGATTTCCTCCTCATCAATGATGGTAGTTTTATATTCCTTATTGCTTGTTTGCTCATGTCTGATTATCATTATCACCGGGTATAAGACTTGTCTCTGACTCAGTGGAGCAGGAGCCGTCTATATCCAACAGCTGGGATAAGTCTACATATTCTAGCATGGAAGTCATTTAATATTCACAGCCCTCACCTCTGGCAGCAGCTATTGTTCACAATGCCGTAAAACTTGATTAGTCAAGGCATGAAGAATTATTTTCCCCCCAAAGACTTCTCATTCTATTAAAAATGACAATACTGAATTTACATTGCTTATTACATACTAATATAGAGAGCAGAACATTCTCTGACTTGCTTTACCCCTTTCCATAGGATTTGATATCCACAGAGTGTCTACAGAAGTTGACAGAGAGACTTATGGAGTAGTAAGTAGCAAGTCAGCTAACTTGCTGTGAAGTAAAAGAGTACCTTCAGTGTAACAGGGACCATCTAATTGTGGCGGAAGTATTTATTATGCATATTTATGCTTTCTGATTAAGATGTAACTGACATATAACATTGTATTAGTTTCAGGTGTACAGCATAATTATTTGTTATATGTATATATTGTAAAATAATTACCACAATACATGTAGTTCACATCCATCAC
Source organism: Myotis daubentonii (assembly GCF_963259705.1). Classification (NCBI taxonomy): domain Eukaryota; kingdom Metazoa; phylum Chordata; class Mammalia; order Chiroptera; family Vespertilionidae; genus Myotis; species Myotis daubentonii. The sequence goes on along the minus strand of NC_081842.1, from coordinate 142,210,108 downwards.
CACACATAGTTAAAAAAAATTTTTATGTCTGTGATGAGAACTTTTATGATGTATTCCCTTAGCAACTTTCAAATATACAATACAATAGTGTTAACTATAGTCACCATGCTGTACATTACCACCCCAGGATTTATTTATTTTGTATCTGAAAGTTTGTGCCTTTTAGAATCTCCACTTATTCTTATATTTATTTTTGTATTCTCAATATACATACATTTTTATGTTTGAGCTACTAATGCATCTTGGGAATACAAGCCTGTGAAATTGAAATTACTTAGGCTGGCCATATTAGATGGTAAAAACATCAACAAACCTATTCTGCCTGTTTGATTTACTCTGAGCTGTTTATAAAGCAAAATTGGGAAACCTGTGTTTTACTATTCTTACTCTTTCAGAAAACATTTAGTAGTTACTGCAAAAAAAAAAACAAACCACACAAACCAACAACAACATATCCTCTGGGAATTAGTCAGATGTAAGAATGAAGCCAGATACGGGTTGCGTGATGTTGGGTATGTTGTTTAACTTTTACACCTATAAAATAAAGCTAATCTATATACATAAAAGCCTAAGCGACCAAATGACTGAATGACCAGTCGCTATGATGTGTACTAACCACCAGGGGGGAAGACATTCAACACAGGAGCTGCCCCTTGGTGGTCAGAGCACTCCCACAACCAACCTCCTGCGGTCGGCCAATCTCCCTCGCTCCCTCCTCCTGGCCCACCAACCTCCCGATGGGCCCCAATCACTGGCCAGGCCGAGGGACCCCACCCATGCATGAATTCGTGCACCAGGCCTCTAGTATTTTTTATATTAAGGGTGGTATGGCTGGTGCAGTCACTGGTGGCCATTACTGTTAGTATTATTACCACCGTTACTGCTTCTAATGACCTTCTCTAAGAACTGCCTGAGAAAAGGCCCACTCCTTGCTCACACAGAGCTTGCACTTGACTAGTGGTGGAAAACCATAAAGAACTAATTATACCACAGGCAGCATAATTTTAGGTCAATAATGAAAGTATAAAGAAAACATTGTGAGAATAGAAAATGGGTAAATTTGGACTACATGAAGACATCAGGAAAAGCTTCATGAGGAGGAGTCTGTGCCGGGCCTTTGGAAATGAGCAGGGCCTTACTAGGTAAAGAGGAAAGGGGCTGATTTTCATGACCAGACCCCAGCCTGCTCTTTCTGTAACCTGTGTGCTCGCAATGGTTTCTACCGCATTCCCCTTCCTCTCTATGAAAATGATATGCTATTGTCTGTGGGGGAGACACTATGACTGTATTTGTGTGTAACTCCTGTGTGGAAGGTCATGTGGTGATAAGGCACTACTGCGTTATGTCCTGTGAAGGTCAGAATCCTACTGGATGTGAGTGAGAACCAGATGTCTTGAAAGGAATGTCTCAGGCTGGACAGCCAGAAGCCAGAGAGTGAAGTCCAGGTGGGCTGCAGGATGTCCCTCTTGGCCTGACCTGTGAGGTGAGCTAGACAGTGGAAGGGTGGTTCCCTTTGGAAGGCAGCGGCACTGTCCCCACAGAGATAGATTGGCCATGGGGAGTTAGGAAACCCAGGTGACGTAGAGTTGAGGGGTCCTTTGGTGCTCTGGATGAGCCAGCCCTCGATGTGAGTCAGCTGTACTTTGTAGGGCCAAGCACACCTGGGTGTGAATTCCAGCTGGGTCATTTACCAACAGTTGATCTTGGGCAAGTTACTAAATCCTCTGAGTCTCATTGCACCACTTATAAAGCATGAATGATAAAATCTTTATATGATTGATGTGAAGATACAGTGAAATAGCTCCTAGACATGGAAAGCTCCTAGACACAGAGTCATAGAGTGTCAGTGCCCATTTTTCCTTCCCTTGCCTGTTTTCTCCATTTGCTGTGCCCCTGCCAGCATTGTACTTTAATCCAGAATAAAGACTTAAGTATTCCAGTCAGTATCAGCTAAGCTAAGAGACACTAAGAAAAGAGTTTTTAGCCAGGAATGACTCAGAATATTAAAGGGAGAGCACGCATTCCTGGGGGTCAGCCTGGGGTGGCTATGGTAACCAAAAGGAGAGAGCCCCAAAGAGATTAAACACTGGTAAAGGGGGAGGGAGGTGAGGGAGAATCATACCCTGAGCAGCCAACCTTGCTCACTAGGAAACTGCCCTGCCAGTGCAAAATGTTAATGGCTCTGCGTTTTACTAGCAGAGGGCATACATACTGTATCTTATGTAAAATGAAGAACACATACAGCTTCTCCTAATGGCATTTTGAAATGAAAACTTTTGCCCCCCATGAATATTATATTTTCATTTAGCCCCTCCTCCATGTCTACTATGTAAAACAAACAAACAAAATCAGAAGAGAAAAAAAATACGCCTGGCTATGTGGTTACTTTCATTACAGTGAATCTGTCTGCTTCTGTGCGATTGAGATGCAATCCGTTTCTGCTACACCTCTCATTTACTCCCAGGAAACAGTCCCAGTTGTCTAAAGAGTCAACACCTTCTGACAGGCACCATCTGGCCAGCCATTCATTGCCTCCCACAATGCCGCTCATGAATTTGCCGCTACCCATGACCAGTGACACTGTGGAGAGCTGATGTAGCTTAAAGCAATATTGTTTTCCTGTTTGGGTCACCCAGAGATCACCAAGCATGAGTTCTATAGGCAATGTCCTACCTGGATTTAATACTTGAGGACATTTTGGAAATTTAAAGTTGAGGATTATAAATAGCAAAAGAATAAAGGTTTTAACTTGTAAGTGAATCATAAATTATGAAATATTTTTTGCTTGGTTTGAGGATGGAAAACAATGTAGAAAATTACCCCTTGGGAATACGTTTTTTGAGTGGTAACTAACAAATGGAGAGACATGATCTAGATTTATTTATTGGGTTACATCTGAAAATCCCTTCTGCTTTCTTGCTGTATTAATTACTTTTATTATTTAATCAGTTTCTCTTGTTTCATATCCCTACACCCAAAAGTCACATGGACTAGTAGAAAGAAGAGAGAATCTGAAGACAATGCAAGAATGTAAGTAACAACTTGTACTATTTCTATTTACATGACCTTGTACTGTAGCTTCTGAATATTTCTTTTCTTTGGTTTTATAATTGACAATGGGACAAAAGTCCCAAACCAACTCTCCCAATCTCACATAGTCACTAAAAGGTACTGTTTCTATAAATGTCAGATAAAATAATGCATGTGAAAAAGTATATACTTCTTCATTGAGCATGTACTTTGAGTTATGCAATATTATACCAAAATATAAAGTATTAAACTTGCTCACAAGGAGCTTGCAGTCCAGTGGAGAGAGGGATACAAAAATAAAAAACTATGACAAACCATTATGATTCCTAAAATCAAGGTCTGAGGAACCATGATAACGCTAGAGGAGTCCAACAGAGGAGGCAGGGTATTTTGGGCAGAGGGACCAGCATGTGGAAAAACAGAGGTGAGAGGCAGAGAAAAGGCAAGAGAAAAGGCAAGACCTGACATAATAAGAGTAATTCACTGCAACTGGGAAACTGTGGCAAGAAGAGGTTAAGCAACTTGCCTAAGGTCACATAGCTGACAAGAAGCAAATCATCCAATCTTCTGTCTTCTTTATTAAGATCAAACTGCCTACCTACAGTTGGGAACAGCATTTATTCAGCTGATTTTGTGCAAACTCTGTATACATGACCAGTTTTTGTTTGCTATGGAAAGCCATGTGGGCAATGGAAAATGTTGCAGAGTTTTAAACAGGAGACGGAGATGACTAGAAACTCCATGAAAGACTCTGTCAGGGGAGGTGGGAGGAATGATAGAGCAGACTGAGCCCAGATATCAGAAGCTCACTTGGGAATCTATAGGAATAGGCTCATGCTGGAGATGATGAGAAAAAACTAGAATAGCAACAGTGAAGGTGAAGAGGAGCTGAACCATCAGAAAAACCAAGTGTGGAATACCAAGACTTGTGGGCATCAGAGTTAAATTAATTCAAAAGATCAGATAAATGTTCCAATCTGTTTCAGGTTCATTTTTTTCCCCTTCAAGTTTTCCTAAAAGTAAGGCCTTCTTACCCATTTTGTGAGTTATTTGACCCAATGTGAGTCTTAGAAGGATTCTTCTGAAATGTTTCTGATGCCAAAAATGTTCCCAATAGCATCACATTTCTAGAGTAATTCTTCTTCCAAACTTTGAGCTCTGTGAAGGCAGAAACCAGCCCTACTTGCCAACCCTGTTGTATCCCTAGTACATGTTTGTCACAGCATTGATGGTCAATAACTACTTGCTGAATGTATTGATTGATGATAAGTTATGCAGTGCCATGCACACAAGGTGCCCTGAGAGGTCAGAAAATAGATAGATCTAGATAGTAAAGTAAATAAGTTCCATCAATGTAAGCAAGTTCAGTAATGGTAATAACAATAATCTACACTAATAAAAGAGAAACATGGTAATTGGCATACGACCGCTACCCTTCCCATTGGCTAATCCCCCTCTCACTCACAGAGTAGGGCTGAGATATGCAAATTAACTGGCAGCCAAGATGGCGGCCGGCAGCCAGGCAGCTGATGCGAACAGGGAGGCTTGCTTGCTTCAGTGATGGAGGACTCCAACATTCCCCGCCTGACTTGCCAGCCTCTCAGCTGCAACTCTAAGCAACTATGTTGTGAATAAAGAAGCTAAAAAACCCCCAGAAACCTGCTTTACTCAGCAGGGCTTCAGCCAGCCGGACCGCAACATTGTATCAAATACAGACGGTAAACAAAGGCCAGAAACCTGTTTTCAGCAGCCGAGGCCTCAGAGCTAAAGCTGGCCCGGAATAAAAAAGAAAAAAAGGAGCGGTTGGGAGCTTCAGTCCCAGCCTGAAAACAGCCCTCAGCCCCTCAGCCAGACTGGCCAGGCACCCCAGTGGGGACCCCCACCCTGAAGGGTGTGTGACCAGCTACAAACAGCCATCATCCCCTCACCCAGACTGGCCAGGCACCCCAGTGGGGACCCCCACCCTGAAGGGTGTGTGACGAGCTGCAAACAGCCATCATCCCCTCACCCAGGCTGGCCAGGACTCCCACCCTGATCCAGGACACCCTTCAGGGCAAACCAGCCAGCCCCCACCCATGCACCAGGCCTCTATTCTATATAGTAAAAGGGTAGTATGCCTTCCAGCACCTGGATCAGTGGAGCCGCGAGGCCTCCCGGCACTGGGATCAGCTTGACAGGGGGCAGCGCCCAAACTCCCTGATCGCCCTGCTCTGTGCCTGATAGGGGGCAGTGCCCAAACCCCCTGATCGGCCCTGCTCTGTGTGTGACAGGGGGCGGGGCCCCAACCCCCCCACCCCCCACGGGCCCTGCTCTGTGTGTGACGGGGTAGAGCCATAACATCCCCATTGGCCCTGCCCTGAGTGTGACAGTGGCGGCGCCCCTACCACCTGAGCGGCCCTGCTCTGTGGGTGATGGAGGGTGGCACCCCAACCCACTGATCCGCCCTGCTCTGTGGGTGATAGAGGGTGGCGCCCCAACCCCCCCCGCCACAGGCCCTGCTCTGTGTGTGATGGGGTACAGCCATAACCTCCCCATCTGCCCTGCCCTGAGTGTGTTAGTGGCAGCGCCCCAACCCCCTGATCGGCCCTGCTTTGTGGGTGATAGAGGGCGGCACCCCAACCCCCTGATCCGCCCTGCCCTGAGTGTGACAGGGGGTGGTGCCCCAACTCCCCTATCGGCCCTACTCTGTGAGTGACAGGGGGGAGCTCCTCAACCCCCTGATTAACCCTGCTCTGTGCATGACAGGGTATAGAGCCCCAACCCCCCTGATGGGCCCTGCTCTGTGCGTGACAGGGGGTGGCGCCGCAACCTCCCCATCGACCCTGCCTTGAGTGTGACAGGGGGCGGTGCCCCAACCCCCCAATCGGCCATACCCTGAGTGTGACTGAGGGTGGCATTGCAACCTCCCAATCTGCTGTCCTCTGTGCATGACAGGGAAAGGCGCCCCAACTCCCCAATCGGCCCTGTTCTGAGCCCGACCAGGGGCTGCACCCGGGAGCAGGCCTAACCCAGCAGGTTGTTATCTCCCGAGGTGTCCCAGACTGCGAGAGGGCACAGGCCGGTCTGAGGGACCCCCCCTCCCCCTGAGTGCACAAATTTTTTTGCACCGGGCCTCTAGTAATAACAATAATAATGGAAAACATTTGTTGCATTCTTGTTAGTACCACACACTGTGATAAATGCACTTTGCAATATTTGATTTAATTCTTATAGCAACCCTTTGTGGGTGCTGTTTTTATTCTCATTTTTCAGATGAGGAAAATGGACCTTAGAAATTATACATCCTGGGTTATTATTTAGGGGCAAAAACCTACATTTTAAATTATGCTGGATTTAATGCCCACTGAATAAAGAAAGTTCTGTGAAAGGTGACTATTTAAATAGGTTAATTCTTTCTTTTATCCTTACATTTTTATGACTTTTATACCTGGATTATTCCACATCACTTCTCACTACATGAACCTAGATTTTACAGGCATAGATGCTATGTAGTCATGGTGTTGAAGTGAATGGGCTGAGCAGTTAGTATATGGCGTGAGATACCAATACATTTAACATAGACCTATGAGCATCTTTTCCTTTCTTTGTGAATTATCTCCTTCCTAATGAATTTATTCATTATTCATTACAAACAGGGTACTATGGCAAAAGCATATAGCAGTGCAGATAAAATGTTTGCTCAGCTTTTTGGTCTCTGATGCATAGCTGTATGTATCATGTAGCTTCCACTGTGAGCTAGTGTTTGAATAGGGCTCTACTTTTATTTTTAATCCTCACCCAAGAAGGATATTTTTTCCATTGATATGATTCCTTCCTCCCCCCCCCCCCAAACAAAACAAAACAAAACCCTAGAGGACATTTTTCCATTGATTTATTATTATTATTTTTTAGGGAGAGCAAAAAGGACAGAGGGAGGGAGAGACATGGGTTGGTTGCCTCCCTCATGTGCCACTGCGCCACACCAGCCAGGACTTTCCATTGATTTTTTTTTTGAGAGAGAGAAAGAGAGAGAGAGAGAGAGAGAGAGAGAGTGAGAGAGAGATTGATGTGAGAAAGACACATGGATTGGTTGCCTCCCTTACTTGGGGAAGTATATGCCCTTGACAAGTAATCTAAGCCAGGACCCTTTGGTCCTCAGGCTGGCCCATGCTCTAACCACTGAGAAACCGGCCAGGGCTAAATATGGCTCTACTTTTTAAAGGTTAAAACTTTAATACAGGTTTCCCTCACTATCCAAAATAGTGGTCCTATGAAACCTTTCGTAAACTGAAATGGCAGGAAGCAAAGAAGCAATTACCTTTGGACATACCTTGCTAATGCGCAGAATAAATGGAGATGAAGCACGGATGCCATAGACGCAATTCAAAGCTATGGTGGCTGGATGCTGAGGTGTTGAGCGTGGTCCCTGGGAAGGAGTGTGGCGGTGTGGCTCTCGCTGCTGGGGTGAGAGCTGTCTCCACAACAGCGCACTGCAAGACAAATGCTGAATGGTACTTTAGCTTTGTGTCTATTTTTAGTAAGAGTGAAAATCCTGTCGGATTTCTTTGGCTTAGCAAAACCAGGTACTAATAAAGTCTTCTGACTTTTCATTTTAATATTTTAATAAACCTACTTTTCTGTAGGTTTTTAATATTTATAAATTAAGAATTGGGGAAGGGATATGATATTTCAAACAACATTATTAGACAATAGAATCTCCTAATGTAGGCCTTTTGTAAAAGCGAAGTGGCATATGAGAATTATTTACAAGGCAGGGGATACCTGTATACATTAATTGCCGATTTTGGTGATATGCTCCAATTTCACTAATACTATGGCTAGGCTTTAAAAAAGAAAGGAAAAACTTTTTACAATAACTTGCACTCAGAATTCAAGGTGTCTCTTATTTGTGATATCAATTCCCCTTGTGCCTTGGACTTTTTTTTTTCATTTCATCTCCAAAATTACACTGAAAACATCTGCTAAGGCCTTATTTAAACAGCTAGTTAATGCTTTATAAAGCTCAGAGGTGCGTCCATCTGTTCCAGGAGCATTCTCTTTTCTCAAGAGCTCTATCATATTTTCTACCTGTCTGACAGTTGGTTTTTCCTCAAAACTCTTAATTTCTATTTATGAATGGTCAACAGTAGAGACTCTTATATTAAAGTTTAGAACTGATTTTTCTTCCTCTTGCTTGGTTAAGATCAAGTTATCTCCTTCTTTTTTTAAATATATGTTTTTATTGATTTCAGAGAGAGGAAGGGAGAGGGATAGAGAGATAGAAACATCAATGATGAGAGAGAATCATGGATCGGCTGCTTCCTGGATGCCCCCACTGGGGATCAAGCCTGCAACCTGAGCATGTACCCTGACTGGGAATCGAATTGTGACCTCCTGGTTCATAAGTCGACACTCAACCACTGAGCCACGCCGGCTGGGCAAGTTATTTCCTTCTTTTTCAAGTCTTACTTTAATCTTTCACGTTTGTTTTAGTTTCCAGAGCCAAGATGTCTTTCCTCTCATCGTCATAACCAAAGAGAAGTCAGGATATAGTTCTGATGGATTTAATCTCCAGCATCTTGCTCCTTGAGCCCCTCCAGGCTCCACCGCAGTATATAGGACCCAATGCAAATGCTCACATCTGCTCCTCAGGAACGGTTATGTGCCCCTTACTAGAGCATGCAGGCTGATTGTGGTACCACCTCAATCTCCCCTCTTCGAACTGTTTCATCTTTCTCCTTGATGAGGAGGAACCAATCCTCTGCATTTCCTGAATGAATAAAACCCATTTCCAGATAATCAACTGGTCCTATGGAAGCCTCTGTTGAGCCTGAGATGCCAGAAGTGGCTCTTTCCTCCCCTCCACCCCTTTTTTGGGTGGGTACACTCAAGGCATAACAACTGCTGTGTCCACATAATCACTTCACTATTTCTCTTTCCATCCCCTATGTCCATTCTTTTGAATTTTCAAAATAAGCAAAAGGGCTCAGGAGTTACATAATCAATTCTGAGATTTTTTTTTTTTTTGTAAACTGTGCATGTGGGGATCTGTTTTATATTATGTTGGGTATCTGAGCCCTAGTGCATTGGCACCTCACTTGAAAGAGAGATACGATGAGTTCTGATCTAACTTCCAGTTACACTTTTCTCATTGCATAATGTTACATGGCGGCAATTCAGATGTAGTCACGTACATTCTGCCCTTATTACAGAAAATCCGATGCCATCCTGCAGATATTTATTCCTTACAAAGATTAATATACCCCAATGGCTGTGTTTTTTTTTTTTTCAGTGTTTTGGGTTTTTTTTTTAATTGCTTAAAGTATTACAAAGGGTATTACATATGTGTCCTTTTTTCCCCCCCGCCCTTGACAGTCCCCTAGCCTCCCCTATCCCCCAGTGTCTTATGTCCATTGGTTATGTTTATATGCATGCATACAAGTCCTTTGGTTGATCTCTTACCCCCCTCCCTCCTGCCCCCCAACCCTCCCCGGCCTTCCCACTGCAGTTTGACAATCTGTTTGAGGCAGCTCTGCCTCTGTATCTATTATTGTTCAAAAGTTTATAATGGTCTCTATTATCCATGAATGAGTGAGATCATGTGTTTTTTTTCCTTCATTGACTGGCTTATTTCACTTAGCATAATGCACTCCAGTTCCATCCATGCTGTTGCAAATGGTAAGAGTTCCTTCCTTTTTAGAGCAGCATAGTATTCCATCGTGTAGATGTACCACAGTTTTCTAATCCATTCATCTACTGATGGGCACTTAGGCTGTTTCCAGATCTTAGCTAAGATGAATTGTGCTGCTGTGAACATAGGGGTGCATATATCCTTTCTGATTGGTGTTTCTGGTTTCTTGGGATATATTCCTAGAAGTGGGATCACAGGGTCAAATGGGAGTTCCATTTTTAGTTTTTTGAGGAAAGTCCATACTGTCTTCCATAGTGGCTGCACCAGTCTGCATTCCCACCAGCAGTGCACAAGTGTTCCTTTTTCTCCACATCCTCTCCAGCACCTGTCGTTTGTTGATTTGTTGATGATATCCAGTCTGACAGGTGTGAGATGGCACCTCATTGTTGTTTTGATTTGCATCTCTCGGATGATTAGTGACTTTGAGCATGTTTTCATATGTCTCTTGGCTTTCAGAATGTCCTCTTTTGAAAGGTCTCTATCTAGGTCCTTTGCCCATTTTTTGATTGGATTGTTTATCTTCCTTTTGTTAAGTTGTATGAGTTCCCTGTAAATTTTGGAGATTAGGCCCTTATCAGATATGACATTGGCAAGTATGTTTTCCCACACAGTGGGTTTTCTCGTTGTTTTGTTGATGGTTTCTTTTGCTGTGCAGAAGCTTTTTATTTTGATGTAGTCCCATTTGTTCATTTTCTCTTTAGTTTCAAGTGCCCTAGGAGCTGTATCAGTGAAGAAATTGCTTCGGCATATGTCTGAGATTTTGTTGCCTTTGGATTCTTCTAGAATTTTTATGGTTTCCTGTCGTACATTTAAGTCCTTTATCCATTTTGAGTTTATTTTTGTGTATGGTGAAAGTTGGTGGTCTAGTTTCATTTTCTTGCATGTATCTGTCCAATTTTCCCAACACCATTTATTGAAGAGACTATCTTGGCTCCATTGTATGTTCTTGCCTCCTTTGTCAAATATTAATTGAGCATATTGGTTCAGGCCGCCAATGGCTGTTTGTTGTTTGTTTGTTTGTTCATTTGTTCTGGGGGAGTGCCCACCAAGATCTAACAACCATCTCATTCTTCCACATGGTCCTGTTACCCAGGACCCTCACATTGCCTTTCCTGAGGAGCTTCCCAGGACTCCGGAATACTCTTTGTCCCACATGCCCATTCGTATTTTTTCTAATCATAAGAAGGTTCTCGTTGTGTCATTGCTATAGTTGTTTTCATCTGTGAGGAAACTAAGAATTAAATTTCCATTTGCACTGATTTCTTTTTTTCTGATGTGAGAATCCTAATCCCTTCAACTTCCTCTATATTTGTCATGTATTGCTCTCCTGATTTTCTTGCATATTCTGAGGCAGCTACACACTTAGTTTTCTTTCTTTTGCCCTATCAACTGAAGAGGCTGTTGGAAGGAGGAGGTACCTCACACATTTCACACTGACTCAAACCTTAGAGAAGTTTAGTTTTGCCTGAACTTGGGAACTGAAGAAAAGGCTTATCTCACTCAAGATTGCCTGAGAACCAGTTATTCCTTCTCAAAATAGAGCTCTTGTGTCTCAGAAACTAAGCATAGTTTTCCATTTGGTTCTCAACCAAAGAAAATACTGTCATTTCCAGTGAGGCAAATGTAAGACTCTCTGTGCCAGTCCATTAAAAGAAAAATCACCCAACTGATGACAGTAGACAAACCCACAGTGAAAAAAGTGTGGTGTTACTTCACATTGAAGTAGGCATAGCTATTTTTGTTTATCACAAAGAAATTAAAAACAAAATGACTCCCCATACTGTTGTATGTACATACACAATGGGAGCTCTATTTCTTCATAAACTGTTATGCCGAGACAGCTAGTTGAAAAGGAAGGGCTAGTAACAGAACTTGAACATTATGCCGACACTTCCTGTCCTCTGGGACGTTCTTGCTCAGTGGATTGGGCATTTTGTAGTTGTTTCTGCTTCTGATGATCCCTGCAATTTTAGGCAGGTGTTTCTTTGTGGCCCCATTATTTCACTATGAAGTGAATGGGGTCCGCAGGACTGTTGGAGAGTTTGTTAGTGAAATGGAGATACTGTTGAGCAAGGTGTCTGCTAGAAGTGAAGCAAGTCTATGTTTCATGTTTTTAAAAGGAGGCCCATGGATGGCCCTCTCTAGAGAGAACTGTGGAGGAGATACATGGTTTTCTTGATCATCCTCTTTTGTTGGCCTTTGGAGCTTTATGTTCTTTTGGTTCTCAGTCAGCTCTGAGACTTATTTTAATTTCTCCTCTCAGTTAAAGAACCAGCGGAAGGCAATCTCCTCTGAATGTTAGCCAATGCCAACATTGGATAGCCCTCTAAATAGCATTAAAGTTTTATTGTCAGCTCTTGCTAAAGAGCTAAATCCAAAGATGGGAATTTCCAGTGATAGAATTTCAGTTCCAAGTGAAAAGGGAATCATTTCCCATTGTCTCAAACTCATAGTTGACCACTTACTCCATCCACTATTAAGGAAGTCTCAGATCCAAGAATATATTGCAAGATGGTAATGATTTCACAGGCAAGCACTGGCAAACTCTATAATAACCCTGTTGTCAAAATTAGAAACAGAGCTTCTAATTTGCTTCATGGGTTCGTGGGTCATCCTGGCTGGAATCTTTCCTGGAGATCCTTTAGAGTTTTACTTTATGTCTGTTTTCCTGGCAAGGCATGATGTACATTTCCTACTGCCTCTGGAGCTCTGGAGCATCTGGAACGCTTTCCTCTCCCTTCACAAATTGCTTTGAAGAAACTTAGTAGCAGTACCCAGGACATTTATTTTCCTGCAAAGCAGCTGGGAATGGATAAGATCAAAATGAACTTTCTCACATTTTCCAGTGAATCAAGTATTTCCATTTCACTTCTCCTTGCACTTTGAGCCATCATTTCTCCTATGAGATTTTTATAATACCAAATGCAAGGCACAATACCAAAGTTCATTATGCGTAAAAATACATATTACAAAATTACTCCTAACTTTGAGAATCATTAAGGCTTTTCCCATTATGTAGTGACTTTGTCTTATCTTCTTTATGTAGCCCCACCTTTATAAATCCCCACCTTCTCTTCTCAGCTCCACAACCCAGAGCAATCACCTCCTAACATCTCTTATTCTCATTATCAAATACCTGGCACTTGATCATGTACTGGTCTATGTTAAGTTTGTGTTGTTACCTTCCTCACCATTTTATGTTGCATTGATTATGCATTGTAGCTTCATGACATTTCAACAGGGATTTATTCTTCTGGTCAAACAAAAGTCTAACAAATATGGTACTTCAATCCTCTACTTGATTATAAACATTGGTCCAATCCCATATATGCATGCAGGTTCTTGTGGTTAGTTTCTTCAGCATCCCCAACAATCAGTCATTAATGTTAACAAAGCAAGACATGATTGCAGAAAAAGAGGATCTGGGGTACATCCAGCATGCTGACACTGATCACATGCTTACTGGTACCCAATGTGGACATGGGTCACAGATGGACTACAACATGGCCCCATGGTGACCATTGTTTGGGACCTGACAGAGGATAACTGCAAACAGCAATATCAGAATAAATATTTTAGGGCCTCCTGGAGTATACTTTAAAATAATAAAGTATATAACTATTGAATGCTAGTCATAAACAATTAGAAATATCCAATTAGAAACAGTAACAGTATCTTTTAAAAAGAGTTCATAAAAAACCCTAAATAAATCCCTTCTCCTTGCTCAAGTCCAATCAAATTTACATGGATACATGTATAAATGAAAAACCAGTTATACTTTATTGTTTAGCTCCATATATAAATGTAAAGTGATGAATGTAATAAAGAAAATTACATATTTGCATATCATCTATTATTCATTGTCCACAGAGGATAAGAAATCTGTGTTACCCTCTATCATTCTCAACTTAATATTTAGTTCTCTTACTAGTAAATATCATCATAAGATATTTTTTATAATATCAAAAAGCGAGTCCAGAAACTTATTCATTGTATATCAAGAATGTGTTAGGCATTATATTATATAATTTCAACTCTCATTTTATCTTTGAAACCACAGTCTGAAATTAGGTAGTTACCGTTATTATTTTTAGAAGAGAAAAGCAAAGTGCAGAGAGGCTAAATAATTTATCTATAGCTACACTTAGGAATACTGGGACTAGGGTTCAGTGCCAGTTCTGTAAACTCCAGAATTTCCCATTACACCAAAATACAAAAACAGAAAACACAAGTTTGCATAATGTCAGACTTAACAGAGACATTTCTAAGGTACAAAATATTCATTAATGAAAACATTAATATTTAGTTAAATAAACAAATTGACATGTCTGTAACAGGTTATTTTTCTAAGCCTTGATGAACATTTACTGGCCTGGTATTTTATATCCTTTTAGCTCCACTTTCCTACCCATCCCCTTTGCCCCACCAAAGCTATATAAACCTGCCCAATTTTCTATTCTTGTTTGCCCCACTGAGAACCTCAGTAATCCTTGACCTGCTCCCCACATGCCTATGGATCTGTTTACATAAAAAATATAGTTCTTAAACATAGAACAGATTATTCTGTGAAAAAAACTGAACTGGGGAGATTGCCGACTCAGAGAAATCAGGCATCACCATACATGAGGGTGGGGCAGTGGGTTGGAAAAAGGTCCTGCATAGCAATGCTTAGGACACGGGGCTAGTGTCACAGGCAGAGAGCCCAGGTCTCAGAAGAATCCTATGCTTGACTTAATTAATGTTCTGCTGCTGCCATCTTGAAATTCTTAATAATTTTATCTTTGAACTTGTGCTTTGTAAGTGAAGTTCAATGGGATGATGGGACATGAATGTGAGCAAAGGAGACACACATAATGTGTATGTCCACTGTTCTTTGCTGCCCTATTCAAGAACAGGGTTTGTGATGCCCCATGAGCACACAATTCCAGTGGACCCAGGTGTGTAGTAGGTTAGCAAGACTCAAAGTGAGTACAAGGCAAGCATGTTAGTCTATGAGTTTCCTGAGGCACTGAAAGCCTCAAGGACCATGGTTTCTGTTCAAGTCAAAACTCTGAAATGCAGAAAAAGAGCCATTGCATTCTAAGAAATACAACCACCAAGGAGCCCTATCATGTCCTTTTTTTAAAAAAATTTTTTTTTATTGATTTTAGAGAGGAAGGGAGAGGGAGAGAGAGATAGAAACATCAATGATGAAAGAGAATCATTGATTGGCTGCCTCTGGGCATGTGCCCTGACCAGGAATCTAACCATAACCTCCTGGTTCATAGGTCAACGCTCAACCATTGAGCCATGTTGTTGGGCTCATGTCCTTTCTTATTCCTGTTATTTTCCAAAATTAGCAAACTGTTTATAATGAAAATGGAGACATAGAAGGAAAGAAAGGGAAACTCATAATTCTTTTTACTTTCAAGTTCTAACTTACTCATCAGTTAGAAGGTAGAGAATGTTGGTAGAATGTGTGCCTATCAGGAAGTAAAATGAAAACATTTTTTTTTGTATATGCAGCATTTCCATTGCTTTGGTATATATGTGCAAGTACAAGTTATGAAATAAAAATTATATAATTTCAGTGATTCTGCTTAAGAGTTAAATGTTCTTATATTTGCATTAAAAACTGGCATTGCACAATATAAAGATGGACAGTAACATTCATGCCAATAATGTAAAATTTATTTTGTTTTTACATAAAACAACTTTAAATAGCAACTAAAAAAACACCATGACAAATCAGAAGAAAGATTGCAGAAAGAAAAAAAAGCTTTATAATTTAGTAACTTTAATGGCATTTTTCCTGCTTTGGGAACAAAGGGCCCACATTTACATTTGGCACTGGACCCTGCAATGGAGCCCATCCTGGTGGGATGCCTTGCCTCTCTCCCTGAAGGCCAGTGGCCAGGAATATATCCCAGTGAGGGAGACTGGTAGTTCCTACTCTGGAGACATTGACCAGCCCCAAGAAACGACCATGGACTTAGGAGTTCATCAATGTAGACTTTCCCTCAATCCACTCTAGAGAGAAACCTATGAGGGTGTGGGCCCTTCCATACACACTGGATTTCCCATTGGTGATAGGTCCTCATTCCATGAACAGACAACCGAAGGACCAGCAAACACCGGAGGAAAGTATTCAACTGGAAGGACAGCAGCCAGGTAAACATCAGATCCCCAGAAAAAAACAGAGGGAATACTTAGAACAAATTACTAAAATTCTTGTACAATCAAGCATTTGGAAAAAATATCAATGATTAATATGCAGAAAGCTATACAACTCTAAAAAAAAAGTGTGACAAAAATTGATGGTATAGAAGAAAGATCCTCAGAAGTACTACATCATCTTTTTCTTGACCTTATAAAGCTAATACTCTGTGGGGTTAAATGAAATTGTTCTATGACTGCGTTTGGAGGATTGGGTGAGGAGAAGTAGAGTAGAGGAACTCATCATCTAGCATAGGAAGGAGTCACTAGATGATGTCTGACACTGATAAATCAGGGACTCAC
Source organism: Myotis daubentonii (assembly GCF_963259705.1). NCBI lineage: Eukaryota > Metazoa > Chordata > Mammalia > Chiroptera > Vespertilionidae > Myotis > Myotis daubentonii. Next base: position 142,193,910 of record NC_081842.1, on the reverse strand, counting down.
AGGGTAGCCTATTATGGAGGAATATGGAGATAAACTGCACAAGAAATTGACAAAGAAGGGGAGCATGGCTAGAGGGTGGGAGGCGCTGAGACAGCAAGCAGAGGACAGTTGTTTTTCTTCAAAAATGTTTTACTTCTATGTAATTTTTAAACTCTGTACATATATTGCATTGATAAATCTTGAGTAAAGGAAAAGAAATACCAGAAGATGAAAAGAAAAGGATGTTAGTTATCTCACAGAACTTCCAGAAAGGCTGGGTAGCTAGCTATGCTTGGTGGTTGGGCAGGAACAAATGAAGTGTCGCGGTGAGGACGATGCTGGTACCTCTGTCAAACAGTGCAGGCCCCACTGGCCCTGCCTTAGTTGCTGCAGTGTCACAGGGCATTATGGGTAGCGCACATTTTGCACTGTTCCCACATCTTTCTCTCATGGTTACCAGATCCTAGGTGTTGGCATCTGATTGGCTGAGAGTAGGTCACGTGTCCACAAATGACAACCAGCTTGGTGGAGATGAAAAAAAAAAAAAAAAAAAGACCTTTTCATGTAGGAATTGTCTGTTTCTAGGAAGGAGATTCAGATGTTGGACAGGGGAAAATAATGTTAAGTGTACACTATGGTTATTTTCCAATGAAAGTACTGACTACTCACAAATATTTAATGTTTTCCTCTCTGTCAGTCAAATTTTTGGGGAACCTTAAGCTTTGAGGTTTTTAATATAGAGGAGGTTACTGATTGTCTATCTATCTATATACTTATCATCTATTATTTATCTCTATCATCTGTTTCTCTCTCCACCTATTATTTCCCTATCAGTGAATCTACATATCTCACACTAGGTCCAAGTATTGTCATTAGTAAAACAATGATATGACACAGCAGATACTCTGGAAAAGTGTGTGGGTATGTGTGTGTCCAGTGGAGTAATTAGAAACACAATTTCCGAAGGAAACCAGAGGACTCTACAAATAAAAAACCTACAAACAGATAAAGATCATTATGCCCACAAAAGGAAAATATAACATCCTCCGGAAGAAAACAATGCCTTCTCCCACTTTCGCCTTCACTATGAGTAAGAAGAGTGAGCATCACTTTTCCAAATAATTCCAGTAACAAAGCGCAAAGATTGGGACATGCCAGGTACTTGCCTGTAATTTCGTAGGGAATGTATGTGATGTTCATTATAAGACCCTGGGGTACAGAAGAGGGCTCTGCACCAAGGAACATACAGAAGGAGAAATCAATGCAAGACCTGTCATTTTTTTCAACCAAATCACAGTTGGGAATTTGGTGACAGGAATTTCAGCTTTTATCTGCCATTTGTTGAGTTGGCTTATTAATGTAAGTTCCTATTAACTAACTCTTATCCTAGTGATATTGGGCTTTCAATGACACTAAGAGGGTTGACAGACATATTTGTTGCATATTTCATGTATTCTGAAGAGGCTTGGCATTGTGAGGAGCCAGCTTGGGAAGGGAAGGAATGGATATGCCAGCAAAATTGGTATTCTAGGAAAACAATCTGAGAAATGTGCTGCAAGGGGCTAGCCATGATGTTCTAGAATCTAGATGATGAGTGTGATTATATATATACTAGGGGCCCGGTGCACGAAATTTGTGCACTGGGTGTGTGTGGGGAGGGGAGTGTCCCTCAGCCCAGCCTGCCCCCTCTCACATACTGGGAGCCCTCAGGCGTTGACCCCCATCACCCTCCAATCGCAGGATCGGCCCCTTGCCCAGGCCTGACGCCTCCGCCAGAGGTGTCAGGCTTGGACAGGGGACCCCCATCTCCCCCCGATCACTGGCTCTGGCTCCCACCCAGGCCTGAGGCCTCTGGCCCAGGAATCATGCCTGGGCAGGGGACCCCCATCTCCCTCTGATCGCTTGCTCCACCCCCCGCCCAAGCCTGACGCCTCTGACCCAGGCTTCAGGCCTGGGCAAGGGGACCATCATATCCCCCCAATCCTCAGCTCTGCCCCCCACCCAGGCCTGATGCCTCGGCCAGAGGAGTTGACCCTCATCACCCTCCGATCACCAATCACCAGATCGGCCCCTTGACCAGGCCTGAGGCCTCTGGCAGAGGTGTCAGGCCTGGGCAGGGGACCCCCAGCTCCCCGCGGTTGCAGGCTCCGCCCCTGCCCACGCCTAACGCCTCTGGCTGAGGCGTCCGGCCCGGGCAGCGGGGACCCGCAGCTGCAGCGGCCCCGCGATCGTGGGCTTCGCTTTAGGCCCAGGCAAGGGGCCCCTAGCTCCTGGGATTGCTAGCTTCGACCGTGCCCAGCTCCCATCGCTGGCTCCACCCCTACTTCTTGCTATCACTGGCCAGGGCGGCAAAGGCACCTGATTCTCCGATCATGGCTGGGGGGCAGGGCAAAGGCGGCCCCAGGGCCGCCTTTGCCCTGCCCCCCAGCTCTTAGCTCCCCCCTGGGTTTCTGATCACTGTCAGTGGCGGGGGGCTTCTTCCTGCTTTCCCTTTCGCCTCCCTGCATTGTGCCTACATATGCAAATTAACCGCCATCTTGTTGGCAGTTAACTGCCAATCTTAGTTGGCAGTTAACTGCCAATCATAGTTGGCAGTTAACTGCCAATCATAGTTGGCAGTTAATTTGCATATAGCCCTGATTAGCCAATGAAAAGGGTATCGTCGTACGCCAATTACCATTTTTCTCTTTTATTAGATAGGATTACATTGTATGTAGGCAAACACACACAGCAATATTGTTAATTTGAGCAAGTAAATGTTTCCAGCTTTCTTTCTCTTACTAATTCCCTAAGCTGCTAGGTTTGTTGTTGCTGTAGGATTTTCATTAAACCCCTCTGAGTATACTCCTCCACCTGAATTTAAAGTAATTTGCATTTCCTCTTGTGTGAAACCTATTCACTACAGTTAGAGACCTAAGTAATTACAAATATCAGATGAAATTTTCAATTGCATTTCTTGTCTGAAAGTGGTATTCATTGAAAAATATAACTTTAGGTGAGCATATCAAGAGTCTGTTTGCTTGAAGGACAAAACCCTTGCAGATAGCTGATGAGCTGTGCTCAGGTGAAAAAGTCAGTCTAGTGACTACATTTAATGAAGTGGATGAAGAAAAATCATTAATTCAAATTTGTGGAGAAATATGTTCATGCTGGGCAGAGAGGAAAAGAGGATTTAAACAGGTGGCCATGGTATTTGGGAAAAAGCCCGATTGATTTTTAAACTGCAATTCAGAGTGAAGAACAGAATGTTGTTACTAGCAGCGTCTGGCAGGCAGCTCAGTGGAACATTTAGCCTAGCTGGAATCAGGCTTCATACCAACCCGACGAGGTTTATTTCCAAATTGGAAATCTGACGGAGATGGAGGAAGCAGTATGTGCATGGTTATAACTTGAAGCTGGCTAAGCAGTTCTTGACCATCCACTGTGTGAAGGCTCTGTAACTGTCTACAGGTTATTTGGGGGTTAGATGCCCTCCCCTGCAGGCCATCTTGTGTCCACATGGGGGCGGCCATCTTGTGTGTTGGAGTGATGGTCAATTTGCATATTACCTCTTTATTATATAGGATTATTTGTCCCTTTTGTAAAGAAATAAGCAAAATGTCTCTGGTTATGTTTGACTGGTATAGAACAGAGAGGATTTCTCTTATCTTAGAATTTTTAAATATCCCATCTGTAACTATACTCATGTGCCCCTTTTTACATGTTATGACTTTGATCTCTCTTTATCATACTTATCAAAAATTTTATGTTATTGATTCTTACTTTTATTAATATCTACTTTTATTCAATTCCTTCTACTATAAAAATACATATTGTTTCTAGGTTTAGAGTTTATTAATTAATTTTTAGCCCTCTTGATCTCTAGTATATTTTAAGTCTACGCATATCCTTTGGGTTCTGCTTTAGCCACACTCCATAGGTCTTGGTGTATGATGGTCTTGTGGTTGCGCAGTTATAAACAATTTATCAAGTTAGATTTGTCTAACCTCAGAGTTCTCCCAATGACTCCAAAGATCCCATCATGCAAAAGGCCTCCACTAGATCCTGCTGTCCCTGCTAAGAGGACACTTGGAGCAATTGCCCCTGCTGAGGGTCACTCTCCCTGCAGCATCCCTTTCCCTCCAGCTGTTTTTAAAAGGAGCACCAACATCCCCTCTAATTAGGGCGGACGATGAGGGGAGCTGGCAAATGGGTATGTTTTTGTTAGCTATGCTGCCAATATGAGGAATAGAGTTCTGAGAAGACCCCTTGCCAGAACAACTAGTTAAAACAAGACCATGATTACCCCTAGATTTCATCAGAATATGATGAGGTGCATCATTAAGCAATGCAGGAAAGGGGGTGGACTTGTGTAAATCTATTCTACTCCAAGCAGTCAAGTGCAGTGTGAGCACGGGTGATCCTCATCAAGCTTTGTTTCAGGTGGATGCCTGCTGGCTGGCGCTTAAGAAAATAATGTAGCCCTTTTGTTACTCTTTCTCTGTTCCATTTCCTTTGTAAAGTCACTTGTTCTTATCAACATTCCTTTAGGACGCACTGATTTTATGCTCCTGTATCCTATTCTCTATGAAAAATTGCCCTTGGAAAGGATCTGAAAACTCTAAGATCAAAATGACTGATACTTGACATATTACCTCACCTAGACTGATATTTGTTTTATTTTTTTAAATGTATTTTATTGATTTTTTACAGAGAGGAAGGGAGAGGGATAGAGAGTTAGAAACATCGATGAGAGAGAAACATCGATGAGCTGCCTCCTGCACACCTCCCACTGGGGATGTGCCCGCAACCAAGGTGCATGCGCTTGACCGGAATCAAACCTGGGACCCTTGAGTCCGCAGGCTGACACTCTATCCACTGAGCCAAACCGGTTAGGGTGACTGACACTTGTTTTAAAGAGAACACAAAACCTCAAGTTGAAGGAAACCAGCATGTATTTGTAGACTTTCAGCATTAATGGTATGAGGGATAGTTTGGAGTCAGTAGGAGGTCCAGACTCTGATGAGGATGAGCCTTGGATAGTATCTTAAATGTGTGAAGAGGGCTGGGAGTGGTTCTCAACTAGGGGACACTTGCCACCAGGGGACATTTGGCACTGCCTGGAGACCTTTTGGGTTGTGGTAAGGGGCTGAGGGTGCTACTGGCATCTAGAGAGCAAAGGCCAGGGATGCTGCTAATCATCCTACAATGTGTAGGACAGCCCCTCACAACCGAGCATTAGCCAACCCACAGTGCCCATAGTTCTGAGGCTGAGGAACCTGGTTGTAGAGTGACATATGCAGCAAGTCATCACCTAACATCATCAATAGGTTCTTGGAAACTGATTTTTAAGTGAAATCAACTTTTGATAGAAACAAGAGCTATGTTCCTAGTGCACATTTCTGGTCACAAAAACATCCCCAAATGTCTAAATGAAGACCCCAAACACTTCTAATATTAAACATTGAAATAAATATGAGCTATACATACATTTACGAAGTGTGACTAAAAACAGATAATGAGGCCCAGCTGACATGGCTCAGTGGTTGAGTGTCAATCTATGGACCAGGAGGTCGCAGTTCAATTCCCAGTCAGGGCACATGCCCTGGTTGTGGACTCGATCCTCAGTGTGGGGAGTGCAGGAGGCAGCTGATCAATGATACTCTCTCATCATTGATGTTTCCATATCTCTCTCCCTCTCCCTTCCTCTCTGAAATCAATGAGAATATATTAAAGAACGACAACAACAACAACAACAGATAATGGGTTCCCAACCTGCTTATTCCAGTTCAGGGTCACAGTGGGCAGAGTCTCTCCTGGGAGCTCATGGTGCCAGGCAGGACTCACTCTGGACAGGACACCCTTCCCTGGCAGGGTGCAGTCACACTCACTCAGACGGGGACAATGCAGCCACACCAATTTACCTGACTGCACATCTTTGGGACGTGGGAGGAAACCAGAGTCCACGGAGAAAACCCACGCAGACATGAGGAGAACATGCCCACTCTCCACAGACAGGGGCCCAGGCTGTAAACCGACTTTTCTTTCTCATCAATGTTATAACGCAACTATTTGAACAAAACAATGTTATGTGAGGGAGGACTTGCTCTATTTGGTAGTGACACTGGTCCCCATGTTGGAAAGAACAGGGAATTTCAGTGTGCCAGCTGGAGACACCTTCTGTGAAAAGGGCCCCCGCTACTCAGCAATGGGGAGAGTTATTATCTTACTTCTTAGTGTACACAGATCGTCTGCTTTCCTTGAAAAATTAAAAAAAATACAGATTTTTATGTAGAATTTCTATATTTTAAAATACAGCAATGAATCCAAATGAACAAGTTTGAGAGAGCCACACAAGAAATCATTGTGGTGGACTGGCTTCTGGGTGGCTACTTCCAAGCTCTGAGCGGGACAGTCCTGTCCCAGCAGTGAACGTGTGTTGCAAATCCAGGGCTGCAAGGTCCCTGGGAAAGGTTCTGGTCATCTTCTCCTGTCTGCAAAGAGCACGACTGGACTCCTGAGCCGGAGCCAAGGAGAGGTCTGGTTCAGCTCTGTGTGGGGTTGAATTATTGACGCTCAAAAATTTCTAACTATTTAATATAGTTTCCCCAGAACAATTTTACCCTTTCCTCTTGTAAAAGTCTCTTGGGCTCCATATACACATTTCAGATCCTGGACTTTTCTCTTACTAATTCAAATATCTACCTGACAGAGTTGTTGAACAGAATAAATAATATAACATACATGAAAGTTCACAATGTAGAGTTGACTGGCCCTGAAAGAAATGTGAGTTGACCCTGAATACAAAGACAATTCTTGGCTTTTTGAATGGGAGTGTAGGTACTTTTTTTTTTTTAACTGGATATAATTAGTGACCAGCTCCTGGGATAATGAGCTGAGTTCACTTGCTTGAATTTGGAGGGTAAACACATGCTCTTTGTGTCTGGGAGGTATGCTTGAGAGTTCCTTTGTCTCTCCCTGCTTTGGGGGAAAGCAAATTTGGCATGGCCTTTGAATGTCTGCCTCCCCCACACTTTTTTAGTATGGAAGCTTTGTAAATCTGCCTTGTGAAAAACAAGTACCATCTTCATACCTGCTGAAACCTAATTCTCATCCAGGGGCTATGTAATGAACAAAGAGGGTGGTAATACCAACGGGGCAGACAGCCCAGCCCACGCAGGTACACTGGCATGGCTGAGCCCGGGAGGGAGGCTGTTTGTACGGAGCCCTTTTTCCGGTGACTCTTTCACCTCCCCCAGCCCAGCCTGAGCCATGAGAAGAAGCGTGTTGTCAATGAGACAGGCCAATTTCACCTGTCTTACACAATAGTGCATTACAGACTTTCCAAGAAGGCGCCATTCAGGGTGAATCACCAAATTCAGGATGAAAAGGTTTTGATTTGCAAAAGCGCTCAAGCATTTCCCTTAGAGCTGGAGATGGCAGGGCAGGAACCGAGGTGCCTGCAGCTGCTTCACCTTTGGGCCAGGTGCGCTGGCAAGCTCTCTGCGGTGGGGCAGGGCTAATGCACCCAGCAATCACAGGCGCCTTTGTCACACCCTGGGTGCCAGGGCCCATGAATGCCTTATTTAAAGCAGAAGAGAAAGACAAAGTGCTGGTGACGGTGGGGTACAGATCCGTGTGGAATGGAGTCAAAGCATGAACTGCAAGTTAATAGCAACTAAAGTTAATTTAAAATGTTCAGGTCTTCAATTGAATTTTATCAACACAGGTTAAAAGGGGATAAGAGAGAATGCCAGGTTAAGGCTTGCAACATTTAAGATGATTTCAACTACAAATACAGAAAATCTATCTAACATGATTTAAACCTTTACTCTTCAAAGTTTGGTCTCAGAACTGGCAGCATCACCATCGCCTGGAAGCGTCAGAATTGCAGAATCCACAGCTCCAGCCCAGACCTTCTGAATTAGTATCTGCAACTTTAATAAGACACGCAGGTTACTTGTACACACATTATAGTTTGAGAAGCACAGCCTTAAACAAGGACTCGTTTTTCCTTAATCTCAGATAACAAGTCGTCTAGAAGTAAGTGGTCCCATGGTTGGCTAACTCAGTGACTCAGTAATATCAAGAAGGACCTGGGTGTTTTCCATTTTTCTGCTCTGCTACACCTGGTGTGCTTACTTTATACTTCGCCTGTGGTCACAAGATGGCTGCAGAAGCTCCAGCCAGCACCTTGCACAGCTGAGTGAAAGGGTCAGAAAACGGAAGCATCTTCCCACCTATGCCTTTTCAACAGCAAAGAAACACTTTGCAGAAACCACTTAGCTTCTAATTGTCCAGAATTGCAATCACTTGCCCATTCCTAAGCCAGTCACTGGCAAGGATGTTAGAATAATGATAACTGGCTAAGGCTGGTGAACATTTAACCCCTAGGATCAGGTAGGGGTCTGGACTCCCTTGAAGAACATGCATGTAAACATGTGAAAACATGGATTTCTGTAACTTGAAAGAAATAAGAGTGGGTAGGAGAGATAGCTGGTGGGAAAGGCAGCAGTGTGTGCTGCAAGAATTCTTTTGAAGCTGTCCTTGGGACATTAGGAATTTCCTCTTGAATATTTGTTTGAGAGTTTTAAAAAGAACTGGTGTTGAGTTTTTCCTCTATGACTGATCCAAGAGATATTGTCCTAGTGACATACATATGCAGCTTGGAAAATTTGTGCCACAGGAAATTCCTGATGATGGAATAGTGCAATCATAATATTTTAGGACTAGACTAGGAGAGACTTTTTCAGATATTTAGCATAGTGCCTTTAATCTATAGATAAGCAAAGGGTCCAAATAATCTGTACGTTGGTCCATTATGTTGGGACTGGAGTATAGTCTATCTTTATAGGCTATCATCCTGATGGAGGTTGTTCACCATTTTAGTTTGACATCTGAAATTTGAAGAAGTAGATCATTTTACTTTTGGGGGAACATGAATGTTTATGTAGAATGTATCAAAAAGAGGCCATTTTAAGAACATCTAAGAGAAATAGGATTCAAATGAGCAGGTCTTAGGATCCCAGATGCCACTAAACCATGGGACCCACAATGTCAAGGCTCTATATGATGCAGCCTGTAGGTACTTGACAAGTGTTTGTGAAACAATTAACAGAGTGCATAAATGACTTAAGTAAAGAGAACTGTCATGGGACCTACCTTTACTGGAAACATTCTTATTTGGTATACATTATTTTTATTGACTTACTCTGAATGAGTGGGATAGAACCAATGGATACAGAGTTTATGTTTTCTCTTTCATACTCTTATTTCCAAGATGCTGAGAGAAAAAAAGACAAATACAACATTAGACTGCATTAATAAACGGATAATATTTTAGTCAAGTAACTGTCTTCACACTGTCCTTTGTGTTGCTTCTGACTACATTGGGAATGTTTTATTATTTCCTAGCACCATGTTTTAAGGAGAATATTAAGGGCCCAGTGATGGCAATGATAATAATTTTAAAAATTATATTAAATACTTTAATATTTTTTCATTAAATTATTACGAAATTACTTTGGGGTTCATATGTCAAAAATGTGAAAATAGGAGCTCAGAGAAATGAATAAACCTAAGAACAGTGACTAAACAGTGGAACTGAGATTTGAACCATGTGACTCTGAATAATAGCTAATCTACTTAAGCATTTATTATATGTGAGGCATTGTTCTAAGTGTATTATTTCATTAATACTTACAAAAAGCCTACGAAGTGGGAAATTTTACAGGTAAGGAAACCAGTGCTTAGAGAGGTTGAGTAACCTACCTGTATCTTCACAAGTATCCTTGTTAGCCCTGGGAATGAATCTGACCTTAGAGCTCCAGGTTTCATCACCATGGTACTGCGTGTGAATGGTGGAGCACAATATTACATCCTGTGTTGCTCAAGAGAACAGAATTAGGCTTTAGAAGAACTTCTAAGAATTCGTCTATGCCAACAATAGACTTGTCTGTATCAACTACAAGGAAGCTGGCGAGTGGCAATGAACATCACAGTCAAGGAGGTGTAGCTGAATTTACTGCATATAATTAGAGGTAGGATTGGGTCTTTTAAAAGTCCCAAGAATAGGGCTCTGTACATAGCCTACATCTTTTTCTAGGCAATTGTATTTTCAGTACTGGGTCACTCACTTGATTAGAAATGTATATTTTGCAAAGGAAAGGGATAGCACTGGAGTAGGGGTTGGGGAACCTTTTATCTCCCAAGGGCCACTTGTATATTTGTAGCATCATTTGAGGGCCATACAAAATTATCAACTTAAAAATTAGCCTGATATATTAGGTCAAATGTTTACTTAACTCACCCCTAATGCCTTGGCAGGGCCAGACCAAATGATTTCCTGGGCCTTATATGGCCCGCAGGCCAAACATTCACCACCCCTGGTCTAGAGAAAGAAAAAGAAAAATTCGTTTTCATTCCCTTTGCTCTCTGACACTCCTGCCCCACCTCTAACTGTTTTACACAGATCCATAACTTGCAATTTACTGTTGATGACATTCTTTTTCACATCTGGACAGGTCAGTTTCCGAACTTTCCCTTTTAAATAGAGTTGGGCCAGTGTTTAGATATATTCACCACCTCCCTCACACACCAACATTTATAATGGAAATGCTTGTGTTGTAAAGTTGAGAGCAACAGTCTTGGGTAACACATTACTACAGAAAGTAGTTGCTTAATCTGCAAAGTTAAAATTATAGTCAATGTTAGCTCTGATCAGCTTTGAGAAATGTGTACACATTTAATGTTTGCCCAGAGAAACATTTTCAAATGTCTTGGTCCGGTTTGGTTCCATTCCGGGGAGAAAGATACTTTGGCGACTTGAAACTTTACTCAGTGAAGTAATCCTGTCTTTAAAACAGTGGGTGGGGGCTCCAAAGGCAAGCTTCTCTGGCTAATCCTGAGCACTTTCTCTTTTGTCGCTCTCACTTCCTATTCCCCCTTTTTCTCCTACACTCACCTTCCTTCTGTTGTCTATCTCTTCACTTTGAAAACCACTGGTTTCAAAATGCACCTGTAGCTATTAATTTTGCATGTGTCTGATTTTATGGGTTTGTGAAGCTCCTGAAATTAAAGTAATTTTAAATGGCTTTTAATACTAATGCTTTCTTTGGGCCATTACCTTTAGCAAAGTCAGCAAAACAATGAGGGTTACCTTAGTTTGTCTCTTTGAGGAATGTACTCTTTTGGGCTCTAACTAAACAAGAACAACGTTCTAACTGGAAAAATAAAGAGTATAAAACCATTGCTATATTAGGATGTCTGAATTTATTTCTCTTTCAAAAACAGCCACCTTTGATTTCAGGCATGGAATTTAAAATGTGCACAAAATGATTTTTGTTTGTCAGTAAAATCTCGTATTTTTCCAAGGTAGAGAGGGTCTGAGTGGCAATATTATGTTATGTAAGTGCTGAAACAGAGGATAAATTATGACCAGAGGGTTTGATTTGTATTCTTAGCCCCACAGAGTACTTTGTATGTAACATTAGAGAAATGGGGTCACTTCTCAATAGTGTCCTCTTGTAACAATAAAGGTAATCAACTCCTAGTTGAAAAGTGAAGGAATAATCAGATAATGTTTGAAATGGATTTTAAGTTTCTACCTATAGTGGTTGAAGGTAAAAAAAGAAAATCCAAAAAACAAAACAAAACAAAAAACACCCCACAACAATGTCTGTGACTATTTCCATCCCAGGAGAGAAGGCTATTCGCGTTGTTCCCAGTGGAATGTTCTGCTCAATTGGGCCATCATTTTAGTGGTTTGATAATAATAAGCTTAGATTGCCTGCAGATACAAATGGGAAAGGTTGATTAAGTCATTTAGTCCCTTGACAATTTTGCAAACCAAGTGATTTGTATAAAGATCAGTCTTAAACTGCACAGTGCATGGACTAGTCAAATAACCAAGGTTCTGGGTTCTGCCAATTGCACTTTCTCCCAGAAAATATTGCAAGATTTTGACTATTTTCTCTGAAAATTAATATCAAATTTCCTTTATCTAGATGTATGTTATTATTATCAATGATTCCCAAGTGGTCTCTAATACCTCTTTTATTCCCTTTAGTTGAAAATGTGCTAAAATACACCCATGTGATAGAAACACCGAGGTGATGGTTGCCAGCTGGTGAATTCATTAGTCACTTACATTAATTGTAAGTGGCAGATATAAGAATCTTTCTAAGCAGAGTATTAAATCTATATCTCAATGTCCAAATATATTAATAAAAACATAATTAGAAAGAAAATAGTTCAGAAAGAAAGAAGTAATTTTTCCTTCTAGTTTCTTTCTAGAATTTACTTCCCACTCATATTTAAAGCAGCTCCCAATAATCTTGTTTAAACCACACTGTCAAAATACAAGCAATTATTTATTAATAATAATGATATACCATGTCTGCCTAATATTTTACAGTATCCAAAGGGCTTAAATCTACTCTTTTCTATCATATCTGCTTAGTTTTTTCAAAGGGTTTAAAAATAATCTATGTAATTGTCTGATCTTCATATTAGAAGTCAACTTTTCTTTACTTAGTGATTGTTGGGTTCATCTATTTGAAATTTAAAAAGTAGATGGCATCGCTGAAACCGGTTTGGCTCAGTGGATAGAGCATCGGCCTGTGGACTGAAAGGTCCCAGGTTCGATTCCAGTCAAGGGCATGTACCTGGGTTGCGGGCACATCCCCAGTAGGGGATGTGCAGGAGGCAGCTAATCAATGTTTCTCTCTCATCGATGTTTCTAACTCTCTATCTCTCTCCCTTCCTCTCTGTAAAAAATCAATAAAATATATTTTTTTAAAAAAGTAGATGGCATCTAAGAACACTCTTGAAGCTCAGATTCCAGGGTTGTGCATAGGTACTGCTATGGGCACACGTACACACACACACACACACACACACACACACACACACACACACACACACACAGCTTGGATAGAAGGAAAATGAACTAGCAGGAGGAAAACAGCTGAAGAATAAAACACAGCTGTGTAACAGTGGACAAGGCAAGTGACATCTCTTCTAGTTTTATGGCTGCTTCCAAAACTTGTGTTTTTCTTTGTTATATACAATTTAAGTTCCATGTGATTCTTAGAATGTTGGAATACATTTTGGAATAAAATTTCTTATTCTGATTAATCTTAAATATAGATTACTCTTTGAAAAATAAAGCTGATAACTTGTTTTCTCAGATAAACAGGAACAGTGAAATTGGCCATGGGGAATTTCAAAAAGGAAGCCAGGGAAAGGGGGATTTGCAAGGTGAAATGAAGGTATTTAATAGGGTCATAGACATGAGCAATATTTAGACAGTGCTTGTGATTACTAAATCACAGAACTTCATTAACCAAGAGGTCCTCAGCTAATCTTTAATTTCTTTGTCTATGCCTCTTGAGCAATGAAATGTATGTAAAGTCCACTGAAAATGTCTTCACAATTATTATTTTATAATTATTGTGCCCTGGATCTCTTTTTAAAAAAAATAAATATGTTGATTTCCAAGAGGAAGGGAGAGAGAGAGGGAGAGGGAGAAAGAGAGAGAGAGAGAAACATCAATAATGAGAGAGAATCATTGATTGGATGCTTCCTGCATGCCCCCTACTGGGGATTGAGCCCATAATATAGGCATGTGCCCTGACTGAGAATGGAATTGTGACCTCCTGGTTCATAAGTTGACACAAAACCACTGAGCAACACTGTCTGGGCTACCCTTGGTCTCTTCATTTCAGCCACACAGGCTCTTTTTACTTCCCCAAACATTTAAGATTCCTTTCTGTCTCAAGGCCTTTGCAAATGTTAGACAGTCACCAACAACAGTATTGACCTAAAATATGTTCCATATGCTGGAACTGTCCATGATACAACTGGTTCTACAGATGTGGGGTGTGACACACAGGATTCTATCAAAATCCTTCAAGTGGGCCACTGGGACATGCTGTCAAGGAGATTTCAGAGCAAGGAGATGGCATGCCATTGAGAAGGGAAACTTGGTAAAAGCTAAGCAGCCAGAGGAGGCATTCAAGGTCATGAAATGGTCATGAAAGGAGAGAGAAATGGTCATGGAAATAGGAGTAGCAACTTAGAGTAATGTTTGGCAGGACAAAGCTAATAAGTAAACAGATACTATAAGTATTGGGCACTGTGCTAAGCACAGTTTCAACAAGTAGAAAGCACTTCATAGGCTTTCCCCCCATTCATTAATTCATTTATTCACTCACCTATTCTTTCATTCTATTATTCATTCTACAACTATGCATGTGTACCTAAGTGCCAGGTACTAATCACATAGAAGTAAACAAACACTATCCCTGTTCTATCACAAAGCTTACATTATGGGGAAAGAGGGAGTGGGGTGAAGAGAGAGAAGAAACAAATTAAAAATCTCTCTATATAAAAGCCTAGTGACTGGAATGGTGGAACGACTGGAATGACTGGTGGCTATGATGCGCACTGTGGTAGCCAACCAGCCTGATCTGGGCCCTGATTGCCCCCCTACTGCTGGCCCTGCTCCCAGTCAGCCCCCAACACCCTGATTGTGGCCCCTCTCCCCCACTGGCCCGGCCCAATGGGCCCCTATTAAGGCGGGCCAGGCGGACCTCACCCGTGCAAGATTTTGTGCACTGGGCCAATAGTAAATATATAAACTCTGTTCAAGATGGCCGTTCAAGAATGCTGTACTTGACACCTCCAACAAGCACATCAAAATTAAAACTAAATTACAGAACAACATTCAGAACACCTGAAATCTAACTGAACAGAAGTTCTATAAGAATAGAAAGAAAAAGCCACAGCAAGACTGGTAAACAAAATAGACTTTAAAACAAAAGCTATAACAATAGACAAACAAGGACTCAGCACTCCACTTCTGGGTATTTATTCAAAGAAACCCAAAACATGAAATCAAAAAGACATATGCATTCACATGTTTATTGCAGACTTATTTATAACTAGAGGCCCAGTGCACAGATTTGTGCACCAGTGGGGTCCCTCAGCATGGCCTGCAGGGATTGGGCTGAAACCAGCAGTCCAGCATTGCCTGCAGCTCCTGCCTGCCACTCCTGCTCACCCTGGCCCCACTGCACCTGCTGCTGTCGCTGCTTGGTAGGCTCACTGCTGCTCCACTGCGGTCTCTGTGCATCCGTCCTAGGGTGATATCTGTGTGCCCATGACCGAGAAGTGGCCATGGTTGGCACCCAGTCAGTCCCAATGCTGATCCCAGTCCCAGTCTGGATGCGGGACGGACGCACAGGGGGAGTGTCTGCAGGAGAGGCTTGTGCCACCGCAGCTGCGCTCACCAGCCATGAGCCTGGTGTTGGTGCTCATCGGTCAGGTGAGCGGTGCTCCCACTGTGGAACCACACTCACCACCAAGGGGGCAGCTCTTGCATTGAGTTTCTGTCCCCTGGTGGTCAGTGTGCATCATAGCAACCAGTCGACTGGTCAAATAGTTGACTGATCGCTTAGGCTTTTATATATATAGATAGCCAAGATATGGAAGCAACCTAAGTGTCCATCAATAGATGAATGGATAAAGAAGTGGTACAGTGGAATATGATTCAGACATAAAGAGAATAAAAGTTTGCCATCTGCAGCAACACAGATGGACCTAGAGGATATTATGCTAGGTGAAATAAGTTAAACAGAGAAAGACACATGCCAGATGATTTCACTTATATGTGGAATCTAGAAGACAAAATAGACAAATATGCAGAAAAGAGGCAGACTCACAGATGCAGAGACCATTTTGGCAGTTGTCAGATGGAATGGGTGAATGAAGTGAAGGGATTCAGAAGTGCAACTTGGTGGTTGTACAGTGGTGATGGGAATGTAGTACACAGCATAGATAATATAGTTAATAATATTGTCATGACTATGAATGATGCCAGGTGGGTGCTGGATTTATCAGGGTGATCCCTTTGGAGGTTATACAAATATCTAATACCAGGGTTATACACCTAAAACTATTATAATATTGTACATCAACTGTAGCTTAAAAATAAAACAATAAAAATAAATATATAATATCAGGTAGTAGTAAATGCTATGAAAAAATACACACAAAGCAAGTTAAAAGGCTAGAAAGATCAGATGGTGTAACTTAGGGTAGGGCAGGCAAGGATATCTCTCTGATGGGGGGATATTTAAATTGAGAACAGAATGAAATGAGACCTGAGATATTAGAAATTGTGCTGATTGATGAGATAATGATGATGATGATGATGATGATGATGATGATGATTTGAAGAGGATGGTCTTAATGGTACCAAGGGAGCAGAGAGTTATAAGAAGGCGAAAATGGTCAGCAGTTCAAATGCAATAGAGATGTCAAAACAAAGGACAATAAAGTATTCATTGGATTGTTAGATGAAACAAGTAAGGAGCTTAGTGACTCTGAAGAGAATAAGTGCAGTGACTTGTTTGGAAGGAAAATAATTACAGATGATTAAGGAATAGGAGAGTAATAGGAGATGGATATAAAGTAGATGTTTCAAAGGAGTTTAGCAATGAAGAAAAGGATAGCTATGGGAGTATCTAGACACGAAATGATATAAAACTAGTTTTGTGGGGTTTGTTCCCCTCTACACCAGTATTTCTCAACCTTTTGGAACCAACAATTCTTTGTTGTGGAGCTGGCAAGGGGACTGCCCTGTGCATTGTAGGATGTTCAATAGCATCTCTGATTCTACCTACTACTAGAGGCCCAGTGCACGAAATTTGTGCATGGGGCAGGGGTGTGTGTCCCTCAGCCCAGCCTGCACCCCTTTCAATCTGGAACCCCCAGAGGATGGCAGTCAGACATCCCTCTCATAATCCAGGTCTGCGGCTCCCAACCACTCACCTGCCTGCCAGCCTGGTCACCCCTAACCCAGCCGTGGGCAAACTACGGCCCGCGGGCCAGATCCGGCCCGTTTAAAATGAATAAAACTAAAAAAAAAAAAAGACCGTACCCTTTTATGTAATGATGTTTACTTTGAATTTATATTAGTTCACACAAACACTCCATCCATGTTTTTGTTCCGGCCCTCCGGTCCAGTTTAAGAACCCATTGTGGTCCTCGAGTCAAAAAGTTTGCCCACCCCTGCCCTAACCACTCCCCTGCCAGCCTAACTGCTCCCCTGGCAGTCCAATTGCCCCTAACTGCCCTCCTCTGCTGGCCTGGTTCCCCCCAACTGCCCACTCTTGCAGGCCTGATTGCCCCCAACTTCCCTCCCTTGCAGGCCTGGTCCCTCCCCTCACAACTGCCCTCCCCTGCTGGCCATCTTGTGTCACCTGGGGGCAGCCATCTTGTGTGTTGGAGTGATGGTCAATTTGCATATTGCATCTTATATAGGATATGTCAATGTCATCTCCTTCACCCAGTTGTGAGAACCAAAATTGTCTCTAAATATTATTAAACTAGAAGCCCGGTACACAAAAGTTTGTGCACTTGGGGGGGCCGCTCAGCCCAGCCTATGCCCTCTTGCAGTCTGGGACCCCTCAGAGGATGTCCACCTGCTAGCTTAGGCTCACTCCCAGGGGGAACGGGCCCAAGCTGGCAGTCAGACATCCCTCTGGCAGCCTGGCAGCCCTCGGGGGATGTCCACTTACCAGCAGGGAGGAGACCTAAGCTGCAGTCGCACATCCTTAGCGCTGCTGAGGAGGTGAGAGAGGCTCCCACCACCACCGCTGTGCTGGCAGTCATCAGCCTGGCTTGTGGCTGAGCAGAGCTCCCACTGTGGGAGCGCACTGACCACCAGGGGACAGCTCCTGCGTTGAGCATCTGCCCCCTGATGGTCAGTGTGTGTCATAGTGACCAGTCATTTCCAGTCATTCTGCTGTTAGGGTTAATTTGCATATTACCCTTTTATTATATAGGATAGAGGTGGGGGCTGGCTGGTTTGCCCTGAAGGGTGTCCCGGATCAGGTTGGGGGTCCCGCTGGGGTGCCTGGCCAGCCTGGGTGAGGGGCTGATGGGTGTTTGCAGGCTGGCCAAGCCCCCTGGCGAAGGAAGCTCCCAGCCTCTCCTTTTTTTCTTTTTTCTTTTTTTTAATTCTGGGATTGATTTACCTTCTATAATTGAAACTTTGTAGCCTTGAGTGGAGCTCAGAGCCAGCCAGGGCAGGGTGGGAAGCTTGGCTTCCTCCATCACTGGAGCAACCAAGCCTCCTGCTTGTTCCAGCTCTGTGGCTGCCAGCCGCCATCTTGGTTGGGTTAATTTGCATATAGTTGCTCTGATTGGCTGGTGGGAGAGGCTTACAGTGTAGCAAAGGTATGGTCAATTTGCATGTTTGTCTTTTATTAGTGTAGATGATCCCCGAAGACAAAATTGCCCAAGGTTGAGAATGAGTGCTCTAGACTGAGGTGGCCTGTGTATTTTAAAATAATACTGAAAAGGTGTGGGGAGGGAGAGAGGAAAGTTATTGGAAAAGGAGTGTTTTAATGTGAGGAGCTATAGTCAGGAAGTGCAATATGTTTTCCCTGCAAGTGATAAAAGCCAGACCTAGAAAGACTATTAGTAAATGCTTTGTTTTATGAGTTTCGGAATAAATGTTGTCATTCCACATTAAGAAGGGAGCATTCAAGCTGAAAATTAAAAGAAAAATTATGTTTATTGTAACAATTTGAATACCTATATGCAAACTCTCAAGGTAAAGCAATATTATTAAAACACAGAAATCATTAGTTATCCTTTTACGTATTAGTAGAATTCAGACAAATGAATATAGTTTCAACTAGAGAGTCAATCATGTGATTCACAGATTTCTCTTTAGCCTGGGAAGTCCTTAAATTGGGATTGAAGACAGATGTTTCTGATGTGACTCATGCATTTTTACCACTTTCTCATGGGCATGGACTGAGTTTATTCCTCTCTGTTTTCTGGTGATGTCAGTGTCTTGTTTACACAGGATGAGCCTGCCTAAGTCAAAACTAGCTCTAAGTCATGTGGTAGATGGTAAAAATACATAGGCAGGTTTCTCTTTAGATAGAATCTAGTTGGAAGCAGTGGTTCTCAACCTTCTGGCCCCTTAAATACAGTTCCTCATGTTGTGACCCAACCATAAAATTATTTTCGTTGCTACTTCATAACTGCAATGTTGCTATTGTTATGAATCAGAATGTAAATATCTGATATGCAGAATGGTCTTAGGCGACCCCTGTGAAAGGGTTGTTCGACCACCAAAGGAGTCGCGACCGACAGGTTGAGAACCGCTGCTCTAGGAGAATCAACTTGATTTCTGGGTTAAGTATATGAACTTTAGTTATTTGAAGATGTTCTAGAATAATAGAATTTCAGAGTTGAAAAGGATTGTCACAATTACTTTCACAAACATTTTACCATTTTTCAAGTTGCCATTTCAAGCACTGCACATTAAAAATAATCAAAAGTTGTGTTTCTTCTAGGGAGAGAACAAATGTGAATATATTAGTTGGCAACTACATGCTTTTTCCTCCTAAACTAAAATCAAATCTTAATCTATACCTGAAAGGACTACAGGCATTTATTGAGAGCCTACTACATAGAGAGAACCATTGTAGTTATTTTGAGATGTGATTTCCTTGAAGTGTTATGACAACTCAGTGAACCGAGCATTATTCCCATATTCAAGCAAGAAAAACTAGCAATCAAAAACAAAATCATACTGCAAAATGCAACAATATAAAAATAGCTGTTTTATGTCCAGAGTTGATCTCTGGCCAATCTTCCCTCAGTGATTTTTACTAGTCTTGGATAAGATCTCAACTTGTTTTTAACAGTAAATACATAAATTAAACTACTTTTGGACTGATATTCAGGCAATTTATTTCGTCCATCTAGTCTCTATCTAATAGACTTAAGAGACGTGATTTTGGCGGCCCACTTTATATCTTATAGAGTGCGCTTTGACCTCTTCTGGAAGACCTTCCTAGCAACACACTATGGAAATGATCTATTTGAGGGTCATATCAGATGTCACTAAGACACAATCCTCTCTGAGATTTGAAATAAAAACTTGGGTTTGGTCATGGGCCTCCAAATGAGGAGATCATTATAGTCTTTGAGTTCAGTAAAGTTTTTGCAAGTAAACTTATAGTGTTACGAGATTTGTTGGGATTTATTACATCCAAAAGAAAAAAAGTCCCCAAATCATTATTTTCTTGTGATTAATTTCTATTATAAGGAAGGACCCTTTCCTTGAATGGGTAGCTCTGGTTTAATTTATACATTTTCTTAACTTTCAGATAACTGTTACTATGTACTAGTTATATATGTTATATGTGTACATGTATACCTATGTGTATATATTATACATGTGTGTTTATATACCTGTATACACATATAATATATACACACACATACATACAGATATGTATGTATAATATATATACATCTACTGCTCCAAATGCTTGCTTTCTTTTCATTTGGCTCTCAAGAGCCAAATAAGACACAATAACTTGCCGAGTATATTTAGCTGCAGGAAAAAGAAGATTTCTGATAAGCTTCAATTCTCCCAAACATTAAAAAGGGACACACTGGAGTGATTAAAAAGAAATCTGTGGGTGTAAGCTTCAGGAATTTCAGGGCACAAGCATCCTGTGAATCTCTAATCCAGCATCTCACTCAACCGAACGAGGGATCTCTCCCCAATGCGCCTGCAAATGAAATGATTTGGAAGACATAGTTGTGTGGGCCAGTGGGGAGAGATCGAGGAGTGGTTTTCTGTGTCTGTGAGGTGGCCAGAGAGAGAGGCAAATCCCTTCCCCCCACTCCCATGGCTCCATGTGCCACTCTTCCTCTATACAAGGACAATTTGCTTTTCATGTAGTAATGAAGAACAATGTTTAACAGACAAAGGAGCTTCTAGTTTATTATTGTGCTGTCTTTGACTAGAGCTAGATGCTGGGAAAAATGGTAATTCACAGTGTGAATGCTTCTTTCCAGCAGTACGGGTTATGGCTGAACATGTACATTGTATATTGCACATGGTACAATAGTGAACACTGTGAGAATGAGGAAAGAATGAATTACGGCTCCTTTTTGGTTGTTGTTGCTGGCCAAGAAACCAGGAATTTCCTCACAATGATTTGTACTTATGTCAGTGTGTGTATGGGTGATTCCTTAGCAATATACACTGCTGGATTCTGATAAATGACTTTAGGTGTTAAAATTAATGTATAAAATCTACCACGATGCTCTTTGCACACCTGTGTTCTCCTGCTTTCCCCACAGTAAACTGATACAAGGCACAGGTGGTGCCTCATTAACTTATTTCATGCAAATAAAAACATATTGCATGATTTCTTCTCCTTAACTATATAATCACTGGGACATGATTGTGCTGATTAATGCACCAAACTTCGGGAGGCGGGAATTCAGCATCTTTTGTCAGTTCCCTTATGCAGAAGGGATTGACAGTCCATGTAAATTTGATTTTAATGAGGAGTAGTGGAATATCTCTTGCTCATGTAAGAAGTCTGTTTTCCTCCACTCTGTCTTTTTTTATGCCATAGAACACTCCGTGATATGGAATTGGAAAAAACGGAAGGCCAAATTTCCCATGCTGACGCACAATTGGAAGCCCAGAAGAGGAACCATCTCAAATAAGCATGCTTCATTGTTTTGATTCAGTGTTCAGATACTCTTATCAATAATTTCCAGAAAATGCCATTGATTTGCTTTGGAAGCAATAGTGGAAAGATAGTGACGGTGCAGCGGAATGCTCTCAGGTTCCTGAAATCATACTGAAAAGGTCCGAGCATCCCAGCACAGCTATAAGCAGTACCATGCTGTGCTTAGGGGGGATGCCAAGCCCTATTCTAAAAGTCTTTTGTGATATTATTTCTATGTTTTTAATTTATTGAATTAAAGCCAGGTTTATTCAATTAAAATAATACACTTCATGGTTAACTGCCATTTGCTGTTCATTTAAGCAAGCTATTGTACAGTTATGTAAATTTCATGAACAGAGACACTACTTGAGTGTCTTAATTACAAGCAAAAAGTGCCATTTAAATATGAATTAAGTTGCCAGTGTTTCCTATATTTCCCATCTTCATAAAATCTAAGGGCTACCCAATGATCTATACTGTGTCCTAAGCTTTTTACTTACCCTGTGGAAAAAAACAACAACACCCCCATTACTAAATATTATTTTTAATAAGCTCAGAAACAAGTGAAAATGTCATTATTTCATTGATCATTAACCAGAGCAATATCTGTATAAGAGGGTGTCAATTTTTCTCAGTTGGTCACTGATAGTCATTTTTATGTTATTACTGAAATTTCAAAAGTATTCCATCTTATACTAAGGGAATTGACCTGCTACATGTGACATTTGCTCAAATTCACTGTATATAAGAATTCACATTTTATAAAATAGCCTCTTTCAAATCTACCCTTTTATAATGCATCTACACATTCAGTTTTCAGACTCTAACACTGGGATGTGCGTAGTTTTACCACCCTTTTATCTTTGTGGGAAGAAATATTCATTTTAAATTTAGAACTGTCACTGTAGTTGCGTTTAGCAAAAGTGACTCATGACCTGACACTCGGCTGATTTCTGTGAATTAATTCCCCATGCATCTTGGACTTACTGACACTGTTTTTGTTTGTCTCTGTATTTTTGGATGGTCCCTGTGTATAAAAATGACCCAGAGACCAATCTGGCATTAATCAGGAAGGCAGGGAAGGGTTCCCAATTAGTTAATGAAAACCACAACTCAGTTCTGTGCAGTCAGTTCCCAGCTCCTATCTGGCCGGAGCCATAAGGCTGCAGCCTGGGAAGATATTCCCAGCCGCCCCCCAAGGTAGCTCCCGCTCGCGGCTCCCCCCAGGAGTGAGAAGTTCACTATTCACTCAGTGCTTGCATCATCCTTTCCAACATGTTCCCACTGATACATTAAAGGAATTAATTGCTCATAATGATCTCACCATCTGTTAACAGAGGTTCATACCTACAGGCTGGTGGCATGCGGTGGTTCTATTCAGGGATCAATAGGCAATGCCGGGCGAGCGCTTTCCCACATTGCCTGCCTTGACGCGCTGAAAGGGGGAGGAGAGCTCGGTGCCGGCCATCTGCTCCTTGTCTTTCTGTGCAAGACCTTGATGCGGTCCAGCACAGCTCTGATCTGACTCCAGTCCGATTGGAATGTGGCTGATCTGAGAGCCTCTCAAAGCTGTGAAAGTGAGTCAAAAGGAGATGCCCATTGTCCGGCATGGCTGAAAGAAAATGATCACTTTAAAATTCATAACTCCCAGGTGCCTGCCATCTATTCATGGGAAAAACCCTCTGAACTTCTCTTCATTAAAGAAAGAGAGGGGAGTCTTGCTAAAAAAGAGAGAAAAGGAAGTAGTTTGTGGGAATGTGCAGGGGATTTTCAGGCTAAACAAATGAGGAATTTGGCATTTTTCACTTGTATTAAAAGTGCTGTGTAGGGAAGGAGAAACTTTTATTTATTTATTTTTTAAAAAGTGGTGGGGGAGGCATGGAATGCCTGCCTAGGGCCTGTAGCAACTAACACTGAGCATTTCCATTTTCTCCAGGAGAACGCAAAAGTCACCTTCCCTTTTTACTTTTATTACCTGGAGCTGAGAAAATTTTCCCATTTGATTCTGGACAACATTCTTAGTCAATTCCCGTTCTTATTCCACTGGGGTGCAATTTGGATGGGTATTTAGGAAAAGATGAGAGCTTGAGAAATTCCTTAATATGGTACAGGACATCAATGGACATAATGGAATTCAAATCTACCAGGTGTTTCTCAGGAGGAGTTTATTAGCAGGGTATCTCTTAATAGCACAGTTCTGTCTGTGCCTGAACAACAGGAGAGCAGTGAAGAAAGGGTAAGGAAATAAAAGTAAAACCTCTATGCCCAGGCAACTGAGGATCAATCGGAGTTCCAGAGCTGTGGGAACCCAGGACTGTCGGATCAACTACTCTTCCCTATTGGTCATTGCAGGAAATTGATGTTGAATCAGAACCACATTGGAATTCAAAGAGGATTTATAAATTAATGAATTGAGAGCCAAACAAAAGTACAAAAGTAGAGAGTACTATGTTCTGTCTCTTGAAAATCTTTTATTTTACAGACGATGACCATAAGAGCTTAAGTGACTGGCTCAAAGTTATACGTAGTCATAGAACATAGGCTGAAACTTTAACTTACTGGCAATTTTCTTTCTATACTTCATGCTGTTCCCTTAGTGGTGTGGGGCTTAAAATTATTTTTTTCTCTCAGCTTTCTCCATTTAAAATATAGATTGGTATTGCCAACCTAAATCATTTAATAGTTCCTTTTAAAATTAATTCTAGGTAAATGAGTTCAGTAGAGTAGCAGAATAATATTCAGAAATTGGTAGCATTTTTATACACCAATAATAAACTAACCAGAAAGGGAAATTAAGAAAATAATCCTATTTATTTACAATTGCATACTAATAAAATAAATAAAATAAAATAAAATAAAATACCTAGGAGTACATATAACCAAACAAGTAAAAGACCTATGTTCAGACCTATTGTAAGACAGTGAAGAAAGAAATTGAAAGAGATACAAATAAAGAGAAACATATACCTTGCTCATGGATAGGAAGAATTAACATTGTTAAAATGTCCATACTACCCAAAGCAATCTATATAGATTCAATGTAATTCCTATCAAAACACCAATGGCATTTTTCACAGAACTAGAACAAATAATTCAAAAATGTATATGGACTCCAAAATACCTGGAATAGCCACAGAAAGAACTAAGTTGAAAATATCACACTACCTGTTATCAAAATATACTACAAGGCTATAGTAATCAAAACAGCATAGTACTGGCATAAGAACAGACACATAGGTCAATGGAACAGAATAGAGAGCTCAGAAATAAGCAAGCACATATCTGGTCAATTAATATATGACAAAGGAAGCAATGGCATACAATGAAGTAAAGTCAGTCTATTCAATAAATGGTGTTGGAAAATTGTACAGATACATGCAAAAAAAAAATGAAACCACATTGGAATTCAAAGAGGATTTATAAATTAATGAATTGAGAGCCAAACAAAAGTACAAAAGTAGAGAGTACTATGTTCTTACACCATTTACAAGAATAAAGTAGAAATGAATTAAAGACTTAAATGTAATACTTGAAACCATGAAACTCCTAGAAAAAAACATAGGCAGTAAATATTTCTCTTAGTAATTTTTTTTTCTGACATTTCTCCTTGGGCAAAAGAAACTAACTAATTAACTAACTAACTAAATAGGATTACACCAAACTAAAAATTTTTACATAGCAAAGGAAACTATCAACAAAATGAAAAGACAACCTACTGACTAGGAGAACATACTTGCCAATGATACAACCAATGAGAGATTAATATTCAAAACTTACAAAGAACTCATACAACTCAACATCAAAAACCTAAACAATCCAATTAAAAAGTGTGCAGAGGGCCTGAATAGGCAGATGACCAATAGACATATAAAAAGATGCTTAATGTCACTAATCATCAGAGAAATGCAAATTAAAGCCACAATGAGCTATCACCTCACACCTGTCAGAACAATTATCATCAATAAAAAACCAATAAACAACAAGTGTTGGCATGGATGTAGAAAAATGGAACCCGTGTGCATATTTGGTGGGGATGCAGATTGGTACAGGAACTATGTAAAACAGCATGGAGGTTCCTCAAAAAATTAAGAATGGAACTGCCTTATGATCCAACAATTCTATTTCTGGGTGTATATTTGAAGAAACCCAAAACACTAATTTGAAATAATACATGCACCTCTATGTTAATTGCAGCATCCTATATAATAAAAGCCTAATATGCAAATTGTCCCCTCAACTGGGAGTTTGACAGGGAGTTCAATCAGCTGGCGGGGCCAGCCAGGGGAAGGGAGGTCCCGGCCAGCAACTGGCAGCTCTAGCAACCCTACCTTGTGCATGAATTTCATGCACTGGGCCTCTAGTTATTTATAAGAGCCAAGATGGGCAGCCCAAATGCCCATCAATAGGAGAGGAGATAATGAAGAGGAGGTACATATATAAGGGGTGGGCAAAAGTAGGTTTATAGTTATTCATATGGAAAATAACACAATAATAATACAAAAATAAACTCTGTGTTTTGTGTACTCACATCTATAAGCCTACTTTTGCCTACTCCTTTACAATGAATATTACTTGACCATAAAAAAGAATAAAATCTTACCATTTGCAAAAGCATGGATAAACCTACAGGGTATTATGCAAAGTGAACTACATCAGGCAGTGAAAAACAAATACCATATGATTTCACTTGTATGTGGAATCTAAAGCACAATATAATTGAATCAACAAAATAAAAACAGACATAGATGCAGAGAACAGACTGATGGTTGCCAGAGGGGAGGGGCTTGGGGGATGGGTAAAAAGGTAAAGGGATTAAGTGTACAAATCGGTGGTTACAAAATAGTCATGAGGATGTAAAGTATAGAATAGAGAATATAGTCAATAATATTATAACTATGTATGGTGCTAAGAAGGTCCTTGAAATATTAGGGGATCACTTTGTAAAGTATCTGATTATCTAACCACTATGCTATACCCCTGAAACCAATACAAAATAATATTGAATATGAATTGTAATTAAAATAAAATTAAAATAAATACATTCTGAGCCTTTAGTAAGATTATGAAAACTAATATTCATCACTAATACATACAAAATAGAAAGTTGATCAAGTAATATTATCAGACAGAAAATATTGCAGTAGATGGCAGAACCTATTGGTGAAACCCGGTGGCAAAGTCCAGTTCTCTTGGACATAAATAACCAAATAGAGGAGGAAGAAGGAAGGGTAAGAACTGGCAGTAACCAGTGCTGAGTCCCTTGACAAGCATGAAGTCCAAAGGAGTGGGTGATGGAAAGGAGATAGAGGAATCTAGAAATAATACAGACTTCTGGAAATGAGAGAAGGTATGCCTAACAGAACAAGTGCTGTTGGTCTTTCTTACCAAACAACAGCCCACCACCTTAATAAATCCTCAATTTATTAAGAGACTTTGTTTAGATTCAATTTCTTGAGAGACTTTGTTTTGCTTGACTTTTCACTGCAGTGGATGGGAACATAATTTTTTTAATAGAATTGTGATACTGTCATATTTTTCCCGTCTAAGCATTTTTTATTAAACTCTTTCAAACTATTAAAATATTAATGTTCAGAATTATTCTGAATTCAGTAGAGCATTGCTTTTCACCAGCTTATCCCCAAGAGCTAAGTAGAATGAAGGCAAGTGATAGTTCTAGCAGCATAGGCCAAACAATCCCCTTGTTTTTGTAGTAGATTTAAATGGAAAACGAAAAATCAAGGTCAATTATAGATTTGTTCAGTGATCCAATTTGATTCATAAATTACTAATTATTTGAGCCTATAATTATGTTAGCATTAGTGAATATAGGTGGATTCCCCCACCCCTTCCTCGTGTATAGTATAATAGATTGGCATTTGGGATGAAGATTGCCAGCAGCCAAAAGGGAATGGCTAACAGTCAAGTATTTCAACTTCAGGCTGGAGCTTCAGGGGAAACCTTGAGTTTATTACAGAAAAAGTAAAAAATACTATATAGGTAAACCAACGGAAGAAATGAATTACTCATAATCCCCCTGTCCGGGATAACTACTGCTAACTTTTCAGAGTATACGTTAAATAACAACGAAATCAGATAATAATATTTACATTATTTTACATGGTGCTGAAATATAAAACTGAAGATAGTTGAGCATTTTTGACCCATTAACAAAAATGGCAATATATATATGGGCCAACTTAAAAGCTTTTCACTCAGTGATACATTGTGAACCTCTTCCCTTTTCCATAAGTAGGCTTCTGTATCCATTTTTAATGATTTCACATATGGTTTAGAAACTATTTGAATAAGTATTCTCTGAAATTTTGAGTGTCCCAGCTCTTTTCAAGATTGTATTTAGAAGTCCATACAGATTTCAGAGTAGAACTAAAAATTTCTGCCATAGGAATAAAGTTCATTGAACATTTACTTAAACATCCTCTTATATTATCCTCTTTCAATGAAATGATGGTCCTCTTCCTCGATTCATAATGGAAAATGTGTATGTAAGAGGCTATTTTCTCAACTGTTGGACTAGGAGGAACATAGTCAAAGAAAATGTGCCTTAAGAATAAGGCATACAGCCCTGGCCAATGTGGCTCAGTTGGTCAAGGCACATGCCTGGGTTGCCGGCTTGGTCCCCGGTAGGGGGCACGCAGGAAGCAGTTGATCAATGTTTTACTCTCATATCAATGCTCTCTCTCTCTCTCTCCCTCTCCCTTCCTCTCTGTCTAAAAACCAACTTTTAAAAATCTTTAAGATAAAAGACAAGAATTAGGCATACAGCCCTGGCTGATGTGGCTCAGTTTGTTGAGTGTTATCCCATGCATGGATAGGTTGCTGGTTAGATTCACTATCAGGGCACATGCCCAGGTAGGGGGCTCAATCCCCAGGAGGGGGGCATGCGGGAGGCAGCCAATCCATGTTTCTCCCTCTCTCTTCTTCTCAAATCAATTAAATAAATAAATTAATAAATAAGGCATACAAAGGTACCTAGATCAAACTATGACAATGAGCAAAAGTAATACACCTAAAAACAACAAAATCTCAAACCAACAAACCACAAAATATAATGAGGCATAGTACAGAAAGCAAAAGCTGTTTGTACCTTTAATGGATTTGGATGACAAATGCCCTTGGAGGGACCACAGGGAGCTGTGGTCCCCAAAGTTTTTCCTTTAAGACTCAAATCCTTAGGGTATCCTGACTCCTAGAGAAATATACTGTGAATGTTGTTTATGTCAACTTTATTTCTAATACTTTTTTTTCTTTCAAATGCTATTTGAGACCTGATAGCTCGACCTCCTAAGTCTGTCCTTGTTTTTCAGGGGTTTTCCCACAGACTGTTATTATGGTCAGAAATGCCTGTCTTTTCTATAGATGAATGAATTTTCTTTTTTCCTTTCAAGGATTCTACAGGGAAATTTCCTCCTCTTGATTATTCAGTTTTTGAAAATGTTTTTTTTTTTTTAAACTTGCCCTTGCCATTGTAATCAATTTACATTGGCTCAATCATCCGACTCAACTTTGCTCTCAAGTCTTGTGTTTAAAATTAATAAAGATTTTAAAAGCACACAACAACATCAAATACACATTCATGCTACCCTACCCCCACACTCCAGTTCTCACAAAAACAAGGCTTGTGGGGTTAGCTGATCTCTGGGTTTTATTTTCCCTTCTCTCTTTTCTTTCTTTCTTTTTATTTAACTGCATGGAATGTAAAAGTTTATTGGGGGCAAGAGGTTCAATGACTATTTTTCCCTCAAACAAATTAATCTTGTATAACCTGCGTTATAAAGGCTATTTTTAAAAAGAGGAGGAAATAATCGTAGGGGCCTTATTTGGAACTCTTGTGGGTTTGAGTTCACATTTGCACCAGCCAGAGATTTTCAATTAGCAGTGCCTTAGAAAACAGGGACCCCTGCCTTTGTCGGTGTCCTGTGGAAGAAGAAGAGCAAATAGATTGGAAATGGTCTTATGGCTCAAGCTCCTGGGAAAATGTAACAGGTGTTACAGCTCAGCTGGGTGTGAGATTTATGAAAAAAGCCCACTCAGCCTTTGCCCATAGAATTCTGCTTTCTAGCCAGGGCTTCAAGTAGGAAGAAACTAATGACTTCATTACCATCTCAATTCTGGGAAATGTCTGGTCCAGACCTGAATCGTCAAAGGAAAGGTATAGCACTCTGGGTGACCTTACGAGATCAAAATGCTATTTAGAACAAGTTCATTAGTCAGAGCCATAAACCTGGAAGAACACACCCTTTAGGAATCACGCTTTGGCCATACAATGAGGATAAATAAAAACACAAACAAAATAAACCCATCCAGATGAGCAGGGAGAAAGAAGAAAAACAACTTCCAGCACGTCTTCCTTCACTCTGTGCTGTGACACATTAAAAGGCTCCTGTCGCTTTCCCATTTTCAGTGGATTATAATTGGAGGGTGAGGTAGAAGCCAGGAGTGATGTCAAATTCCCAGGCAGCGGAAGGTGAAATAGATCTCTTCAGTACTAATAGTACTTAATAGTATTAACAGTAGTAGTACTTAACTGGTAGCAATTAACAGTAAATTTTTTATTAGATAATTGCCTCTCTTATTAATCTGCAATAGAAAAAAAACATAGCACATGCGAGTCTATCTCCTGTCCTATTTATTCCTACAAACAATCCTTCCGGGCCATTGTATTGCATTTTATTTTATGTTGCTACTCCATTGAAAAAGAACTCAATTACAGTAACCTTCTCATAGTCTACTTATCTCTAAATGCCAGCCCCTAGTGGGGGGTCCTCCACCCCCACATGACTCAGTTTTATTATTCTCCCACATGCTCTGATTTCCAGAACACCTCTGAGGGGGAAAAAGTCAAAGACACATTGTTCATAAGGCCAAAGCTTTAAGGTTGTGAACTTCCTGAGAAAACATGCTTCACATTTAAGTCTCTAATCACAATTTCTCTTATTTATAAAGTATGTGGTGACGCATTCCCAGTAGATGTGAGACCCATTATGTCCTGGAAGACATGCTGACCCTTGAACTAAAGCTGGTCACCAAGAAGGAATTAGGTTGGGTTGTTCTGACTCTGTAGGCATTGCAGCCAAATGGGATGGCAGTGTTTGAGCAAAGTAATTTGGATGACAGAAGGCAACAAATACTGCTGAGTATGACGAAATCACCAAGTAAGGGTGGCAATTTCTGCTCATTACATACTTAGCTAATTTCTGTCCATCATTGCAAATATTATTAGGGTTATAATATACTTGGGAGCTTATTGTAGGGACCATGACGTGGCCTATTTAATACTCAAAACAATTATTTATGATGTTTGGGACATTATTTCAGGATGAAGGCTTTAGATTGGAGATTAGAAATTTTCTGAAAGAAATGTTTGTTAGTACAATATATTGCTAAAGAACTATGTCAAAGGAAATCTTGCAGAGATACGGTCATATGTACCTGTAACATTTCTCTCCTTTGGTATTTTGCTTCTACTTATTTCTCTCTGTCAGTGTAAACATGTGTGACTGAGCAGGTTTAAAAGTCTTACAGTAGTAGGTTTTATCATTTATAAATTAATGTACCATTTATAAATTAATTTCACCTGCATTATCTCACTCAGCTCTTCACACCAGTCCCTGGAGATAGGCAGATAAGAATACGAGGCTTAGAGAATTTGTTACTTAGGCTTAAAACCAGGTCTCCTGGCACTTCATCCAAAGCTCTTCCATTGCTTTGAACTCCTGAGGGACAATCTGGACTTTAGTCATGTTGGCCATGGTTTTGATATAATCTCAAAATACTTCTTAGCACAGTTTCACACAGCGATCTTTAACATGTTCTTTATGATGACACTTTTTAAAAAATCGTTTTACTTACTATTCCTACCTTAGAGTCAGAACAGGGTTTTAAGTTAGAAAATGGTTAGAGTTATTAAGGATACCTGAAGGTTAGTGATTCGTAAAAAACAATAGGCTCTCTGGCTTCATGGAGAAGAAACATAGGAAAAGAGTGTTTATGTGGAAGAAAATGTCTTGATTGCGAGGGCAAATCCTGAAGATATCCTACTGGGAAACCCCTCCCCTTGCCCTTTGTAAATGGCCATTATCACTCTATTTTCCTCTGGCTGCAGAAATGAAACCATCCTGGGTGCTCAGCGAGCAATCAGGAGCACAGGGAAATTTGACCTCAAGCCTTTGCTGGGTTAGCAGAAAGCAGGGACAGGGTTAAACGCCCTTGCTTGGGTTTCTAAATCCCTAGTGAGGAAAAGAACTGCAGGAGTTAGGACAACTTTTGAAGCTGCTAAGAGAATTAAGGAGCTATGGATAAGCTACAGATGGGAAAAAAATGCTGAAAGAAAAAGAAAAAATAGACTGAAAGTGAGGTAGAAAGGTGTTATTCAAACCTGAGATAATATCTGGTTTATATTGAGATTAATGAATTAGGGTTATAAGTAAATAATAATAATAATTGCTAGTTTTTAAATGTTTGCAACATTCCCGGTAGTGCATCCGCACAAGGAAAATAGAGATAAATAAGATACTCCCCTGCTTTGAAGGAAGTAAATGAGAGAAAGTTTTTAAAGTATTAAAATCGCACAACACTGTACCAATGCAAAGGATTAGCTGATTGTATATTGCGATGAGCTTCAGATTGGATTTGGCAGTTCGACTTGCAAAAGCTCAGATACTTATCCCTGAGCTATGAGACTTGAGGCCCGTTCAAAATAAACGTGCAAGGAATCAAACATTAACTAGACAGTCACGAGATGTGGGCACCAGTCCTGTTCTGCTCCATCTTTTGAACCAGTCACAGAACTTCCTGGTTCACTGTAATGACCATGGGAATCAGAGAGAAAGCTGCCTTCGCACAAGAATCACTTGACCATTTTACAAAAATGGAGAGTACCAATATGAATGTCTTGACATTTTTACTCTTGCTACTGATGCGTGTTAAGTAACAAAATGAAGTGATGCTACTAAAGAACTATCAGGATTGCAATATGATTATTAAAAATAGGTTTGAGCCTATTTTTTAAAAGTTGTTACTTATTTTCAGCTGGCATGCTCCATCTGAGTTGGTTTTTATTTTAGAAGTTGGCAGAACCAGGGACTGTGCTATGTTATTATTAGATATTATTTCTAGCTTGGAATTTCAGTGACATAATATAATTAGACTGTGTGCCATCTATTTCCCCTGCATGCTTATTTTATCCTCACTTGCCAATATAAATAGTAAAATAACAAAATCAAACTGCAGTTTTATTCCAATCTCCATTTTATGTTATTTGACATTAACTTTTCTACAGTTAATATTAGCTCAGATAATGAGGCACAAAGATAAGATTACTTCTTCTTTACATGGTGCCTTTCCTTCTGAGGATTACAAAGCAGAAGTTTAAAAGGTTTATTAAATTTATATTCCTCTACAAGTGTAGTGCAACATTATTAATCTCATTTTGCAGACAAGTAAACTGAGGTGCAAACGTTAGAAAGTTACATTTTTAGTTAGTTTCTTAAAACAACAAAATTTTTAAACATTTTCCCATGAATTAAAGGAGAAAATAAGTTATTCTTATATGCTTAGTTTTAGACTTTTTATTTTTATATTTTACCATGACAAGATGGTAAGGAGAGTGACAAGTTACAAACTCTCAGGGTACATGTCAGTCATCAATTATTAAAAGCTATCAAATGTCGGAGGGGTTTGAACAACCCAATACATTTGTATTGTACCCGGTATTTCCCGGGTGCTAAATGTCTCATCAGAGGTCATTGTGGTGGGCAGCAGTAGTGAATTGCATTTAGCAGGAATTCTATCTATACCCCATTTCCATGAATATCATTGTACCCCAGATCTGCTGCACAAATTGAGTTTTATTTTATTTGCTACTTTAGAGTCCGTTTATAGGTAAAGAGATTGCATAGTCCCTGACAAATAGAAAATGCTAAATATGGTGTTCAAAAATCATGTTATTACAATCTAAGCTTCTCTTTCTATTCGGCATCTGCTAAGGCCCAGGATTAGATGACCAAGGGCAGAGGTCTAGGGCCCTTGCAGAATCCTGTAGCTAAAGGAAGAGAAATTGAAA
This sequence comes from Myotis daubentonii, assembly GCF_963259705.1. Lineage (NCBI taxonomy): Eukaryota > Metazoa > Chordata > Mammalia > Chiroptera > Vespertilionidae > Myotis > Myotis daubentonii. Next base: position 142,160,304 of record NC_081842.1, on the reverse strand, counting down.
AGGCCATTTTCCTCCCTAATTTATTTCTCTTTTCTGTAGTTTTGTATAAACTTGGTCATTTTAATTGCCTCTCTAGAGTATCTCTAATTGATAAGTCTGGTAACAAATTACTAAACCCAATACATATCATAAAAATAAGTGAAGATATAGATGCCCTATATCTAGAGAACATAAATGCTTTCCCAGATATGGTAAGATAGAAGTAGGTGGAAAAACTCCATAAAATGAGATTAATAAATTAGGGTTATAACTAAATAAAGTGATGCTACTAAAGAATGATCAGGATTGCAATATGATTATTAAAAATAGCTTTGAACCTTTTTAAAAAAGTTATAACTTATTTTCAGCTGGCATGCTCGATCTGAGTTGGTTTTTCACAGTATGGAGATAATAACATGGAGAGAAGTCTATGTTTTAAAAAGGCTTAAATTTTCACAATTATTTTTATTGTAATGTTAATAAATGCAATTCAATAATTTTGTGGTATTGAGTTCTATGAATAAAAAAATAAAAAATTTAAAAACGGATCATAACAGAATAAAATATAAAAAAATATAATCCTCCCAAAAGATGCAGAAAGAGCATTTGACAAAGTTCAATATACATTCATGAAAACAATTCTCAACAAGATAGGTATACTTAAAAATATGGGAAATTTTATGCAGAGAGTAGAATGGTGGTTACCAGTGATGGGGAGTTGGGGAAAATGGGAGGATATTTTGTCAAGGGTATAGAGTTGCACTTATGTATGATGAATAAGTCTAGAGATCTAATGTATAGCATGATGAATATAGTTAATATCATTGTATTGAAAATTGGAAATTTGTTAACGGAGTAGATTTCATCTACTCTTATCACACACATACACATACATAAAATGGTAACTGTGAGATAATGTTAATTAGCTTGACTATAGTAAAAATTTCATTATGTATATTAAATCATCATGTTAAACAACTTACAAAAATGCAACTTTTAGCCCTGGCCAGTTTTGTCAGTGGTTAGAGCATTGGCCCATGGACCTAGGGTCCTGGGTTCAATTCCCAGTCAAGGGCAGGTACCTCAGCTGCAGGTTCCATCCCTGGCCCTGGGAGGCAACCAATCAATCTGTCTCAGGTCTATGTTTCTTTCTCTATCTCTCTTCCCTCCCCAGTACCTACCATTCTCTTTAAAAAATCAATGGAAAAGATATATCCTCACTCTTCAGGTGAGGATAAAAATATGCAACTTTTATTTAAAAACTGTTCAGATAATTTTTTAAAACTATGAGAGTTTCTGTGTCTAGTTGTCCTTATTTGCACATTCAAATCTATATACATGGACTTTACCTGCCTGTTTGTTTTTCCCGGGAATATAGGGATACTAATATTTTAGATGTTTGGAAAACTTACTGCTTAATTTGTGATTTAGCCAAATAAATTAACATTTTTAAAAAATATATTTTATTGATTTTTTTACAGAGAGGAACGGAGAGGGATAGAGAGTTAGAAACATCAATGAGAGAGAAACATCGATCAGCTGCCTCCTGCACACTCCCCACTGGGTATGTGCCTGCAACCAAGGTACATGCCCTTGACCAGAATTGAACCTGGGACCCTTGAGTCTGCAGTCTGGCGCTCTATCCACTGAGCCAAACCGGTTAGGGCTAAATTAACCTTTCTTCAGTAATATTTTTGGGTCAGCTTTCTAAGGTTAGTACTAAAATAATAACCCACTAGTTGTGGATCGAATTTTTTCACTTATTTGTGTTATTTCCTATCTTGTGTAGACAGAAGGAAAAGTCTTAAAGTCTGAACATAACAAATTCAGAACAACAGATTCTAGAAACTAACAAAACTCATAATAATGGAAATTTAGTAATACGGATAGTCATGTAAAATGAAAGGTTTCCGTATTGAAGGATTAAATGCTGAGATATATCTGAATTAATGTGACTTTCATTGAGGACAAGGTTGGCAAAAAAATCACCTACTTAGAGTGTCACCTTTGATGATGAAGCATAAAGAGTGGTTATCACACATACTGCAAAACCAGGGCATGTAGAGAAAGAGCATGTGACTTGCAGCTGGGTGATCTGGGCTATAATTCTAGCTCTGCACTCACTAACTCTGTAATCCTGGAACAATACTTTTTTTGAACCTTGAAAATAAACTTTCTTTGAACCATTTTTATCATCTCTAATATGGGAAAAATAATTCCTATTTATCTCAGAGGGAGTGGGGGAACAAATGTACTATATTGTACTGTGATGTACTATAAAAAATGTTATCATTATTATTTTATTTTTGAGTTCAGACATGAGAACTAGGTACCAAAAGATGCAAGGTAATGAAAATTTGTTAGCAAATGTAGAAAACTGATTTCATATCAGTACATTTTATAGTTTGCATATTTTTTTTTCACATAGCCAGTACCTAGTTACCAAAAATTGCTTTATCTGGGGTAGAAAATGAATCCCTATCCTTCAGGTGTGGAGATATCTGTTTTTCAGAAGGGAAAACATGATTGGCTACTGACAGCAGAAAACCATCTGGGGGTAAGGAGAACTCTTACTGGCCTGGCTTCCCTGAACCCCAGCTGATCTCTTGAGTCAGGTGTTTTGAGAACTGATGCACCAATGTATGACAGTAACCAGGCATAGAAATATGAACAATCTTATTCCCAAACTTTTAACCTGAATAAATGCACCACAGTGTTCCAATGTATTTCTAAGATATTTCTGCTCTATGGCAACCAGTGGGTAGGAAAGGGCTCACTTTTTTTTTTTTTTGTGGGATCAGGTTCTTATCTAGCACCTTCAAAATCTTATAACATTTTTCATTTCCCTCTTCTTGTTCTACTTATTACATATTGCCATGAATTCTAATTATCCAAGTAACAATCCTTTTAACTTCACTAAGATGACTTTACTTACTAGTATATCACGGAGTTAAATAGTTCTGTCTCTAAAACTTACCAACTATAGAATTTTGAGCAAGTTACTTAAAATATTCAAGGCCTAGTTTTCTTCATTTGCCAAGCAAGGATGATATTTCCAAGCTCAAAATGCTGTTGTAAGTATTAGTTTGAATAATGTATGCAAATATGGTACATAGTAGTCATGTATAAATATTAGTTTTTTTCTTAAAAACAATTTGTTATATCTCCCACATTGCTTCAGTCGTAGATACTCAATAAATGTTTGTTGAATCAAAAAGTAGTGGTGACTTCTAGTGACCCCCATCTGTGCAATGATGGTCTTCCTGTCCTAGTTATGAGGAGATGGTTTGACTGCACCATGGCTTCTACCTTCCTGACTCCAGGCACACTCTAGATTTTACAATCTAGTTTCCACTGAAGACTTCAACACACCTGGCCCCAGTGAAGCAAGATTTGGAGGAAAATTGCTGTGTATTTAGGGACTGGAAAACTCTGCAGCAGCAGGGAGAACTCTCTGGAAATGTGAAGTAAGCATTGGTAGTGAGAAAAATAAATCACACTCACTTAGGGACACTGACTACAGCATTTTCTGAAAGAAAGACCTGAAATAGGCCATGCTCAAGTTTGCTTGTATGACTTCAGCTCTGGACTCATCATACACCATTAAATATGTTCTGCACCCTTCCTAATAATGCAGTCCCCAGTGCCGTTCAAGGGAATAGATAAGAATTTGGAGACTTGATACATTGACTAAGATGTGGGGCAGCCTCATGAATGGTCTCATAAGACAGAAATATCTTCTTTAGGAAACCAAGATGGCGGCATAGGTAAACACCGGAGTTTGCTGCCTTGAACAACCACTTCAAAAATACAACTAAAAGATGGAATGGACATCATCCAGAACCACAGGAAGGCTGGCTGAGTGGAAATTCTACAACTAGAAGGAAAGAGAAAAGCATACCGAGACTCAGTGGAGGCACAGTACGGAAGTAAAATACTAAGGTGCAGAGGTGCATGCAGAGCGGGGTTGCGGCTGAGGGCGCGGTTGTCGTTTTCAATCGGAAGGGAGTCTCAGGCTCTGAGCTCCAGTTCCGGGCGAGTCTCTAGGGACCCAGACTCATACGGGAGAAGCGGGACTGTCTGGCATCGGTCGGAACTCCAGGGCAGCTTTCTCTCCAAGGGGCTTGCAGCTATTACTGGGACACTGAGAAGCAGAGCCTCTGAGGGCTGGACTGAGAGCAGCCATAACTGCTAGCCCCACCCTGTTGATCCCCTGGGACCCGCCCTGCCCAAGCCCTGCAGGGAGGCTTTTGCTGGATAGCCTCAGGCAAAGGCTAGATTAGCACCTCCCTAGAGATCCAGGAGCCAGGAAACCCAGAGGTCAGAGTGGGACCATCCAGTTTGCAGCTCCGTGGAACCATAAAGACACACTCAGGGGGCAGACTCAGTGAGCACCAAAGCCCCACTGAAGCAAGTCTTGCCCCAGAGGGGTGTCTCCAGCACAGAAGTTCTCCCACTGCAGACACAGCTGATTCTCACAGCCAATTGGCCTGGAGGTCAATTCCTCCCAGTGATAACTACAACAATCAAGGCTTAACTACAACAAGACTCTACACAAAGACCACAAGGGGGTGCACCAAGAGTGTCCTCCTCAGGTAATTGGGGAGGCTGAACCACTGGGCCCTAGAGGACACCTAGCACAGAAAGCCACTGTATCAACACAGGGAAGCATAAAAAATGCGGAGACAAAGATAAAGGACACAAATGACAGAAAGGGAGGAAAGCAAACTACTGGATATAGAGTTCAAAACCACACTTTTAAGGTTTTTCAAGAATTTTCTAGAAACTGCCGATAAACTTAATGAGATCTACAAGAAATCTAATGGGACCCTCGAGGTTGTGATAAAGGACCAACTAGAAATTAAGCAAACACTGACTGAAATAAAGAATACTATACAGACTCTCAGCAACAGACTAGAGCATTGCAAGAATCAAGTCAAAGATTTGAAATACGAAGAAACAAAAAACAAACACCCAACCAGAAAAGCAAAATGAAAAAAGAATCCAAAAATACGAAGATAGTGTAAGGAGCCTCTGGAACAGCTTCAAGCATACCAACATCTGAATTATAGGGGTGCCAGAAGAAGAGAGAGAGCAAAATATTGAAAACCTATTTGAAGAAATAATGACAGAAAACTTCCCCTACCTGGTCAAAGAAATAGACTTACAGGTCCAGGAAGCACGGAGAACCCCAAACAAAAGGAATCCAAAGAGGACCACACCAAGACATATCATAATTAAAATGCCAAGAGCAAAAGACAAAGAGAGAATCTTAAAAGCAGCAAGAGAAAGAAAGTCAGTTACCTACAAGGGAGTACCCATACGACTGTCAGCTGATTTTTCAACAGAAACTTTGTAGGCCAGAAGGGAGTGGCAAGAAATATTCAAAGTGATGAATGCCAAGAACCTACAACCAAGATTACTTTATCCAGCAAAGCTATCATTCAGAATTGAAGGTCAGATAAAGAGCTTCACAGATAAGGAAAAGCTAAAGGAGTTCATCACCACCAAACCAGTATTATATGAAATGCTGAAAGGTATCCTTTAAGAAGAGGAAGAAGAAAAAGGTAAAGATACAAATTATGAACAACAAATACACATCTATCAACAAGTGAATCTGAAAATCAAGTGAATAATCTGATGAACAGAATGAACTGGTGATTATAATAGAATCAGGGACATAGAAAGGGAGTGGACTGTCTATTCTTGGGGGGAAAGGGGTGAGGGGGATGCGGGAAGAGACTGGACAAAAATCGTGCACCTATGGATGAGGACAGTGGGTGGGGAGTGAGGGCGGAGGGTGGGGCGGGAACTGGGAGGAGGGGAGTTATGGGGGGGGAAGAGGAACAAATGTAATAATCTGAACAATAAAGATTTAATTAATAATAAAAAAGAGAAATATCTGCTTTAGGATTTTTAGCAGAGCTCATTCTCAAAACTCATGGAAATTCAATGGAAGAAAATTTGCCAAAGTCTTTTGCAAAGCAATCCACATATTTCCCCCGTTTTTCACATTTACCACAAGGAGACCAAAATGGGGTGATAGTGGTAGAGCTTACTTTATGAATAGAAAGTGTGGGATGGGGAATGAGTGGTGAAGGTTTTGGGAAGAGCATGCATATTCAGCTCAGCCCCATTCCTCCACTGACTTCATAGAGCTTTCTCTGACCTTTTACTTTCATTTCCCCCTTTCCGAACAAACAAGCCCTTTAAAATCTCAAGACTCCCTTCAACAGAGGGCCACAGGTGTCCTTAATAAAACTTACAGGAAGAACCAGGAAAAAATATGAAGCCTTCTGTGATCTGAGACTGCAGACATGAGTTAGACTTTTGAATATATCATTAATGTAGTCAGAATGATGAAGAAGAGCTCTTAGTTGATGGCATGAATACCTCCCGGCATTTTTTTTCCAGGCTAGGAAGGAAAAATCTGTCTAACATCTATGGAGCATTTAATGCCAAAAAGAAAGTCCCAGAAGTACAATTCAGTAGTCACTCTGACCATCTTTAAATAAAACCAGAACTTATTTTCAATCACTAGTTAGGAATCTTCTCCGAATGATCAACGATGTGTGATTAAAGCTGCTCCACAGAGAATTGTTTCCACACTCATCTAGGGAATAACAGAGCACCTTTAAGGCAAGTCAAAGGACCTACTGGGCCCCAAACTTGAATCCAAGATCCAAGTAGTAACTAACGTCCCTCCTTAGTCACTTTTTAAAACTAGCTTAACTGTCCAATGAAGGCTTCTATTTTCATCAGAGCCTGTCTCGACTGTACAATGTGTTTAACTGAAGTGTCTAATGCCTAATAACATCATCACTTTGCCTACTCCTATTTCTGCATAAGATCCCCTTTACTTTCTAGCCCCTTCTATAACCTCATCTCCCAAGGACAGTTCTTGCCGAGAGCCTATGACTCTAGGACGCTTTCCACCTATGTGCCATTCTCCCAGTTTCATAGACAGTGCATCGTCCCCATGGGAAGCCTACCCATATTCCTGCTGCAGTGCATGGTCTTCCTGCTATACGCACTATACTTGTGCCCAACTCTATTTGGGGGCAGAGAAATACACTTTCAGTTTTAAAAAGCAAAGAGCTAGTATTGCCTCTATCCCAGAGGCCTGTGCTATTATAAACCATGGTGATTAAAAGGGGAGCAGGGGAAAGTTGGGTATCGATATGACATGGTCCACGGACAAGTTTTTTACAAAGTAACAGACACAGGAGAATGATAGGGACTCATTGCAGCAGTGTGTGACTCCGTGAAGTTGACTTCCTTAGGCTTATGTCTGACAGTTACTGACTCCTTTCGTCCTTAGAAATGTATTTGTGTTAGCCGAAGTAATACAAAAACTGCTACATATTCTAGTGAAGATACTAAACTTTAAACAAAATCAACTTAATGTATTTATACATAATATTGTTAAATAACAATAGTAATAATTATTAACTAGCAATACATTATATAATTTCTTACAATACTCAAAGTCTACAATTTATTTGCTCTGCACTGTACTAAGCACATCACACATACTACCTCATTTAATATTCATAATAAGCCTGTAGGACATTCATTATTACTATCCCTCTTTCCAGATGAGAAAACTGAAGTGTATGGAGTTTAAATGAAATGCCCAAGATCTTGCCCTTTGAAAATCCATGAGCCAGGTACCAAACTGAAGCATTACAATTGAATAGCCTCTACTCTGAATCTCTGGGCTATTGATAACCAGTCAGTGATTCTCAAAAGGTGATTTCTGTACTAAGGGAAGTTACATTGCACAAAATATAGAAAGACAGGAAAAGGGAATTCCATGAGTTGTGACTTCTCTGGGTGCAATCTTTTCCTGCTGATTTTATTGAGCTAAAATCAACATATTACATGTATTAGTTTATGGTATACAATGTAATGATTTGATATATGTATATATTGCAAATGATTCCCACAATAAGTTTTTTTTTTAACATTCATCACCTCAGATAGTTTAACAAATTATTTTTTGTTGGGATGAGAACTTTTAAGATCTATTCTTTTAGCAACTTTCAAATATGCTAAACAGCATTGTTAACTATATTTACCACGCAGCACATTACATTCCTGAACTTATTTATCATATAGCTGTAAGTTTGTACCATTTGACCACCTTCACCCATTTTTCCCATACCTGTCAGCCCCACCTCCAGCAACCACCAACCTACAATCTGTTTCTATGAAATCAGGTTTTTTTAATTGATTTAGATTCAACATATAAGTGAGATATCCTACAGTATTTGTCTTTCTCTCTCTGACATTTTACTTATCATAATGCTTTAAAGGCCCATCCATGTTGTTGCAAATGACAGGATTTCCTTTTATACAGTTGAATAATATTCATATATACATTTATGTACATATATGTATATCACATTTTTTAATCCATTCATCTGTCAATAAACATTTAAGTTGTTTCCATGTCTTGACTATTGTTAAGAATAATGCTGCAGTGTACATCAGAGAGAAGATATCTTTTTGAGATTGTGTTTTTATTTTCTTTGGAAATATATCCAGAAGTGGGATTGCTGCATTATATGATAGTTGCATTTTTATTGTTTTGAGGAACCCCCATCCTGTTTTTCATTGTGGCTGCACCAAATTACATTCTCTATCATTGCCAACACTTTTCATCTCTTGTCCTTTTGATAATAGCAATTTTAACAGGTGTGAGGTTAGATCTCATTGTGGTTTTGATTTGCATTTCCCTGATGATTAGTACTGTTAAGTACATTTTCATATGCCTGTTAGTCATTTGGATGTCTTCTTTGGAAAAACGTCTACTCAGACCCTCAGTCAATTTTTTATTAGATTGTTTTTGCTATTGAGTCGTGTCCATTATTAATATATCTTGGATATAAACCAGATAGATGATTTGCAAATATTTTCTTCCATTTGGTAGGTTGCCGTTTTATTTTGGAGATGGTTTTCTTTGCTGTGCAGAATTTTTTTTTTTCATTTTCTGTAGTTCAACTTTTTTATTTTTGCTTTTATTGCCTTTGTTTTTGGTGTCAAATCCAAAAAATCATCTCCAAGACTATTGGAGCTCCATTCCTTCATCCTGTTCCACTACACCAACTGTCTGAGCCCCCTGCCAGTGACTGGACCACTTGGATGCCAGGTATTAGAAGACAGAGGAGACATGAGAAGTTGTAGGTATATAAGAGAGTTTTAATTGTAGGAACCAGTGGCCATGTAGCCATTGCTAAGAAGGAGCCACTAGACAAAACAGTTCTTCAAATAAAGCCCCATACAGTAGCCATATACTGGCTAGGTAACAATACATCTTTCCCACATAGCAGCAGCAACCTCTGTACCCAAAGCAGTAGCCTGCTGGTCAGTAATACATCTTCCCGTAATACAGCAGCACCTAACATAAGAGCTAGCCTCAACCAGCAGTTGCACACTGCCAGCTGGTCAGTAACTTACTTTATACTACTAAGATAAAAGAGGCTTCTTGCCAAATAGTGATCTCAGTTGTTTGGGTTATAAAAGGGCACGCTTGCACAGTGTACTTACACATTACTGTGGCCTTGCTCTTGCACTGGTGTATAGCATCTCATCCTTGAACATTTTGATTAAGATTCCCACACTCAGAGTGGCCTTGAACATCCTGTGTACTCTGAACAAGGCCTCTGTACTTCAATTGTGTACATCCAGTGTACCCCACAAAGTCCAATGTCATGGAGTTTACTCCCTTATGTTTTCTTCGAGGAGTTCTACGGTTTTCAATTTTCTGTTACTTATACAGGAATTTCAAAACTCTGGAATTGAGGTACAAAAAGCCAGTATTATTAAAGAGGGAGTGATTCACTACAAATCTCTCATCTTCATCAAATCACAATGTTTAAATATAGTGTCACAAAAATGAGAATATAATGCTATGTGCCTGAGTTGCCATGTGACCCCTCTCCTCCATGTTGAGCCACCATGTTCTGAGAAACAGATCATCCAATGTGTAGGTAAAGAAGGGTAAGGAGCCGAAAACGGTTTGGCTCAGTGGATAGAGCGTTGGCCTGCGGACTGAAAGGTCCCAGGTTCGATTCCGGTCAAGGGCATGTACCTTGGTTGCGGGCACATCCCTAGTAGGAGATGTGCAGGAGGCAGCTGATCGATGTTTCTCTCTCATCGATGTTTCTAACTCTCTATCTCTCCCTCTTCCTCTCTGTAAAAAATCAATAAAATATATTTTTAAAAAATGTAAAAAAAAAAGAAAAAAGAAGGGTAAGGAGTCCAAATCTGGATAGAAATATATTTAAGTGACTGGAGCAGCAGGAACTGGAACTGGTGGCAAAGGAGAAGAACCTGAGCTGTCAAACCACAGTTGGGGACATTGGACACTTTATGGAACCTTGATTACTTCCCACCTGCTGAGATGAAAGGGTTGTTCTGAAGGACAGAAAACTGGTTTTCTACCTTGATTCTGCAGGCCTTGTTTGCAAATATGATTCCTGTACTGTTTGTTTACTCCTTTAGCTTTGTCCTAAGTCTGCAGGACAAGATGATTTTTTTCCCTTTACTATGTATTTTAAATTAACACTGCCTGTCTTCATCCCAAGTTGGCTCCTATTTGTTCCTATATTCTCCAAGCACCCCCACCAATCTCTATTATGACATGTGAGAAAATCATGCTAAAAATGCGTTTGCACTGTATTTGGAAAGCATGATCTTAAAAATTATAAGCATTGGTATCTGTTTGTATTGTTACCAGGTCACATCCTCCTTTTGTGCTACATTTAGATGATGGAAGGGAGAATTTGTCATCCATGCAAGAGGAGCCAAATGCTGATGCGCACAGCTGATCCCCGAAGCACAAATCAGATTCTGTCTATGCAAAGTAGGAGTATTCTGGTTTGAAACAAAACTGGATAAGAAACATTGATTAAAATGATAAAAGAGCAAATACAGTTGACCTTTGAACTATTCCGGGACTAGGGACACTGACTCCCTACACCTTACCATGCAATAAAGAAATCCACATATAATTTTTGACTCCCTAAAAACTTAACTACTACTAGCCTACTGAACAAAAACCTTACCAAAACAGAAAGAGTACTGGTAAATTAACATATATTTTGCATTCTTACAATAAATAAGCAAAAAAATGTTATTAAGAAAATCATAAGGAAAAAAAGAATAATTTATAGAACTGTACATATTTATTGAAAAAATACACATGTAAGTGTACGGTTCCAAGTTGTTCAAGTATGTCCAAGTGGCCTAAATGAGTATTTCTAGTCTATCTTAAGTGCATTTACATGGCTTACAATTATTATCTAATTATTGTTTGGTTGGAATTGTAGGTCAGATAGAGAAGTGGCTACACCTCAGTAGAGTAGGCCTTTGAACATCTCCCTTTAAATGCTTCTAGAATGAGAAGTCAACACTCTATCTATCTATCTATCTATCTATCTATCTATCTATCTATCTATCTATCTATCACCTATCCATCATCTATGGCTAATACATAGATAATCTATATATTTTAATACTGTCTATTAACATGTGTACACACGCACATTTAGGGATAGCAACATAGGAGATATGTCTTTGAACTGCATTTCTGTCATGCCCTTTTACTTAGTCACTTTTTCCCCTAATCCTGTCCTAAGGGAAAATTTCTTGGAGAAGGAAAAGAAATTCTTTATCCTTTGATTTTTTTAAATATATATTTTATTAATTTTTTACAGAGAGGAAGGGAGAGGGATAGAGAGTTAGAAACATCGATGAGAGAGAAACATTGATCAGCTGCCTCCTGCACACCCCCTATGGGGATGTGCATATATAACCTGGGACCCTTCAGTCTGCAGGCCGAAGCTATATCCACTGAGCCAAACCGGTTAGGGCTTATCCTTTGAATTCTAACAAGAATTTGATTTATTATAAAACAGAAAAGACATTTAATTTTTTTCTTGGAATTTGATATGTCCATCATGACTCTATTGTTTAGTAGGGGCAAAAGTTGCATCTAACATAGATTTTTCATATTTGTTCATTGTTTTTGGTTAGAAATTGAGGTAAAAGTTTGGATGGAATTTGAGCAATGGCTACTAGACATGTTACATATTTTCCTGCTCATTAGTTTGTGCACATGGGTGGAAAGCCTGCCACTTTCCACAGTACCTGGGTGCACAGAGACTTTGTATGTATTGCATTTAAAGAAGCCTTTTGGAAACTCTGTTAGCAGTTTGAAAATATAAGTCCATATTTTAAAAATCTAGATTATTTAATCAACTTAATAATCCCCATCACTGATCACTTTCTTTTGATATTCAAACAGACTTTTCACAAAGAGCATCCAAGCAAAAACAAAATAAAACAAAACAAGAAATGATTGTATAAAGAGAAAAATAACATCTGCTGAACATTTTTCCAAAAATAATAAGTAATAATAATAATAAGTATTCTGTTAAGAATTGCATTACAATAGAATAGAATTTTTTTCCCTTCACCTACGGAGACACTAGCAGTTTTGGACTCCTGAATTATATTACGTTTGATAACTACCTATTGAATTAGTGACTTTCCACTTGGTTATAAAATTTTCTGGATAAAGCACCATTATTTCTGTGGCTAGGAGGCAAAGTATAACCTAATTATGTAGCTGCTTTTATTATAACTGTAGCTAATGTGATGACATATACCATATTATTACTTTGTGGTGTTTTTCATTTTTGAAAAGGGGCAGGTAGGCTCAGAGAAAGAACAACAGGAGAGACAAGGAACAGATCAACAAAGTATGTCCTTAAAAAGTTTGTCGGCCCCACCTTGTGTAATGTAATTTGTTCTCCTGGGAATAATGAAGAAAACAGGGGCTCTTCACTTCTTCATAAATCAGGAAGGCACACCCTGTGTCTGAAATCAGAAATCTGTCTAGGAGGACACCTGTCTACAGGAGTAGACAATGAAGATTAGCTCATTAGACCTGATTTGTTATCTTATTTGGACTGAGTTCACTACTAAGCCATTCAATTCTAATACAGTTGTTGAGCAACTGCTAAGTATATTACTATGCTAGATGGTGTAGATACAATGGTAAAAATACCACGATCCCTATACTTAAGGAGCTCCTGTCACTTAATAATTACAACACAATGTAGTGGTAATTATTCATCCCAACCCACTTATATCTGAAAGTTTGTCTCTTTGCGGCCACAGACTGACTCACCCAGGCTAATCATCTTATGAATGTGTATCATTGTTTGTAACAACTTCTAAGTGAGGGTTATGGCAAGGTCATCACAAGCCCATTGGCAATGTTACAAGAGCAAAACCCTCAAACCTGAGCCTCTTAACATATACGATACAATATGAGTTAGCAGTATTGTTTCATCTTAGTGCACAAGAGGTAAAAACAGGGTGATAGAACTTGAATTAACAGATTACCTAATTACTTGAAATTTTATTTTATCTCACCTTCAGCAAAAGGAGGCAAACCATATTCCTATGAAGTTCATGGAATAAACTTTGTAAGGTTTCCTTCCCTACTTTCTATATCTACAGTACACCTAAAGTCCTCGATAGATATTGTGAAATGTTATGATACTCAAGGCTCTGGCAAATAGTGACTCATTAAAAAAGATCAAGCTTGGCTGCCATGGCTCAGTGGTTGAGCACCGAACTATGAACCGGGAGGTCATGGTTTGATTCCTGGTCAGGGCATACGCCCTGATTCAGGCTTGATCCCCAGTGTGGGGTGTGCAGGAGGCAGCCGATCAATGATTATCTCTCATCATTGATATTTCTATCTATCTCTCCTCCCTTCCTCTCTGAAATTAATAAAGATATTATTTTTTAAAAAAGGGGAAAAAAGGAAGATCAAGCCCAAGCCAGTTTGGCTCAGTGGATAGAGTATTGGCTTGCGGACTGAAAGGTCCTGGATTTGATTCCAGTCAAGGGCATGTACCTGGGTTGTAGGCTCAAATCCCAGCCTTGGTTGAGGCACATACTGGAGGCAACCAATTATTGTGTCTCTCACACATTGATGTCTCTCTCTCTGTCTCTCCCCCTCCCTTCTACTCTCGCTAAAAATCAATGGAAAAATATCCTCAGGTGAGAATTAACACACACACACACACACACACACACACACACACACACAAAATGGAGCACTTCTTTGGAGAACTAAAGATGCCCTAGTCTTTCCTAAAGATGTGCCTCCTCAAAAAAAAAAAAATCAAATTATGTTCAGTTTCCTACACAGTAAGAAGAGTTCTGTGTTTAAAAACGATTTTTCAGGGACAACTTCAAGTGTACCAACATTCACATTATGGATGTACTAGAAGGATAAGAGAGAGAGCAAGATATTGAAAACCTATTTGAAGAAATAATGACAGGAAACTTCCCCTACCTGGTGAAAGAAATAGACTTACAAATCCAGGAAGCACAGAGGGTCCCAAACAAGAGAAACCCAAGAGACCCACACTAAGACACAGCATAACTAAAATGCCAAAGATTAAAGACAAAGAGAGAGTCTTAAAAGCAGCAAGAGAAAAGCAGATAGTTACCTACAATGGAGCGCTCATAAGACCGTCAGCTGATTTCTCAACAGAAACTTCGCAGGCCAGAAGGGAGTGGCAAGAAATATTCAAAGTGATGAATAGCAAGGATCTACAACCAAGATGGCTCTACCCAGCAAAGCTATCATTTAAAATTGAATTTCAGATAAAGAGCTTCACAGACAAGAAAAAGCTAAAGTTCACCACCACCAATCCAGTATTAATTGAAATTTTGAAGGATATTCCTGAGGAAGGAGGAGGAGGAGGAGAAGAAGAAGAAGAAATAAGAACAATAAATGGCAATAAATACATATCTATCAACCATTGTATCTAAAAATCAAAATAAATGAACAAGGAATCTAATAAATAAAATAAACTGATGAGTAAAATAGAACCAGAGGCATGGAAACATGGAACACGCTGATGAATCTCAGAGGGAAGGGGAGAAGTGGGGAGGGGCAGGAAACAATTTAAGAAAGAACTTGTATACATATATGCATTAACTATGGACACAGGCAATAGGATGGTGAAGGCCTGGGGTGGGGCAGGAACTGGGTGGAGGGGGAAAATGGAGGTAAAAAGGGGGACATCTGTAATACTCTCAACAATAAAGATTTTTTAAAAAGATTTTCAGTGGGGTTGGAATGCCAAGTATTTGTTTTGTTGACCTCAGGTTAAGCAAAAAATTAATTTTACCAGAGCCTCTCATTTCCACCATTCTCTGAGCATTCCAGTTCATTTAAATTTGTACATGGACATACTGATTACTCTGAATTGGTTTTTATTCTACCAGAGATCATTTATAGTTGAGCGTTTTAGCCATAACGTGCAGAGGGATTTTTTTTTTTGTCTTTAAAAGTGAATCTTTTCATTTAATATTATCCAATGCACTTAGAATTATTGAAGCTATTCTGATGAAGACACTGTCATTCTGTATCAGTGACACATAAGAGAAGAGAATGCTTACTTGATAGGTAATCACTGTGTGTCATTCAGAAAACTGAAAGGCAAACTCCACTTGGATGATGCCATTGTTTTTGCTCAAAACTATAAGATTGTCATAGTTAAAATTTTAGTTTAAGTTTAGACTTTGGATGCATAGTGACAAACTAATACTTTGGAGAAGCAATAATTGACTTACAGGTGGGTATTATTTTATGTATTTGGTTATTAATTCTCATTTATATCCATTGGAAAATTTGGGTATTTTTCCTTCTTAAGGGATGGTTTCAAGGTAAAAGAATTATGTTGGTGAGGCTACATGATATATTGAAGACCATGAATTTTGGATCCAAGCAGATATGTGTATGAGTAGCTAAAACTCTTAAAATCTTGTTTTCCAAATTTGTAAAACTGGTATAATAACATCCATCTACCTCATGAGGTTTCTGTATAGATTAATATTAATATATATAAAACATCCAGTAGATAGTATATAGTATTCAGCCAATGTTATTATTTGATTATGTTAGCTCTTAATGAAACACTAGCTACCACATAAATGATCTGTTTTATGAGTGGAAAAATGTTTTCGGTCAAACATATTAGGGTTGGGAAATCTTTGCTTCTGCAGAAATGAGTTTATGTGAATTTCATTTATAGATTGTGTTTCTGGTTCTGATTTCAGTTCTGCTGAAAGGACATTGACAAGTCCTTCCTCCATTAAATTCTTAAGATGAACTTCAAGGGCTTTTTCAGATTAAAATGTTGTTTCTATATTCTTTGAATGTAGCCTAAATTTTCTAGTTTGGGGCTATGTGTTTTGAATCATTTCCTTCGGCTATCAAAAGATCCCCCCCTCTTTTGGGGGGCTCTCCTTGGCCAGTAATCATTCCTTTATCTCATAGCAAAAGTTTTGACAGGGTTGTCTATATTAATTGTCTTTCCTTCCTTGCTTTTTATTCTAACTTACATTGTCTCCAATTGAGCCTATATCCATACATTTTGCTAAAACTATCGTTGACAGTGATTCCCATCTTGCCAAATCTTTTGATTAATTCTCCATCTTTATTTTACTCATATGATCTTGTTAACTGTTCCCTATTTGAATCAATTATTTCTCTAATCTTTCATGCACCATAATTATCTGATATTTTCTCTTACTTGTTGGACAGTATCCTCTGCTGGCTTTTTTTCTTTTCATTCTCTAAGCCAATGTGTCTAATAGAAGCATACCACGAGCTACATATGTGATTTTAAATGTATTAGCACTCAATTTCCACATTAAAAAATAAAAAGAAACAGATAAAATTAATTTTAATAATATATTTTGATTAACCCAGTATATCCAAAATATTATTTCAACAAGTAATTAGTGTTAAATGAGATACTTTATATTCTTTTTAATATATATATCTAAAGTTTTCATAATCTGGTGGGTATTTTACACTTAGAGTGCATCTCAGTTTGGAGTAACATATTTCAATAGCTCCAAAGCTATTGGCTACTAATAGCTACTATATTGGACAGTACAGCTCTAAGTGTTGGAGCCTTTTATATTTTCTGTGCACAGACTTTCTGGGTGACCCGGGTGGGCATATATTACTTATATACTGGTTCAGTCATTCAATAAGTATTTCCTGGGTGCTTTATATGTGCCAGACTGCTGTGTTCTAAATACTAGGGGACTCAGTAGTGAACAAAATACTCAAAAATCCCCACCTTAATAGAGTGGATTCTGTAGTGAGAGGGAAGAGACAATAGACAAGATAACTGAGTTAATATTATTGCACAATAGAAGGTGCTGTGGCAGGTACAGAGGAATGGCAGAAAAGTGGGAAGTAGAGTTAGAGAGTCAAAGAGTCAGATGATGTAGGGCTATTGTGTACTATTGAAAAAACTTCAACTTTTACTACATTGAGATGGGAAGCCATTAGAAGGCTCTGAACAAAAGAATACATGAGATGACTCAAGTTGTGAAGATGGTTTTGGCTGCTGTTTTGAAAATATACAATAGATCAGGGAGGAAGCAATGTGATCAGATAGGAGGCTTTGATCTGTTACAGGGGAAGTGTTAAGAAGGTGTCAAATTCTGAAAGAGCTTTAGGCCAGGCATAGAAATATGGAATCATCAACACATATTTACTTTGTCCAATAGGGTAGCCATTTGTTACATATAGTTATTTAAATCTAAAATAAAACAAAAATTCAGCTCTTTTGGCAACACTAGTCTAGCCCTATTTCAAAAGGGCTCCATATCCACATGTGGTGAGTGGCTAGTGCGTTGAACCTTGTGGCTATAGTGCATTTTCATCCTAAAAGAAAGTTCTATTGGGCAACATTGATGCAGATGACATTTAGAGCTCTGTCCTCCTGTCTTTCAAATCAACTGCCTGCTAGGTGCCCCCACTGAATAATTAGATTATTCTTATATTCATATATGTCAAATAATCATCAGATACATAACATGGCCAGTGTTCTTGATTCCAGTCTTCAGCTCTCTGGTTCCCATTCCCCAGCCTGCTTTCATTTCTTTCTTCCTTTCTTTCTTTCTTCCTTTCTTTCTTTCTTTCTTTCTTTCTTTCTTTCTTTCTTTCTTTCTTTCTTTCTTTCTTTCTTTCTTTCTTTCTTTCTTTCTTTCTCTCTCTCTCTCTCTCTCTCTCTCTCTCTCTCTCTCCCCTTCCCTCCCTCTCCCCTTCCCTCCCTCCCTCCCTCCCTCCCTCCCTCCCTCCCTCCCTCCCTCCCTTCTCTCTCTCTCTCTCTCTCTCTCTCTCTCTCTCTCTCTCTCTCTCTCTTTTTTTTTCCATCTCAGTAAGTGGAGTCACCATCTATACTACTGTCCAACTACTATTCCTGATTCCTACGTTTCTCTCCCCACCCACACCTGTCACTTCCAATCCGTTAGCAGGTAGATCTGCTTCTACCTCCAAGACATATACTGGCTATGACCACCCTTAGCATCTCCACTTCCATCACAGCATCTTTCACTGGACAATTCAGCAAGTATCTAAGTTAGTGTTTTTCAACTCTTGCTGTACATTAGAATCACCTGGAAGTTTAACACCAAAACAAAACAATAAATAAAAAGGCCTGGGCTGTACTCCATGCATGCTAGGGGGGGGGGGGCTTGGCTTTGTAGCAGCTTCCCAGGTGGGACCAGCATAGAGGACCACTTTCCCCCTGTCCTTCCCACCACTTCCCATTGTCTTCTCTCCACGTAAGTGCCAGAGTGACCTTTTACAATAATAAATTGGATCATGTCATTCCCTCATGAGAAACCTCCTCATGATCTCTCATTGCTCTGAAAAGAATGTGATGCTCCTACAAGGTCCGGCCCTGTGTATCTCTCCCACCTGCTCTTGCCTGGTGGATCCCCATCACTGCTACTTCTGAGAGGTGCTCTGTCCATGTTATCTTAGGCAGCCCTTTCCTCCTCCCCCAGCATCTATCCCAATCACCCTCCCCCACCTATTCTCTTTATGGAATGTATTATGTCTGCAGTGATCATATTTGATACTTTTCTGATCTGTTGTTTATCTCCCTGACTAGAACATAAACTTCATGAGAGCAAGGAACTTTGTTGTCTTCTATTTATGTATCTCTAGCACCCAAAACAGAACCTGGCAACAAGTAAATATTTTTGAATGTCCCCTTCATTTATTTTATGTAATACATATTTCTAAAGATTCTTTGTAGAGCCTTCAGAGAAAAGACGATGGCGACAATGATGATAAAGATGATGACCATGTACATGGCGACCTCTCTGACTTACAGAGTGCTTGCTATGTGCCAGGCACCGCTTATTCAAGCCTTGCTGCAGACTCTGAGAGGGCACAATACACCCATTTTACAGACCAGAACACTGGGACTTAGAAAGGCTAAGTAACTTGATTAGGACCGCCAAGGTAGTAAGCGTGAGGAGCCAGAACTGGAACAGGGATATGTTTAAGGCCACGGTCATGATTCTTAAAAACAAAACAAAACAAAACAAAAAATCAAACTTGTGGCTATTGAATAAATACTTATGAAATAAATAGATTAAATGGCTACTGGCACATTTTGAAGAGTTGTCAAACACTGATATTTAGTTTGACCAGGAAAAACAGTAAACTTCATCTTCTATCCCCATACAGCCGTTGGGCCACTGTTGTATCCTTTTTGCCCTCTGTGCTGTCCTGCATTCCTCTTTTTTTTTTTTTGCCAGTTATTTGTGCAACATGCAGTTCTAGCCGAAAGAATTCCATCTCCTAGCAGCTACCAGGGTTACTTGCAGCCTCAATGATCTTCCTTTGAGAGAGGGAAAAATCCCCTAACTTTGTAACACAGTCCAGCGATGCATGAGAAGCCTTTGTCAAACTGTAGGGGGAAAAAGGAAAACAAAAATACCGTTCTCTGGAACGTCTCCTAGGACTAGTGAAAAATGCTAATTCTGACAACAGTAAAATCATTGGAAAATCAGTGCACCTTTGAATTATATTAGAAAGGAGGTTAAAATGAGAAGTGGTGAAAGAAAATAATTACATCCTTCGAATCGAGCAGCATCTGAGCCCCTCTGGCTCTGCTCTCCAAGATATGATGACGCCCTAGACATTTTCGCAGGGATGATTTCCCTGTGGCTCACGGCGGACATGCTCTGTGCTCAGGTGTCAGGAGAGGATGGAGGGTTGCATGGCTTTTCTTTATTCCCCCAGAATACAGTGCTGGGAAGTGGGAGCCTTCCCTCCTCTTTTAAAAAGTCCCCAAGATGCAGTGCTTTTAATTATTACTCCAAGATGAATGTGCTTACAATTTTAGCTTCAACTAGATGGGGCTGACCTGGGTGCTCAATGAGATCAGGTTCAAAGTGGACCAGGGGGAAGGTAGGGGAGGATGGGGGTAAGAGGGAGAGAACAACCAAAGGACTTGTATGCATGCATATCAGCCTAACCAATGGACACAGACACCAGGGGGGTGAGGGCATGAGTGTGTGTGTGTGTGGGGGGGAGGGACAATAGGGGGATAAGGACACATATGTAATACTTTAATCAATAAAGACATTTTTTTTAAAAGAAAAAAAAAAGTGGACCAGGGCGCTGGTACAACAGGCATTCCTCCCTCTGAGCACAGATGTGCCTCGCCCCGCAGCCTGGAGCCCACTCTCCCGCGTGGAGGGGGCGGTAAGCGGTGGGCCTGGGGATGCGCTCTGGGACCAGGGAGAGGACCTCAGGACGCTCTGTCTGTCCTCAGCCCGCCTCGCTCCCACGTCGCCAGGCCTCCCCCCCCCCCCCCCCCCAAGGAGGAAGCCCCGCTCCTTCGGGCTCGGGAGGCATTTGTGCATGCTCCCCCCCAGATTAGGCCCTCCCGGCGCCCCTGCTGCCGGCGCCTCTGCCAGGAGCGGGGGCGGAGCCGCGCCGCCGGCGGCCCAGATGGCCGGGCAGCCCGAGCGGGGCCACTTTCTCAGGCTTTCAAAAAGAGCACTTTCTTTCCTGCCTAATATTTAGCTCCTTCAAATGCAAATAGGAGGTTTCGCTCCAAGGTTAGCATAACAATTATGGGAAAGCCTTAAATCTGATGCGTTTGTTTACAGGATGAAAGGCGGGCAGGATCCGAGAGCTCCGAGGCCCCGGCCTTTCAGCAACTATTTTCTAACTAGTGAACTGCAAGTCAATTTTAGGTCACAAAGAAACCAATTTATATTACGAGGGAGGCTAATTTTGGAGGGAGTTCTACATTATCAAGGCCCACCCCCCATCTCACCCCCTTTTCGTGGTGCAGTTCGGTGCGAGGTAATTGGTGTTGGTGATGCGCGGGAGGGTCTTCATTACCGAGGGCGATGGGAACCGGGGGTGAGGCCAACGCAGGGATAGAACTTTCCAGCGACTTCGGTGGGGTTTTGGCAAACATGCAGAAATACATCTTAAAAAGTTCATTTTCTTTTCGAATTGGAGGCATTTCAAAAAGGGTTGTGTGGCTTTAGGTACTTTTGATGGGTATCAGACTAAGACTTCGCGGCATCCTCTCCCTATAAAATCATTCATTTCCACGCAGTGACGGTGAGAACTGAGCTGGGCCCATTAGGTGTCTCAGATCTGCTTGGGGGGTGGGGGTGGGGTGGGGGAGAGACCACCATCAAGGCCTAATGATGAGCAAGAAAGAAATCGTAGGCCTTTCAACAAAACAAACAACAATAAAACCTCTTTCTTATGTGACTCTTAGCCGGCCCGGGAAGCGGCCTGGGAAGCCTTCTGTTCTCCAGACTTTCCTCCTGGGACCTTCCTCCCACGGTCACACACGGAAGGGAGAGCTCTTGGGTGCGATGCTGTGAGACCTCAGCCTATTGGGGTTCTTGTCACCATGAGACCCGGGAGAGAATGAAGACCCTTGGGAGCTTATTAAATGCATTGGCTTCATTAACAACATATTGGAAAATGTTTTGTAAAGCTACAATCTGCCATGCCTACAACACAGAAGGTTCATGAGCACATAGTATTTAACAGTATTATCCGATTTGGGGAGCATTTATTGACCACCATAAAGATGCCATTTTCAATGTTATCCTAAGCTACACAAATTTAAAAAAAAAAAAATCTTGCGGCGTTTCCACAGGTGAGCTGAAATGTCTGCCCTGACATTGGGACCAGGGCAAGCATACGTGTGTGCTATTATCTGACAGGTATAAAGCAGTGGTTTCCAACTGGAGTATGTAGCAGGCCCCGAGAGCCTTGTTAAAACACAGGTGGCTGGCCCTCACCCCAAAGTGCCTGATTGAGTTGTCTGGGGTGGGGCCTGAGAATTTCCATTTCTCACAAGTTGCTGGGTAGGGGGTGGGTCCTGCTGAAGCCTCCTTTTAGGACCACATTTCGAGAACCACTAGCCTAAATGAGTCATAGAATTGTGCAATTTTGAAAGAATCCACTATGATAAAAGAGTTTCCTTTTTGCAAGAATAGCTGCAGCGGTTCTCAACCTGTGGGTCACGACCATCGGAAAACACATATAGCATATCAGATATTTGCATTACAATTCATAACAGTAGCAAAATTACAGTTTTGAAGTAGCAACGAAAATAATTTGATGGTTGGGGGTCACCACAACATGGGGAACTGTATTAAAGGGTCGCGGCATTAAGAAGGTTGAGAACCACTGGTAGAAAAAAACAATAGTTACTGATTGAACCATCCACTCTAGGAATTAAGTGAGACTGAGAAACTATTCTTAAATTTAATTATTTCTGTAATATAGGTTTTAAAGATTGCTGGCTTGACCTATTTAGGAACTCAAAGTGAGTAGCCTTCCTGAGTTACATAGATGAAGCTTAGACATATTTGTTTTCTGATATTGATACATCGAGATCCACTGCACTGAGTTTGCACCTTGGCCTTCTGTACCCCTTTCATCACTTACCTTATGCTTTGGTTTCTTCTGGAGTGTTCTCTTTATCCGAAATTATCAACAGGCTCCTTCTTCATTATTAAAATCCTTCTCCAAACACAAGTCCTGAAATAAGCCTTGAAGACAGAGACAGAGATTTTCATGAAATCTTAACTGTTAAAAATGAAATCTTAAGACTCCACTTATCTAATCATTTAATATAATCGAACATACATGTATGCTTGTGTTTAGAGTCTGTATTTGATCTTTGTGTCATCAATATGTTCATTTTCCCCTGTTCCATTTTCAATTGCATACTCTATGAAGGAGACATTTTTATTTTTTTAAATCCTCACCGGAGGATATTTTTCCATTGATTTTTAGAGAGAATTGGAGAGGGAAAAGACAGAGAGAAACATAGATGTGAGAGAGACACATCTCCTGGCCAGGGAGGAGCCTGCAACTGAGGTTCGTGCCCTTGACTGGAACTGAACCCAGAAACTTTCAGTCTGTAAACTGACGCTCTATGCACTGAGCTAAACCATCTAGGGCTGGAGGAAACATTTTAATTCTGACTTTCATAGTGTCTCATATATAGCCACACAGAAATCGATACATAAAAACAAATTATTTTGATGAGGATGATGTCTCATTGTAATGGCTTAACATCAAGTTATGCTCTGTTTACATGCTGCTAAAATATGTGGATAAAAATATATCTTCTGTATAAAGTCACATATTATGTTAGCCATTTGACCCTGGACATCTGCCATGCTAGTTGAGAAACAAGTAGCAAACTTAAATTACAGGAGAAATGTTTCTCGTCACATTTTTATATTTAGTGAGAAAACATGTAGCTCAAAAATCATATGTAAATCATTGTGTAAAATAAAGGAACACTTAACATTGGTCTTTTGCCTCATAGGCATCTCCTGCTGGAGGGCACTCCTCTAGGGGATAAGGGAGCTTTCCCAGTAACTAGCTCTGTGACATTGGGTGTTGAGGATGGAGGGCATTGTTGTTGAAATAGGCTTTCTTAAGTGAGTCATGTTCCCCTTCCCTCATTGACAGTATGATGGGTGGATGATCTTTATGGTTCGTTCTGGATTACGTATATAGCATTTGCTTTGGTTTACTTAAGTCACATAACATGTACACATGCAAGAAGGTCAGCATTAGCTTAAACAGGTCACGCTACTAGTATTATGATAATATTGTCAACACCTTTTAAAATTATTGTGATCTCCTCTACATATGTTGCAGTCTCTTTGGATTTGTGGAAAATGCTATGTTGATTGTTTTTCATTATAAAAGAGTCAATTTCTTTGAGCAATTGATATTTCTACCTGGGCATTCAAGTCATTGAGGATACATTTAATTTAGGGACAGAGCAGAATTTCTTTACCCTTGCCGTTGTCCTATGTCACAGCTGACTGCTTTAGTGCCAATAAAATGCTAAGGGCGCTGGTTTTTACTGGGCAAAGCACTGAGTGGCAAAGTCATTCCTATTAAATATTAACATCATTTACTAAGAATATAATTAGAAATAAAATAAACTAGCATATAAAATTTGTATCTTAATCATCCTCTGCTCTTGTTCAGGTGCTGAGAGATCATTCTCTTGGTCCTAAATATAATTAGGGTTTTAAAGACATTAAACTATCATCACAGAGGGGCAGTGGACATTTCCACAGGTATTTAAGAGTCTTGAACTTTTTGTAAGTCAAGTGAAGAGTATAATAAGAAATGTGTGTAAGTGTGTGTGTTTGTGTGTGTGTGTGTGTGTGTGTGTGTGTGTGTGTCCCTGTATTGTGAACCCAGAAAATGGAAGTGGGAAATCAGATGTAAAACAGAAAGTAGAAAATGGGAATAAATAAGACTCTAGGATATTTTCTAGTTCTGAAATAAAACCACATTTTGAATCCAATAGGTCAATTATATGTGAATATAGCATAGAGGGCAGATATAACAGATTTTACTTTCCAGAGGGAAAGGGGGAATTAACCAGAGTAGAGGCCTCTGGAGCAGGGGTATTCACTAGATAACATCAGTAAAGCTTGAAGTCATTTATTCTGCTGGACTACTTACCAATTCTCCTGCTGGTGTGCATTTGGGTTGTTTCCATTTATTTTTTACTAGAGGCCCAGTGCACAAAATTCATGCACATGTGGTGAGTCCCTCAGCCCGACCTGCACCCTCTCCAATCTGGGAGCCCTCAGGGGAGCCCTCTCCAATCCAGGAGCCCTGACAGCTTAGGCCCACTCTCCATGGTTCTCTGCTCTCTGCAGGGCCTGGCTGCTCCACGCCCACTGCCCAGAGGCTTTCTGCGGCTGGGGTGGAAAGCTTGCCTCGTCACTGTGGTGATGAAGCAAGCATTACACCAGGCTGCTCACACTGCCCGCTCTCAGCGGCCACCTCCCCAGGACTGGGGGACTCTGGTGGGGCTGAGGGGACTGGGTGCCACCATCTTTGTGACAGAGTGACAGTTAATTTGCATATTACCCTTTTATTAGATAGGATATTACAGTGCTGTGATCATTATTATGCTTGTTTTCTGGTGCAAAGGTGCTGGATTATCTCTAGAGCACCTCCCGATTGTGATGCATTATTAATGTCTATTCTGTCTAGTTTCTAATTTTCATTAACAAAATAATAAGCTTAAGCTGATTTCCTGCATTTGAACAGTAGAATTGTTAGGTGAAGGATATGTAGCTCTTCAACTTTGCAAGCTAAATGCCAAAATTGTTTTCCAAAAACTATATAGTCCTATCACAGTTTAAAAGAGTTTCTGTTGCTTTGTATTCTTCCTAACATATTGAATTGCCAGAATTTTAAACTTTGTCAATTTGAGGATGGCAAAATTTTACCTCACTCTGGTTTTTAATAAATTTACTGTTTTAACCATTTGTAAGTGTACCATCCAGTAGTGTTGAGTACGTTCTCATTCTTGTGGGAAATTGATCTCACGACTTTTTCATCTTGCAACACTGAAACTCTATACCATTAAGCAACTCTCTATTTCCCTCTCTCCCTGGCCCTTGGCAACCACCATTGCACTTTCTATACCCTATGAATTTGACTACTCTAGATACCTCACATAAAAGAAATCATATACTATTAAAGCATACTAGTACACATATCAATCAACTCATACATTATCTTTTGTGACTGATTTCATTTCACTTACAATAAGGTCCTCAAGGGTCATCCATGTTGTAATATTTGTCAAAATTTCTTTCCTTTTTAAAGACAAAATAATATACCATTGTATGTACATACACATTTTTTTAAAAAAATCACTGGACATTTAGATTGTTTCCACGTCTTGGCTATTGTGAATAGTGCTACTATGAAGTTGGTGGGGCAAATAGGTCTTGTGATCTTGCTTTTAAACCTTGTAGATATATATCTAGAAGAGGAATTACTGGATCACATTGCAATTCTATTTTTAATTTTTTGAGGAACAGCCATATTATTTTTCATAGCAGCTGCACCATTTTACATTCTCATAAACAGTGCACAAGTTTTCCTATTTCGCCATATCCTTGCCAACATTTGTTACTATCTGATTTGCTGATAGTATCAATTCTATAGTGTATAAGATGATATCTCATTGTGGTTTGGATTTACATTTCTCTAATGATTAGTGTTGTTGAGTATCTTTTCATATGCCTGATGACAATTTTTATATCCTCTTTGAAGATATATGTACTCAAGTTCTTCGCCCATTTTTTAAATTTAAATTTATTTAAATTAAATAAAAAGGTTCACCTATTTCTCTCACCCTCTACCCACTACATCTGGCAACAACCAATCTACTTTGTTTATCTATGAGCTTCTGGGTATTTTTTTGTATGTTTGTATTTTTATTTTTTTAGATTCCATATATAATAGAGATTACATGATATTTGTCTTTCTCTAATTTATTTCACTTAGTATAATGCCCTTGAGGTCCACCCATGTTGTCTTAAATATCAAAGATTTCATTCTTATTTTCATGGCTGAATAACATATATGTATATATGTACAATTTCTTTGTCCATTCAACCATTGATGGACCCTTAAAATGTTTCCATATCTTGATTACTGTATATAATGCTGCAAGAAACATAGGGATGCATATATCTTTTAGAGTTAGCGTTTTTCTTTTCTTTGGATAAATACCCAAAAGTGTAATTATTCGATGATATGATAGTCCTACTTTTAAAATTTTGAGGAACCTCCACATTGCTTTCCATAGTGGCTGCACCAATCTCCATTCCCACCAACAGTGCACAGGGTGCCCTTTTCTTCACATCCTCACCCTTTTTGACAGGTGTGAGGGGATTTGCCATTGTGGATTTGATGTGCATTTACCTAATGATTAATGGTGTTAAGCACCTTTTTCATGTACATGTTGGTCATCCATATATCTTCTTTGGAAAAATGTCTATTCAGACCTTCTGCCCATTTTTAAATCAGATTTTTTTTTGTTATTGTATTGTGCGAGTTCTTTACATATTTTGGATATTAGCCCCTTGTCAGATATATGATTAGCAAATATTTTCTCCCACTTATTTTGTTGATGGTTTTATTTGCTATGCAGAAGCTTTTTTTGTTTAATGTAGTCTCCTTATTTATTTTTGCTTTTGTTGCTTTCACTTTTGGTGTCAGATTTAAAAAATTATTGCCAAGACTTCGGTCAAGGTTATTTCCTGTGTTTTCTGGTTTCCTTTCATTTGTCTTTAATTCATTTTGAGTTAATTTTTGTACATAGTGTAAGATAGATACTGAGTTTTATTCTTGTGCATGTGGCTGCTCAGTTTTCCCAATGTTTTGAAGAGACTATGCTTTCCTCATTGTATATTCTTGACTCCTTTATCATAAATAAATTGTCCTTATATGCTTAAGTATTTTGCTGGGCTCTCTATTTTGTTCCATAGATCTATGTGTCTGTTTTTATGCCAATACCATATTGTCTTAATTACTATAGCTTTATAATATAGTTTGAAAATCAGGGATCATGATGCCTGAAATATTGTTCTTCTTTCCCAGATTGTTTTGGGTATTTGGGATCCTTTGTGGATCCATACATATTTTAGGATTGTTTGTTCTCTTTCAGTGAAAAAATGCCATTGGAAATTTGACAGGGATTGCATTGCATATGTATATTGCTTTGCTAGAATGGACATTTTGACTATATCAATTCTTCCAATCCATGAATATAGATTCTTTCTATGTGTCTTCTTTACTTACTTTCATTAAAGTCTGGTAGCTTTTAATATACATATCTTTCACCTTCTTAGTTAAATTTATTCTTAGGTATTTTATTCTTTTTGATATAATTATAAATGAGATTGTTTTCTTAACTTCTCTTTTTTTTACTTTGTTATTAATGTACAGAAATGCAACATATTTTTGTGTATTAATTTTTTATCTACACTTTCCTAATTTATCTATTAACTCTAACAGTTTTTTGATGGAGTCTTTAAGGTTTTCTAGATATAATATCATATTATCTGCAAAAAGTAAAAATTTTATTTTTTTCTTTCCAATTTGGATGCCTTTTCTTTTTTTTTTATTTTATTGATTTTTTACAGAGAGGAAGGGAGAGGGATAGAGAGTTAGAAACATCGACGAGAAAGAAACATTGAGGAGCTGCCTCCTGCACACCTCCCACTGGGGATGTGCCTGCAATTAAGGAACATGCCCTTGACTGGAATCGAACCTGGGACCTTTCAGTCTGCAGGCTGAAGCTCTATCCACTGAGCCAAACCGGTTTGGCTGGATGCCTTTTCTATATTTTTCTCACCTAATTGCTCTGGCTATGGCTTCCCATACCATATATATATAGTAATGGTCATTTAGGCTTTTCCTATCTAATAAAAGAGAAACATGGTAATTAGCATATGACCGCTACCCTTCCCATTGGCTAATCAGGGTGATATGCAAATTAACTGCCAGCCAAGATGGCGGCCCGCAGCCAGGCAGCTGGAAGCTAACATGAGGCTTGCTTGCTTCAGTGATGGAGGAAACCAACGTTCCCCACTTGCCTTGCCGGCCTCTGAGCTTGCAGTTTGAAACATTGTAACAAATATAGAAGCTAAACAAAACCCCAGAAACCCGCTTTCAGCCAGCCAGGATCTCAGAGCTGGAGTTGATACAGTGTTTCGAGATTATAGAACCCAAACAAACCAGATACCTGCTTTCAGCAGCAGAGGCCTCAGAGCTGGAGCCAGAGCTAAAGCTGGCCCAGAATAAAAAAAAAGAAAAAAGGGAGTGGTTGGGAGCTTCAGTCACCCGCCAGCCTGAAAACAGCCCTCAGCCCCTCACCCAGACTGGCCAGGCACCCCAGTGGGGACCCCCACCCTGATCCAGGACACCCTTCAGGGCAAACCAGCCAGCCCCTACCCGTGCACCAGGCCTCTATTCTATGTAGTAAAAGGGTAATATGCCTCCCGGCACTGGGATCAGAGTGACAGGGGGCAGCGCCCAAACCCCCTGATTGCCCTGCGGCTCTGTGTGTGACAGGGTGCGGCGCCCCAAACCCCTGCCCCCTCCCCACGGGCCGTGCTCTGTGTGTGACGGGGTAGAGCCATAACCTCCCCATCGGCCCTGCACTGAGTGTGAGCGTGGCAGTGCCCCAACCCCCTGATCAGCCCTGCTCTGTGGGTGATAGAGGGCGGCGCCCCAACCCCCTGATCTGCCCTGCTCTGTGAGTGACAGGGGCGAGCTCCTCAACCCCCTGATGGGCCCTGCTCTTTGCGTGACAGGAGGCAGCGCCCTAACCCTCTGATTGGCCCTGCTCTGTGCATGACAGGGGGTGGCGCCCCAACTCCCCAATCGGCCCTGCTTTGAACCCGACCAGGGGCTGCACCTAGGGATTGGGCCTGCCCTCTGCCACCTGGGAGCAGGCCTAAGCCAGCAGGTTGTTATCTCCCGAGGGGTCCCAGACTGCGAGAGGGCACAGGCCAGGCTGAAGGACTCCCCCTTCCCCCCGAGTGCACAAAATTTGTGCACCGGGCCTCTAGTATATATGTAAAAGCCTAAGTGACCATTATGACTGAATGACTGGAATGACCAGAATCACTGGTCGACCAGTTGCTATGATGTGCACTGACCACCAGGGGGCAGATGCTCAATGTAGTAGCTGCCCCCTGGTGGTCAGTGCGCTCCCACAGCCAACCTCCCCTGGCCAGCCAACTTCCCATGGCCCTTCCCCCTGGCAAGCTGCCCCCCCCCCCCCCCCCCGACCCTGGACAACTTCCCATGGTCCCTCCCCTCTGCTGGCCACCCCCTCCCGGTAGGCCCCAATCAGGGGTCCAGCTGGCCAACCTCCTGGGGCTCCTTCCTGTGGCTGGCTGGCCCCCAAATAGGCCTCAATCACTGGCCAGGCCAAAGGGACCCCACCCGTGCATGAATTTGTGCCTCTAGTGCTGAATAAGAGTGATGAGAGTGGGCACCTTTGTATTGTTTCTGATTTTAGAGGAAAAGCTTTCAGCTTTTCACCATTTAGCATGATGTTAGCTGTGGGCTTGTCATATATGACCTTTATTATATTGAGGTATGTTTCCTCTATACTTGCTTTGTTGAGAGTTTTTATAAATGGATGTTGACAAATGCTTTTTCTGTGTTCTCTTTAAAGATATTTCTATTCAAGCACTTTGCCCATTTAAAAAATATATTTTTATTGATTTCAGAGAGGAAGAGAGAGGGAGAGAGAGATAGAAACATCAAAGATGAGAGAGAATTATTGATCAGCTGCCTCCTGCACGCCCCATACTAGGGTTTAAGCACACAAGATGGGCGTGTTCCCTGGCCAGGAATTGAACCATCACCGCCTGGTTCATAGGTCAATGCTCAGAGACTGAGCAATGCTGGCCAGGCACTTTGCTCATTTTTTAATCAGGTTATTTGTTTAGTTTTTGTTGTTGTTTTCATTGAGTTGTAGGATTTCTTTGCATATTCTTTATATTAACCTCTGATCAGATATATGATTTGCAAATATTTTCCCCATTTTATAGGATGCCTTTTCACTTTGTTGATTGTTATTTGATGAAGAAGTTTTTAATTTTGATATAGTCTGATTTATCTATTTTGACATTTTTTGTCTGTGCATTTGGTGTAAAATGGGCATTTTAAAATTAATGGATTTGTTTTGGTAAGGAATAATATGTATTTGTATTCATGAATGAGATTGCCTTTAAATGTTCTATTTTATGCTTTCCATTCCTGGTTTTGTATCAAAATTATCATAGTATTTTTAAATGACCTGAGGATAGTTTTTTCCTTTTATATTTTCTGAAATATTATGTATAAGATGGGAATCATCTGTCCTTGAATAATGACAAAAACTTGCCTGGGCCTGGTGTTTTATTTATGAGAATACTAGAGGACCAGTGCATGAAAATTCATGCACTGGGGGGGTGGGGGGCGTGTCTCTCAGCCTAGCCTGCAGGCTTTCACATTCCAGGACCCCTCAGGTAGGGTCCAGTCCAATCACAGCATGGCTCTGGTTCCCCAGGCCTGTGGGCTGTGGGGGAAGGGGGGAGGGACCAAGATTTTTAGATCCCAGCATAGCTCTGGTTCCCCAGAGCCTGCGGGCAGGGATAGGGACCAAGGGGTGAGACTGGTTGCAGCATGGCTTCAGTTCCTGGAGCCTGCAGGCGGGGGAGGGACCCAGAGGCCAGTCCAATGGCAGCATGGCTCTATTCCCACAGCTCCCTTCCACAGCCGCGCTGCAGGCGGACTGGGCCCACAGCTCCCTCCCGCCACCACGCAGTGGGCGGCTGGGACCCAGGACTGACTCTCACCACGCTGGCCAAGACCCTAGCCTGGTGATCGGTTGTCTTTCCAGACGTTTAGGTCGTAATGGACCCTGGCTCTTTGTATATTAGGATTTTAAACTATTGAATCATTTTCTTTAATGATTTTATTTATTTTATTTTATTTTTTTAAAATATCTATTTATTTATTTATTTTTATTTAATGATTTAAAAACTATTTAAATGGCCTTTTTCTTTTAGAGTCCATTTAGTAGGGTATATATTTTTTTCTAAGGATCTATTTCAACATGTTTGGTAAAGTTGTTAATATTCTTTTAGTTTTTTAAAAATGTTTGCTGTATCTATAGTTATGCACTCTTTTTATTTCCATATTGTTTATTTATATGCTCTCTTTTATTAGTGAAGCTTGCCAGAGGCTGTCAATTTAATTAGTCTTTTCTAAAAGGTAAGCTTGTGTCTATGGTCCTTTATTGTATGTTTTTTCTTCTATTTCATTAATTTCTACTTTTACTTTTATTACTTCATTCCACATACTAGGTCTGAATTCTTTCTATTCTTTAAAACTCCTTATATTGTCTGCTTAATTCAGTATTTTTCAGTCTTTCCTTCCTTGTAATATAGATATTAAATAAATTAAATTTTCCATGTAAATATTTTACTGAGCTACATATTTTTATTTTTAAGCATAAGAGCATTTCGACAAGATTTCTGTTAGTACTGCTTTTTGTAACTACTTATTCCTACATTTTCATGAAAGAACATTTCAGATTTTTGCAAGTGATCCACATGTGGTTTAAGAAAATTAGTATTTACCAGTTATTTGGAATAGTTTTATATAATTTATAATATTGAGACTTTGTGTCCTATATTCCTATTCATTTCTTCACTTGTTTATTAATGAGAAAGGTGTTTTGAAATCTCTTGTTATGATGATGTTTGTAAACTTACCATTATAATTCTCTAACGTTTCATTTTA
The DNA here is from genome assembly GCF_963259705.1 of Myotis daubentonii. Taxonomy (NCBI): domain Eukaryota; kingdom Metazoa; phylum Chordata; class Mammalia; order Chiroptera; family Vespertilionidae; genus Myotis; species Myotis daubentonii. The sequence continues at coordinate 142,127,765 of NC_081842.1, read as the reverse complement.
TATACTTTGAAACCTTATTTCAGGTACATTGAAGTTTAAATGATATGTTTTGGTGAGTTGAACCTTTTACACTATTGTGTGTGTATCTCTGGAATGTTTTTTTGTCTTAAAGTATGTAGTTTCTGACCTTTTTTTTTCTTAAAGTATACAGTTTCTGACCATAAATATAGCCCAATGCATGTTATCTATCTATCTATCTATCTATCTATCTATCTATCTATCTATCCATCCTATGTAAACTACAGATATCTAGATTTTTAAAATTTTAGTCTGAAATGCCCTGGCTTTTAACATGAAGTTTATTCTTTTTGAAGTGGGTGGGACTAATAATATATTTGGATTCTTATTCTCATGTATACTCTGCTTAATTTCTATGCTGGTATTTCTTTTTATTTTAGTGCTTAATAATCTGAAATTAATCTCTTTCTCATCCAACAGTCATATGAGAATATTTGGACTCCTATTACATTTTTATTATCTCAATTGCCATTATTTTCTAGTGGCTTTTTTTAAAAAAATAAACCCCACAAAATAGATATTATAGTTGTACTAGAGGCGCGGTGCACAAAATTCATGCACAGGGGTGGGGGGGGACCCTCAGCTCGGCCTGCACCCTCTCCAATCTGGGACCCCTCGGTGTATGTCTGACTGCCTCTTGCAATCCGGGACAGCTAGCTCCTAACTGCTCACCTGCCTGCCTGCCTGATCACCCATAACCCCTCTGCCTGCCTGCCTGATTGCCCCTAACCACCTCTGTCTGCCTGCCTGATTGCCCCTAACTGTTCCCCTGCTGGCCTGATCGCCCCTAACTTACTCTGCCTCGCCTGGCACCCACGACCTGGGCTTTCCTCCCTCTGGCTGGCTGCAGGCACCCAGGACCCAGGTCAGATTCGCCTGGGCTGGCCGCAGCTGCAGGGGATCATGGGCCAGTGTGCTTTGCCCGGGCCACAGTCACAGGGCGCCCGGGACCGCGGGGCGGGTGGCTTGTCCCTCTCCCAGGCCACAGCCTATCTGGTCTCCATTCCTCTCTTGCGAGCTCATTTGTGCCTGGCTAGTCCCCATTCCTCTTTCCCCAGTGTTAGAGTGTCTGAGCAATTAGGGCATGACAGTGTGAGGGCGTGAGGGTCTGAGGGTGTGATGACCATTTGCATATTAGCTCTTTATTATACAGGATATTTTAAGTGTCTTGTTAAAAATGTCAACCCAAATTTTCTACTTTCTTCTCTCACCTTTCTTGTTTTTCAGACTTCCTTTTTTGCTCATTTTATATTTTCTAAATTAAATCTTACAGGTATGACTTTATTGAGCCTCTATTAATAGTACATACTCAATATTTATTTTGTCCATGTTCTTTATTTTAAAGGTATAATTTCCATTTTGTTTTTTTCCAGAGAACTTTTCTTCAGTCCTGAAAGATTTAGCTCCTTACAAGGGCTTTGGTGGAGGTCCTGGGGCAACACCCAGAGGTCTAAATAGAGGTGGGGTGTTCGGTCCTTAGGGGCTACCTGGGAATGATTCCTGACCACCATGCTGCGAATGACACAATTCACACAGTGGTGGAGTTTCACATGCAGCTTGGGAAGCGCTTAGGGATGAAGACACCAGCTTCGGAAATGTCCCTAACAGCTGCGGCCTCTGCTGTGTTTCTAATGATGAACTCCTCAGTGGCCTTGTCCTTGGACACACATCTAGCGCAAGAGAAGCAGTGAATAGGCTGCACATGGCCTCGGCCTTTTTTGGCACAACTGTTGTTCCTTCTTTTCTTGGTCACCTTGGAAGCGGGACACGAGCAAGGCACCCATGTTCTTAAATTATAATAACTTGACTCTACATCAGTGATTTTCTACCGGTGTGCTGCCAAATTTTCGTAATTAGTTTATGTACCATGAGATGAAAAAGGTTGAAAATCGCTGTTTATATAGAAATCTAGCTTGATGGTTATTTTTCCTCAGCACTTTTGCTATTATTTTGCTCTTTTCTGGCTTCTGTTATTAAAGTCGGCTGTATGTCTAATTTTTATTTTTGTCTCTGTGTTCTTTTAAGACTTTCTTTTGTCTTTGATGCTGTGCAGATTTTTGTATTATGTCCAGAGATGAATTTTTCTTTATTTATTCTGCTTTAGATATATTAGCAATTTGAGAGTTTGCATTTTTAAATTATAAAACAAACCTTAGCCAATATTTAAAAATATTGTCTCTCCCCCATCCTTCTAGTTATTTTTTCGAGTATGTCAATTATTGAATGTTAGGTTATTTCTTTTCATTGCCCACTCATTATACTAGCTCTTTCATATTTTTTTCCTCTTTATTCCTCAGGGCTTTTTCTAAACATAGTACTATTATTTCAATTTAGGAAGATAAAGGGATAAGAATCTCTAACGAGAAAAAAAAATCAAACTTTTCCCCATTTGCTGACCACAGGAGAACAATGCACTTAGAATTATTACCTGGCCAGGAAAACCAAATCAATATTCTAGTTCTGAGAATGAAATTTTTAACTTGAGTATTTTTTTTACCTTATTTCCCTTATAGTGGCTTCGCTTCAGTATACTTACTGCATAGAACAAAGGGAAGGAATGCAAATGCCTTCACCCAGAAAACCTGAATGTCTTGTTCCCTTAAACCTGACATTAACTAAAAGACTGTATATCATCACACTGGTTTTCAAGTATTTTCAAATGTTCGTGTTTATTTATCTACTTGTGAAAAAAAAAGATTACTTATAAAAGGGATAGTACTTTGGCAGTAAAATAAGAGAAATCAGCTTTCCTTCTAGGGAAATGGTGTGTATATCTGACTTCCTTTTAAGCAATTTCAGATTACTGGATATATGTATAATGGTGGCAATTTTTAATCACTGAAAATAATTACCTCATGTTTTTTATTAGTCCCTTGGCTTTGCTAGGACATTTAAATAATGCTTTAGCTAATAGTTTTGTTGTTTTTAGTGAGAAGGAAACAATATTTTTCTATTATTCAATAAAATCATACTGCCTCTTAATGATCTGTTATCCATGTGTTTTTTGTCTTCTTTTATTCTGCATAGTGTCTGCCACTTAGAATTCAGAGGATTAATGATTATTTTTAAAGAATTGATCATAAAATTCTAGTTTGGTTATATAGCTATCATCTAATGCTTTATTCTTTATAGTCTTTTAGAATGAGCATATTTTTTAAAATATATTTTATTGACTTTTTACAGAGAGGAAGGGAGAGGGATAGAGAATTAGAAACATTGATGAGAGAGAAACACTGATCAGCTGCCTCCTGCATACCCCCTACTGGGGATGTGCCTGCAACCAAGGTACATGCCCATGACTGGAATCAAACCTGGGACCTTTCAGTCTGCAGGCCCACGCTCTATCCACTGAGCCAAACTGGTTAGGGATAGAATGACCATATTTTTTTAGCTTGTGCTCATTTAATAGAAACCATACTATTTGGTTTAGAAGATAAAAAATATTCATATTTATTATTTACAAAGGTAAAATGCAAAACTGTAGTGAATTATTTTATAGCTTGGATTTAGTGCCGTATTTTTTCTCACTGCTATGGGAAAACTAGAGGCCCAGTGCATGACATTCGTGCACTTGGTGTGGGGGGGCAGTCCCTCAGCCTGGCCTGTGCCCTCTCGCAGTCAGGGAGCCCTCGGGTGATGTCCGACTGATGGCTTAAGCCTGCTCCCCGCAGATATCCTTAGTGCTGCTGGGGAGGTGGGCCGCTACATTCCCCAGCTGTCAGCCTGGCTTGTGGCTGAGCACACTGGCCACCAGGGGTCAGCTCCTGTGTTGAGCATCTACCCTCTGGTGGTCAGTGCACTTCATAGTGATTGGTCATTCCACTGTTTGGTTTATTTGCATATTAGCCTTTTATTATATAAGACTAGAGGCCCGATGCACAAAAATTTGTGCACTCGGCGGGGGGGAAGGAGGGGTCCCTCAGCCCGGCCTGTGCCCTCTCGCAGTCTGGGACACCTCGGAAGATAACGCCCTGCTGGCTTAGGCCTGCTCCTGGGTGGCAGAGGGCAGGCCCAATCCCTAGGTGCAGCCCCTGGTCGGGCTCAGAGCAGGGCTGATTGGGGAGTTGGGGTGCCGCCCCCAGTCATGCACAGAGCAGAGCGGATTGGGAGGTTGCGATGCCACCCTCAGTCACGTCACGCTCAGGGTAGGGCCGATTGGGGGGTTGGGGCACCGCCCCCTGTCACATTCAAGGCAGGGTCGATGGGGAGGTTGCGGCACCACCGTCTTTCATGCACAGAGCAGGGCCAATCAGGGTGGTTGGGGCTCTGTACCCTGTCACGCACAGAGCAGGGTCGATCAGGGGGTTGGGGAGCTCCCCCTGTCACTCACAGAGCAGGGCGGATAGGGAGGTTGTGGCCCCGCCCCCTGCCACCCACAGAGCCGTAGAGCGATCAGGGGGTTTGGGTGCTGCCCCCTGTCATGCTGATCCCGTTGCTGGGAGGCATATTACCCTTTTACTATATAGGATAGAGGCCTGGTGCATGGGTGGGGGTGGGCTGGTTTGCCCTGAAGGGTGTCCTGGATCAGGGTGGGGGTCCCCACTGGGGTGCCTGGCCAGCCTGGGTGAGGGGATGATGGCTGTTTGCAGCTGGTCACACACCCTTCACGGTGGGGGTCCCCACTGGGGTGCCTGCCAGTCTGGGTGAGGGGCTGAGGGCTTTTTTCAGGCTGGCGGGTGACTGAAGCTCCCAACCGCTCCATTTTTTCTTTTTTTTTTATTCTGGGCCAGCTTTAGCTCTGAGGCTCCAGCTCTTAGGCCTCCGCTGCCGAAAGCAGGCATCTGGTTTGTTTCGGTTCTATAATCGAAACAATGTATAACTCCAGCTCTGAGATCCCAGCTGGCTGAAAGCAGGTTTCTGGGGTTTTGTTTAGCTTCTATATTTGTTACAATGTTTCAAACTGCAGGCTCACAGGCCGGCAAGGCAGGTGGGGAACGTTGGTTTCCTCTGTCACTGAAGCAAGCAAGCCTCATGTTAGTTTCAAGCTGCCTGGCTGCCAGCCGCCATCTTGGCTGGCAGTTAATTTGCATATCTCCCTGATTAGCCAATGGGAAGGGTAGCGGTCGTACGCCAATTACCATGTTTCTCTTTTATTAGATAGGATAGCTTTGTAAATGTCTGTCTCTCTTAGAGTGTGTACCCTGGGGTCAGTATGGGGATGCCCTTACTTTGTCTGGGTTGGAAACTGGTCAGTGTGTGTTGTGGGGATTCTCTGAGTCTCAGCTGTTTTGCATAAAATATAGCTTGGATTTTGGTTTTATGTCACTTGATAAGAGTACATATTATCTTATTTAAATATTGATAATCTGCAAGATTGTTAAAATACACAGGTTTTTAAATTCAATTTCTGTTTGTTTCTTTTGTGAATTATCCCACTTTTAAAAAAAATCCTCACTGGAGGATATTTTTCCCATTGATGTTCAGACACCATGGAAGGAAAGGAGGAGGCGGGGAAGAGAGAGAGAGAGAAAGAGAGAGAGAGAGAGAGAAATATCGTCATGAAAGAGACACATGGATTGGTTGCCTCTGCCTCCCGTACGCATTCTCATTCTAACCTAGGCCAGGGATGGAACACAAAACCGAAATACGTGCCTTTGACAGGGAATTAAACCGGAGATCCTTCTGTCTATGGGCTGATGGTCTAACTGAGCAAAACTGGCCAGGGCAACTTTCATAGTAGAATTCACAATAATATTTTTCTTCAAAGAAAGAGGTACATCAAAATTATGTGCTTTTAGAAACTTACACTTGATTAATTTGGTTCCTCAATTCTTTCCTATTTGAAAAAGCATAAATGATGGACATAATGGGGTACATAGAACAAAACTATCATAAACCAGAACAGCATAATGCATTTAATAATCCCTCAGAAATAAAGTCCTACATAATGTACAAAAGAAAGTGATCTTGACTAAAATATAGCCATTGTGAACAGAAATTGGGTTCAAACTGACAAACTCATGGTCATATTTTTTTATTATAGTGGCTGAGAGGTGGAAGGGAGAAAGTGGAAGGAATAATATGAGCATATCACATCATAAACTGATATACTAAATCCAATTTTAATAACCTTTAAAGAGTCTTAAACTTAAGAGATTGGTCCTTTGACATTTGATTTTTTCATCTTCTTCCTCATTATTTCACTGGTTTTAACATTGGCTAGATTTCAGAGTCACTAGAGTAAATTTTTTAAAATTAAATATGACACTCCTGTACTATTGAATCATAATTTTTAGGATATCTGCATTTGTAAAAGCTCCCCTAGATGAATATGATTATTATGAAGCACTGGTCCATTTTCTATTAATACCATCTAAAATCTCTTTCTTGTGTTTGTACATGAGTTCATGTCAAAATGGCAATTAAGTCACAATATTCCATTTCCCAGTTAACTATTGATATAACCTACACAGGTAAGATCTTGCCAGAGAGGTGAAATACATATTAGTAAATCATCTCCAAAATAAGGAATAAATTGAGTTTTTGATGAATTCTGATGTCTAAATAGATGTAGGTGAGGAAAGTCATAGTCCTGACTTTGAAAGCCTACAAAGCAAATGCTTCATGAAGGACTAAGAGGTATCATTGGTTATAGCAAGTTTCTACATCGCTTCCTGTACATTTATTGCTCTTGTCAGTTTTCTAAGTAGAAAATACATTTGTGACCTTCATACAGAGCCCTTATTAATAGGAAGCTTGTGCAGAAAATGCCCTTTTTGGTATAGCTCTGTATATATGGAACTCAGTCATGAGAGAAATACATTCTTGGAAAAATATTAACTTATATTCAAATAGTTTTGTGTTCTTTTTAAAAAATGTATTCATCTGGAACTTGTTAGCATTTCAAAGGAGAGAAGTCACTCACTAATTAGTATTGGAGGTGGTGAGAGAAATAATGTGTGTGTGTGCATGTGTGTGTGTGTGTGTGTGTATGTGTAGGAGGAGATAGAAATTAAGGAAGAGTAAACTTTTTCCTTATTTAATTCCCATGCTCCCACACCACTTTTCTCAGATTTACTTTTCTTTGTGAGGAACTTTCTCAGATACAATAATAAGATTTTACTTTTTTCCTACAAAATCTGATGTTCATTTATTTATTTGATTTACATATAATGCAGAACTGCTTTGTTCTCCTGTCTAAGTTATAAGTCTACTAAATCTTTGATAAATTTAGTCTTTTTTCTCTCGATTTTTAAATGTGGAATAGATCTTTTAGAACTAATGCAGTTTATTACGCAATAAGTTCTAAATTAAGGAACTCTCTAATGGTGCACAGTGACAAGATGGAGGAAGTTTTGGTGTCCTTTAGAATGTGCTCAGAAAGTCCAATGAGGAATTATCTATCAAACTATCTTATTTAAAAAGGAAAGGGATGCCAGCCAGACCAGCCAACAAACAAACAAATAAAAAAAAAAAAAACAGTAACACTAAGTGCTGTGGTGAAGGTGAAGCAACAACTCTTATGCATTGCTGGTGGGATAGAAACTTTGGTAAACTTTTTCCAGTCTCTAGTAAACATGAAAATACCTTATGATCCAGTAATCCCACTCTTATGTATACACCCCCATACATTTCTGCTTATGTATGCAAGAATATGTCTAAGACTTTTCAAAGCTGCCTTGTAGTGGGTCAGATATATTTCCCAAATGTCCATCAACACATCAACATTCAAATGAATAAGCAATTGTAATATACTCAGGCATTGGAATAGTATGCAACAATAAAATGAACAAACTACAAATACACCAAAGAATTGATCAATCATAAAAATATAATACTGAGGAGAAGACATACATGATGGAATATGTTCTATCTGAATTGAATTACATCAATAAAAAACAGGCATAATTCAACCATATTTTAGGTATGCATAATTATATAATAAAACCTTAAAGAAAGTCAACTTTTGACTCTATAGTTGGCCCTGTACATCTGTGGATTCAACCAATCATTGATGGAAAACAGTATTTCCATTACCTTATGAAATCTATGGTTATGAGTCCACAGTTGTAAATCCATAGTTGAATATCGGAGGTTGGGAATCTGCAGTTGGGAATGGGAAATATTGTTCTCATCAGCATTTGGTTTAATCTACAGATGCAAATCTTGCAGATATGAAAAGCTGACTATATTTAATCTGCCTATTAGTGGACCTGCTTAGTTCAAACCCCTGTTGTTCAAGAATGAGCTGTGTTGTATTTGACAATTTAAAATAAAGTACTTGAGCTATTTTTAAAAAGGAAATTAAGGGACAACCACAGGTGTTGATGTGAAGAAAGTTTCAGGGTCTGACTTGAATTTACAAAAGAAAGGACAACCTCTGCTAATTGCGTTTTGCTCTTTACCCATCATGCTGGGCCTTATTATTATCACACATGAGGCCAGCTAAGCACGCTGAGGAGACCCCCTGCCATAATTTCAGGGGTGAAATAAGGTTGGAGAGGGAGCTTTAAGTCTGAATCTCATAATTTGGGCCAGGGTAAGTTCGATGCTATGGTTACTACAGCATCGCTGTGTGTGCACGCCTGTGTGTGTGTGTGTGTGTGTGTGTGTTCATATGTTAATTCTATTCTAGTGTAATGAGGAAAGTGCTGGAATTCAGTACCAGCCAAATACCTAGTGTGCACTTCAACCCCTAAGCATAATGAATGTAAAATGCTGGTAGTAATAGATAGATTGAAAGAAAAACGCCTTCATCTTGGCATGCTAGAGATTTGCAATCACATTTGGATTCTCAAAGTGCTGCTTGATTGGAGATTAATGTGTGGGAGGATTGACCTTTCTTGCAAGAGCCATTGTTTTTGCACTAAATGTGTGAAAAACAAATTTCAAATAGCTGCCCCATTGAACTTCTCTTGTGATTCATATTATCACCCTTTTAGATTTCTCAGCAACAATGGCACTTATTAAAATCATCGGGTCTTTTTCTTCATCTCATCTTCTAAGCACTTTTGTTTTTCTTCCAGTGGATAGAATTTTCTACCAACAGAAAGCTTAATTTCTTCACATTTCTCATACTGTCACCATACCGTTTTCTGATTGACTTGTGCTGGAGTCACAAGCATATCCGTTTTAGAAAATCAAGGAAGCTTTTGGGATCTTTGCTATAGAGGTTGTTCACTAATTCCTAGGGGAGAGGCCAATATTTTATTTTCTCAGCAGTAGAATTGGTTGGTTACATATTTTCTAAATAGATCTTTCTCCAGCCTTTTTATTTTCCATAATAAATGTTTCCTATATGGTGCCTTGTATATAATTGTGATGGTTTTTCTTGTTATAATTATCAAATTGCAACATGGTAGATCTGGGTTTGGGTAAAATTCTTAACCTCTTTAAAATTATTAAGAAAATGAAAGAGAAGTGATCTCACTGACCTACACTTTGAAGAATCTATGAGGGAAAAATGATCCAAACTACTTTCCACAGTATTCTGTAATTCCAGCGTGGTTCACTGTATTTTAGGTGCTGTTTTGACTTGAGGCTGGGATGGAGTGTGAGGGAGGTAAATAACAGTCTTCCAAATCACGGTCAAGCAATTACTGCTCTTTATATTTCTGAGGTTCCTCTGTATTTTATGTAGACTAGGATGTCAGTAAGTTTCTTTTCCGTTATGTAAGCTGTATTTAATCTTATAACAACCTTGATATGTGTAGCTGATTTGACTTATTTTAAATATTTGGGAGATATTTAGAACATTGGAAACTTCCTATTCAATAGTAATGAATGCAAACAGAAAAATCAAACATTCATAAAAAATCTTTTACCAAATCTAATCAACTAATAAACAGTAATATATCCCTATAGTAAGTTGAGACATTTTGATGTTAAATGAAATCTTTTTTAAAAAAAATTAATTTTAGAGAGAAAGGGGGAGAAAAAACATTGATTGGTTGCCTCCCATACATACTCCAACTGAGGATCAAACCCACAACCTTGGCATATGCCCTGACTGGGTATCAAACCCACCACCTTTTCATGTATAGGATTTGCTCCAACCAACTCAGCCACACCTGCCAGCGCTAAATGGTATCTTTTTCTGTCTCACAGGGCCATTTCTTTTTTGAAGTCTGGAATGGGGTAGAAGGAATGTAAAAAGGCTTTAACATGTTTAAATTTTAATTCTGCGGTTTAAGGTTCTTAAAACGCATCACTGAAGGCTTTCTGTTTCAGTATTTCATCTGTATTATCCACATAATTTTAAGAGCGCACCAAAAAGTATATTATTCTAATAAGTACATACTCATTTTTCCCTAGAAGCTTTATCTTTGAAAATCAGTTTTTTGTGTGTGTTGTTTTCCCTAAGGCAGACTTGTAAAAGCAACATCCCTGTAGTCAGTTTCCTTTCTTTTCATAAACCAGTTGGGGAGAGATTTTGTCAGTTACCCTGCATTTAAAAATGGCTCCTTGTTCCTGAAGAATCACATAGACAAGGGCACATACTGACTTTAAACAATCTTATGAGAAAATTGATGGGACATTTGAACTATTAAAAAATCATCTCACGGGGTGTATAGAGACTCTTATTCTGAGAATAGGTAGATGTATGCACATTCTTCAGTGTCCCTGGGGAGTCTGAGTAACATGCCATCCAACCGGACAGTGATGACCTGTTATCTGGTCGAATAGGAGACAAAGTGACCAACTTCCTGTGATACTTTTGCTGTTCTCAAAAAGCTGCCTCCCTAAATGGTGGCCTTTGTCATCTGTTAACTTGTCTTACCTTGGAGAGGAGACAAGGGACCTGCCACTGCCATCAGGTTGTAGTTCATCCTGGCTCCATCAAGATGTTTTCCAAGTCAGAAGCTAAATGCTGACCGACACACTTGAAACTTTCTCAGTAAAAACATGAACGATAAAAGGTGGACCACAGAAGAGAGAGAATATTGGGGAGAATTCATGGGCATTTCAGCATCAATTGAACACATTTGAAACCTGTGTGAAAAATGTGATCCCTAGATTGAGTTAAGGACAGACATTGGGAGTTGCAGAGATTTACAGTATATGATGTGGGGAGAGTGGTGGGTTATGGGGATGTAGACAGTGTAGGGAGATGAGAAATAGACTCAGAAAAGCATCTTCTAACCTTGCTAACATAAACTTTGTTAATTATGAATGTAAAGATGCTTGAAATGATGCCTCCCACTCCATGATTCAGTCTGATTTATCTGGATAATGTGTATACAGTGGTGTGGGTGACAGGGCATGTTACATAGGAATACACAACAACCTCGCAATGCTGGCAGGATGCAATTTAGTAGGTAATCTTGTTGGGGCTATCCCTGTTTCTGTCCCTGTGTGTATGTACATAGAGTTAGATATCAATACACACACATCTACACACGTGTACACACAAAGAAACCACTTGGTGGTGACACACAGGGATTTTCCAGATGCTAAAGAAAAGTGGGCAGAACACACATTCATACTATTCATCATATTAGTCAATGGCAGGGTGCTGCTCTGTGTCTAGGGCTGAATTTTCAGTAGTATGTCTGAGGTGAGAAGCTTAGATTGACTAGTGACCCATCTCAGCCTGTGCAGCTGATTAATAAGTAATTGTCTTATAACCAAGTGTTGAACTCTATCCAGGCCTGTGGATGGCTAGCTTATTTTCCCCTCCAGAAGTTCAAGGCTCAAACAAATTTATCTTTGCCTTCTATGATGCATAAAGGAATTTAAAGAAAACTGCTGAAAGCTTGTTGGCAACTTGATCTGGAAGGAAGGTAGGTCCATCTTTCGTAGGTCCTGTGAAAGATGCTCACTCTCTCTGTGCCCCCTGTGATGTGTGGGTCCCGACTCTGTAGAGGAGCAGTATGGCAGTGAAGAAGGAATTTTGGTGAAGAGGGTGCCAATGATTAGATGGAGGTGTGAGTTTTGATTCTTCTGCCACAGGCCCTGATTCCCCCTGCTGGCAATTGCAGAACTGATTTCTTTCTGCAATTCCGTGACTACAAAACTGAGATCTAGGAATAATGGAGGAAGGGAAACCATTCATCCCCTGCTTTGTATGGTAGCAGGCAAAAGTTGTGCTTGGCCGCTGGGACTCAATGGATGCTGTTTTTCCTTAGAGCTACAGAAGATGCTTTATTTTGAGTCATCTTTGAGTCTGCAGTTTTGCCTATTCTAGTGCTGGATCTTTAGAACAATCCAGAGTTAATCAGTCTTAAGCAGAATATTGAAATGAATAACATTTGTTTGGGGGGCTTGTTGTTCCCTTGTATTTACGTTTTAATTTTTAAATGCATTTTACTCTGTTTGGTGTCACCCTAATTTCTCAGATGACTAATCATTTCATGTAGCCAGGGATCCGTCCTCAAAGTAGCCAAAAACATCAGATAACAAAACCACAGCTCTTTTAGGACACAAAGATAGCTGAATTTCTTCATAAAATCTAGAAGCATTTGCATTTTAAAAATGCGGATCCAGTTGCTGAGAAAGCCAGAGGACCAGACCTGTAATGACAGATTGTTGTATTTATTTTATGTCTGGGTAAAGGAGACATTTGGGGTTAAGGAAAGTTTCCTGGATCACACCATTTTGGCACTTATTTACTTGTAAGGTCAGTTCCTAGTCATGGATGTGATGTATTCCAATGAAAGACATTGCTCTGCAAATGAAATGAGAGTATCAAAAGTATCTGCAATTTTCCCACGTTCAAATGAAAGTTACTCTTCATCATATAACTTTGCTTTTCATTTTATCAGCAACCTCTAAAATGCTTTCCAAGGGTTATTTTAAATGATGATTAATTACAGGCAGGCATTAAAGCGATTTAAAACAGCTTGGGCCTCTTTGAGGCTGATAGTTTTAAATAAGGAGATCCTGAGTGGATGCCATTGCAGTCATCACCACCACCACCATCATCACCGTCACCATCCATAATAACAGTTTACATGTAAATGGTACCGCTTCCCAGAGAGGTCAGCGTCTGATAATTTGATTTCTCTCACAACATCTTATTGATGACAGAGGACAGTTGTGGTTTATGAAATCATGGTAATTATCATGCTCTACATTCTGGCTGTCTAGCCTTGCTGATGCCTCCGCTTTCTCTCCTTGCCCATTTTCTCTGTCTAGAGTTGTGTAGCCACAGCTCAGTAAATGGAAGGAACCACGCAACCTTGAGTCTATGCAGAGCAGAGCTATCCGGCCTCTATCAGTTGCCACTCAGCCTCATCTTGGGAAACAATACACTTAATCTCAGTTCATCCTCTGTTTGTTGTCTCACCCTTTTTTCTTCAGTAATTTTCCAATTTCTTTTTTTGTTCTCTTTCCTCTCCTAGTATTCCACTGCCTCCCCCATATCCATTCTCTGTATGTTTTCTGTTTCACCAGCCAGTTCAGATCTCTGTTGTTCCTTAGTCTGTCCTATCTTGGAAGATTATACAAGATAAACTAGTCACATGGAGATGCATGTGGGAAACAGCTCTTTAACTTTCAAAAGAGGGGAAGGATATACCCTGCTCAGTTTTTAGGGTACTTTTTTTTAACTAATTGATATTTTTCTACCTTTGGTGACTATTAGCGTGTATTTAGCCACTTAGTTAGGTGGAAGTGACTATTTTATTTTCTAGTTCAGCTTCCTTATCCTCCCTCCATTTAGGTTCCATCAAAATTAGAATAGAAGGGGAGATCTTGAGGGTTTCAAGGCAAAGCTTTTGGGGTGGGTAGGTAAGAGGAACAATTGAAGCCTCTGTGATGGTCAGGCGCATGCATCCAAGCCAGTAGAATAATAGCCAATAGCCCATGCTGGTTGCGCACATGCTCTATGCCAACCACTGTTGAAAGCACATTACTTATACTAACTAACGTAGGAGATAGGCATGGGGAGCTCTTAATTATTAAATTTCCTGTATTCTATGATGTCCTTAGTTTCTGCCTTTTTGTATTTGCTTTATTTCTCCTAAGGTTCTTCATAAAAAAAATTCCCCCCCCATGTTTTCAAATTCCTCATACCTGAAATATAAGGGTAAGGATTCTCCCACACCTTGGGCAGGGTTGAGAAGGTTGCTATTACAGTGGGATGGCATTCCCATGAAGCGCAGATTAAATTGCAGCATTAAAACATTAAATTGGGTAATAAGATGAGTCTTTTTTGGTTTAAAATGTTCTTTTTAGTCTATCTTTTTTTTGTATTTCTGAAGGTGTTATAAAAAGAATCATTCTTTGGTAAAAATTGAATTTGACTAGATTCTGATAGCCCTGGGGAATTTGGGAAGAATTGGTATTCCTTGAGCAAAGTTTCTGTGGTGCTGGGTGGTTCTGCCTGCTGGCTGGTCTTTATTCTGGTCACTCTCAAAACAAAGAACTTCTTCCAGGCATATTTTTTGGGAGATATATTCATTTTTGAGGGAGGAAAACATTTTTTAGATGGCCAGAAGTTTGCAACAACCTCTTGTTTTTTGAGAAATGGTATATCTTAAAATTAAAAGAAAACAAAACTCCACACACAAACCCACATAAAAAACAAACAAAAAACAAACAGAAGCCCAGAGTACTTATAAAATGTAAGAATTTTTTTCACACGATGGAAACTTAATTCTCTTGGCCTTTACTGAGGAGATGTTTTGATGTTCCCCTCTTTTTTCAAAACAACCTTTTATATTCTAGTGCTTGCAAAAAATACCTTTGATTCTCACTTGGCCTCTTTCACTGAATTGGAAATTTTGGTTCCATTCTCTTAGCAGGTAAATAGCCATAAAACCATTCATGGTTCTGTCAGGGTAGAGAAGAGCTGAAAAGCATTACATATGTTCCAAGTTACGAGAGGCCACTCTTAGGCTGTTTTCAAGTGGTTCCCTCCCCTCCCTTCTTCTATTAAGGGCTCAGCCACAATAGAGCTTTAATCAGCTTCATTGATTTAAAGCTAATTTGCACTTGGCTTCAAGGTTAAGGTCCACAGCACAGGCTGAAGAACTTTAAATCAGGAGTCAGAATGAAAAGCCTTAGGTATATCATATTGTCTGCTGTGCATAAGAATGACAGCTCTTGATGGCTGAGAATTAACTATTGGGAAAAAAGGCACAAAGCCAGTTTTTCTTCCGTGTTAATATAACCTCTGCTGGCCAAGTAACACAGCCTTGCTATCAACATTTCTGCTTCATCATGTAAATTGATAGAGTTGGCCGAAAATACTTTGGTATTGTGATGTTTGCAGCCGTCAATTTCTGCTTCGTTTCAGCTGGATTTCAACCTTATTGCCAAACTGATTCCATCTGTAATAACTTTTAACATTTATTTTTCCCAAAGGGGAAAAAATGTCTTGTCTGTATTCTGCAATTAAGAAGGTGATGAAATATTCAATGTATGTCTACACTCTGACTAAATTCTTTTGTTAACTTTATCAGATAAACTATAAAATATTAACCAGGCTCACTGTTTGAGCATGTGCAGATGGCATGATATTTACCAGACATGTTTTCAATACACATTTAATTTTATAAATTGAATTAACTATTACATGGCTAATTTTTTCCTCTCTTTTCTAAATTGATGCAACAAGCAACAGCATTGTTGGCTGTATGTACTATACTAGAACATTTGCAGATAATTACATAAACTTAGCTGTGTATATAATAAATAACATTTCCTGCAAACTTAACCACATGAAATCAAATCAAGCA
Source organism: Myotis daubentonii (assembly GCF_963259705.1). Classification (NCBI taxonomy): domain Eukaryota; kingdom Metazoa; phylum Chordata; class Mammalia; order Chiroptera; family Vespertilionidae; genus Myotis; species Myotis daubentonii. Next base: position 142,112,124 of record NC_081842.1, on the reverse strand, counting down.
GAAATAATGCTATTTTCTAAGCAAAATTATGCTGACTAGCAATGTGTTGGTTCTTTGCAGGCTCTCTCTCTTTCTCTTTTTTTATTTTTGACAGCTAAGTTTTTCAAATTTTCTGGAACATTTAAATAGGTAAGTTAATTTTACCCACCTCTCTTATCCTTCACACAACTGGCCTTAAATTTTCATAACCATATCCTCTCTGCTATTCCCAAATATACAATTTCAATGGACACATAATACTTCACTTCAAGCAGATTTTCTCAGAATGTGGTTTGGACTGAATCAAGGCCAAATTCTTAATCATGATATAAAGCTATTTTTAATGAAGCACCATGTACCCTCCCTTCTAACTAATGAACAAAAGGCTTGGTTATTGATGAGCAGGTAAAATATCTAAATAGGTCTGCCTAGCTGAGCACAGGTTCTTACAAAGCTATTCTTCATTCAGCGCCATCAAGGATCTCATGATCTATCTAGTAAGGACAAAAACATGAAAGGAAACAGTTATAATTCAGTGTGATACATGTTATATGGAAGGTGCCCTGTAGCGATTAGAGAAAGAAGGGAGTATGGCTAATTCTGGGAGTCAGGGAGAAAGTGATGGAGGCGATAACGAGTTAGCTGGAATTTAAATGGTTGTCCATGTGGACCGGGGCACAGGAAAGGACACGCTAGACCAGGGGTTCTCAACCTTCCGGCCCTTTAAATACAGTTCCTCATGTTGTGACCCAACCATAAAATTATTTTAGTTGCTACTTCATAACTGTAATGTTGCTACTGTTATGAACCGTAATGTAAATATCCGATATGCAGGATGGTCTTAGGCGACCCCTGTGAAAGGGTCGTTCGACCGCCAAAGGGGTCGCGACCCACAGGTTGAGAACCGCTGCTCTAGACAGCGAGAACAGCCTATGTGAAGTGATGAATGTTTGAATACCATGACAGATGTGTGAAAATGCAAAGACTATAAAGGAGGAGTGGGAGAAGGAGGGTAGAAGAGGAGACATAGGAGGGTATTTGCAGTCCTGACTCTGCAGGTGGTATGAACAGGTTCTGTTGATGTCATGATTCTGTCTTTGGCTCATGCAACCATAGGAACAGGACTGCTGGAAACTATGTGACATCAGGCAAACAGGGTGCCATGGACAGGACAGAGGCAGGGATGGGGGTGACTGGATTCCTGAGGTCCCCCGAAATTACTTAGAGAGCTGCATCTCAGGAGCAGAATGGAATTCAGCTATATGCAGGATGGGGAGGGGCATGATTTCCAAAGCAATTCATTTTGAATATGAGACCTTACTTTGTACCATGAGTCCGTGAGTAGGGACTCAACATCTACAGGCATATATCATATTCAAGTTTATACCAACTCCAAAGCTGTGGAATCATTTAATCATGTTTCACTTTGCACTCACTGCCTCCCCCATTAATTGACTGTGTAAACATAATTACTTCAAGTGTTACATAGTATAAAATGATCACTTCCAGAAAAAGAGCAAGGAATTCTACCCATGACCAGGAGTTTGTGGTTATGCCCAGAGAATTCAAGGGACCAGAGGTGAATAAGGATTTCAATAGCTTTTACTGCAGTTGGGGACACAAAACATGCATACATCATATTTCACATAAGAAAAGCATTAAATTACTCAAAAGAACACAATTTAGCATTAGAGGGGTTGACTGTAGATGCAAAAAGGGTACTTATAAGACTGAGGCAATATCATTGCATGTACTTTTTTTCAGAATATATCAGTCCATAGTAAGGTTGACAACCCACTTCAATTTGTTCATGTAAGTTAAACATAAAACACATGTTTCATAGATAAGCTGAGACAATAATGATGGGTTAGCTCAAGGGAGAGAAGGGAGATGAAGCTCAAAAGACACTTGTGTAATAGAAGTGCAACACAAAATTGGGTTGAAGCTAACATTTGTTCACACAAAGGAGCAGAGATGTACACAAGGACTGAATTTTCAAAAAAGCAAAGAATGAGTTTGGGGAAACATTGTTTTAACATCTCTGCCTGTTTGCAGCATATTACATTAAAACAATAGTTTTTAATTCCCAGGGTAACTAATATGATCGCTTACTACCACATTTAATTTACAGAACATTATTGGCATCATCATCATTATCACCCTCAAGGGCAGCCTCAGGCAAAACTGCAGAAGACCAATGCTCAGCACCCACAGGCTCCCCTTTCAACCCTTCTCTGCTTTAGCCATGGCTGGCCGCCCGCCCATGTGGGTCTCAGAGTTATTACCACCTCCCTCACAATCCCCTGTGGACATCTGCTCTAGGAAAAACAAACAAATGTATTCACACTGTGGTGCTAAAACATGAGAAGATTAATTTTAACTCTGTGCAGAGCATTCACATTATCACTATGGGCTGAGCCTTTGACTAAAGGAAAGACATTGACTTGCATGTTGAGGCTTAAACTAGCTCAGAGAAGAAACAGGCCTGCAGAGATTGATCTTTCCTTCAGCCCCGAGCTCACATTATGGACATAGTCACCTGCTGTAGCTACTGCCTTTGTCATCTCTTATCTGTATTATGACAACAGTCTTCTGGTTGGTCTTTCTTAAAAAATATATTTTATTGATTTCTTACAAAGAGGAAGGGAGAGGGATTGAGAGTTAGAAACATCGATGAGAGAGAAACATTGATCAGTTGCCTCCTGCACACTTCTCACTGGGTATGTGCCCGCAACCAAGGTACATGCCCTTGACCGGAATCGAACCTGGGACCCTTGAGTCCACAGGCCGACGCTCTATCCATTGAGCCAAACTGGTTAGGGCTGGTTGGTCTTTTCATTTTCAAGCTTTTCATCATAACAGGGCCTAGAAAGCTAAAAATTTATAGAAGCATGTATGTCAGAATTATATTTTAATTACTACCTCATTCCTGGAGTTTGTAAATTGTTTATCAAGACAAATTGGAATGTTTAACCTAGTAATAGTTAAAATTTCTTTTTTAACCACTGAAAATATCCCTCTCAGTGGGCTATTCTAACTTATTTCTCAGTAATTTCTCTACACTGCCCAAGCCAACACTTACCCACTAAATCTGGAAGTTCTTCCATACAGTCATGCTCTGCATAATGACAAAATGACCAACCATATATATGACAGTGATCTCATAACATCATAATGTAGCTGAAAAATTCATATTGCCTAGTGACTTCATAGTCATCAGAACTTAGTAGCAGAAGGCATTACTCAAGTGTTTGTGGTGATGCTGGTGTAAACAAACCTATTGAGATGCCAGTCATATAAAAGTCTAGCATATATAATTCTGTATAGTGCATAATACTTGATAATGATAATAAATGACTTGTAGCTGGTTTATATATTTATTATACTGTACTTTTTATCATTACTTTAGGGTGTATTCTTCCTACTTATAGAAAAGCTTGTTTTGAGAGAGTATGTCATGTTTCCTTTTTAGCTTGATTTTGTCTCATGTTGTTTGGTTCATCATGGCCCCTAAGCATACAAAATCCATTGCTAATGTTGCCAATAAGAGGACACATCGAGTGATTGACCTGGAACCAAAATTAAGAGTGAATAAAGACTACAAAGGTGGAAAATCCGTGATGGTACTTGCTCACCAGTCAGGCATGTCCCATTCCACCATAGTTGCAACCTTGAAGAACAAGAGCAAAGTGATAGAAACTATTAAAGGATCTGCTTCATTAAAGACAATGAGACGAACAAAAATTTGCGAAGGGCCTATATCAGACATGGAGACACTTTTAATGACCTGGATTGAACAGCAGACACAGAGGTGTACCCCTCTCAGCATCATGAGGATCATTCTCAAAGCAAAACGTTTGTTAGCGATATTGAAAGAAAAAGCTGGGTGGTTGATTAAGAATTTTATTCATTCCATCATATGAAAGTGAATGGTGAATCTGCTAATGCTGATGCGAAGGCAGCTGAAGAATTTTGGGAAACTCTAGATAAGCTGATTGTGGAGGAAAATTGCCAGAGCAAATATTCAACATTGACGAAAACTCCCTATTCTGGAAACAGACACCTGAAAGAATTTTCATCCAAAAGGAGGCCAAGTCAATGCCAGATTGCAAGGCTTTTAACGACAAGACAATGGTCTTGCTTTGGGACAATGTTGTGAGCTACACATTGAAACCCTTTGTGGTCTGCACAGTGAGAACCCCAGGGCCTGCAAGCACATCAATAAGCACACACCGCCAGAGAACTAAAGGAGCAATGAGAAGTCATGGCTGACTCGGCTCCTCTTCCAAGGTGCCCTCCTGAACTGCTATGCAAGTGAAATGGAGAAGTACTATTTGGAGAATAACATACTTTTCAAGATTTTGCTTATTGTTGATAATGCTTCCAGGACATCTTCCTTTTATTGGTTATCTTCATCCCAATATCAAAGTGAGGTTTCTCCCTCCAAACACCACCTCTTTGATCCAACCAATAGCTCAAGGAGGACCTATTTTCAGGTCTATCACCTAAGGAGGATTTTGTTTAGGCTATTGCTTTAACTGAGGAAGACACTGGTGCACTTCTGGAAGGCTTATAACATTGGTGACTGTGTCAAGAACCTTGCGTGGGTGTGGGGTGATGCCAACGAGGAGTATACTATATATGGAATCTGGAAGGGTACACTCAAGTGGTTCATCTATCACTTCCAAAGATTTTCCAAGGGTGAGGAGATTGCAAAAATGAACAAGGCTGTGGTTGAGACAGCAAACAACTGTAAGCTGAGTGTGGATGAGGATGACATTGAGATCCTCCTAGCGGAGGTTCCTGAGGAACTGAGTGAAGAGGAATTGTTGGAGCTAGAACAGGAACACATAGCTAACACAGAGACAAGAGAAAAGGAAACTGCTGGAGAAGAAAAAGAAGAACCCCAAGTAAATTCACAGTGACTGGGTTAGCAGAAGCTTTTGCAAACCTCAACAAGCTCCTTAAAATGTTTGAAAACAAGGAACCCAACACCAAAAGGTTTCAATGAATAGAAAGAACTATTCATGGTGCATTAACTGCTTATAAGTATCTAGGATGAAAAAAAGAGACTACCCAAGCAAAACACCATGGACATTTTTCTGAAAGAGTCACATTTCTTCAAGAAGAGCCTCAGGCAGGGCCTTCAGGAGATGTTCCAGAAGAAGGCACTGCTCCTCCAGGAGAAAAGATGTGGAGGTGGAGACAGTGATATTGATGATCCTGACCCTGTGTAGGCCTAGGCTAATGTGTGTGTTTGTGTCTTAGTTTTTTGCAAAAATGTCTAATAAGTGAAAAAAAATAGTTAAAAATAGACAAACGCTTATAGAATAAGGATATAAAGAAAGAATATAACTTTGTACAGTTGTACAATGTGTTTTGTCTTAAGCTAAGTGTTATTACCAAAGAGTTGAAAGTTAAAATGTAAAGTTTTATAAAGTGAAAAAAATTACAATAGCTAAGGTTAATTTATTATTGAAGAAAGAAATATTTTTAAAAATAAATTTACTGTAGCTTAAGTATTCCATATTTATAATGTCTACAGTAATGTAATGTTCTAGGCCTTCATACTCATTCATCACACACTCACCCAGAGCAACTTCCAGCCCTGCAAGCTTTATTCATAGTAAAAGTTTTATGCAGGTATAAAATTTTTAATCACATTTACTGTATTTTTTACTGTACCCTTTTTATATTTAGATACACACACACACTTACCAGTGTGTTACAATTGCCTACAATATCAATACAGTAACATGCTGTACAAGTTGGCCTAGGAGCAATAGGGTATGTCATATGGACTAGGTGTGGGGTAGGCTATCCCATCTAAGTGTGTGTCAGTGCACGCTGATGTTGGTAAAATGACGTATTTCTCAGAATGTATCCTATTATGAAGTGACACATGACTATAGTTTCATGCTTGCCATTCTCTTTCCTCTAAACTGTGTCTGTTTTTTCAGAATATAGACTCAATTTTACTCAGCCAACTTTTCTTCTTAACCCTGCCCATCCTGAACACTCACATTTCCTGTACAATTTTATAGCTTTCTGCAAGTTTTAAGGCTTATTATTAGCTATTTCCTGATGCATTGTTTGGATGAGCTATTGGCTTGCATGCCTTAGTAAACGAGGAATAACTAACATCATCATGATTGCTTCCTTTTATAGAGCCCTTATTACATGCTGATATCTTTTGTACATTGTTAATAATTCTACCAGGTAACTATCTTTATTCCTGTTTCATAAATGAGAAAACTGAGGAAAAGAGAGGTTAAGAAACTAAATTTAGTTAGTAAGTGCAGACCAGGGATTTTAGTCCTACTCTCTTTGTTGAAATACTGCCTCTCTATCACTTTCCTATTATTCGCATGGCATTAGTCTATGTAGGGAAAAGGCTTGCTTTTGTTGTCAAGAATTTCTTTTATGAGTCTTGAAAGCCTAGTAAACATGGCTTTCTTAGGACCTGCTCTTTAAAATTAAAAACTTAAGATTTAGATACTATTAATGTGACAGGCATTTGCAAGCACTGCTTAATTCACCTCACATCAGTCTCTGGTCACATGACAGTAATATAATTTTGCCCGATTATAGCCACAGAAGAAACTGACAACCTGATGCCCTGGGAACTGAGTCCTACAGTTAAATTCTCCAGCCCTCATTTTGAAGATTTATGCTATCATGTTGTTAAAATGTATTCCATAGCATCAAAATTACAAAATTATTCCTGGTAGTTATACATTTCTACTTATTGACCACATATTTATGTACAAACTTGTCCGGTTAAAGCGTAGAATAGACTAGGAGATAAAATTAAAAGGAATAAAATATACTATAATTGCATTTGTGGCCAAGGGACCTACATTATACAGCAACCAGCGTGTAATAGTGTACTTCATGTTCCATGATTTACCTTGCTGATAATTGCTTTGCACTCCTAATAAATTAACCCACAGAAAATCCATTCATCTGCATCTTCTTTTTATGCAGAGCTAGAGGAAAAAGGACTAGTATAGCAATTTGAGTGGCAATCATGCACTGATTGTAGAAAAGAAAGTAGCATGGTGAGAGTCTTAAGCATTCTGAAAGCATTTCTCTGTAAGAAAAGAGGAAGGGAAAAAGAAGAGAGAGGGCTTTTGTTAATTAAGTTCTGTTTTTCTGTATTATTTGTGATGGAGAATGTATTATATTCTAGCTCAAAAATCCTTGTTTAATACAATATATTTCCAGCCAGATATTTTATTTTAATGTTATTAATTTGTTTTCTTTAAATATTCATAGAACGTTCTCATTGTTATGTTTAGGATTCCTGGAAGGAAAGACTGTGTAAATATGCTATTGCATTCCTATGGGGTTTCTTCCATAAATATAATTTCATAGCAAATCTCACATTTTAAGCTGCCCATTCTTTTGTTAGATTCTGTAATCAAAATAATTTTAATACCATTTCTACTTTTATTCTAATGCTTTATGTACTTTCAATATTTTATGTTCTGCCTTGTGTCTTGATATCACATAGCTCACTTGATCTTCATGGTCAACATGGTAGAGTGGAAAGGACGGGGAAGGAGTTAGGAGACAGGATTTCTCGTTTCCCCTGCCACTACATTAGGTATAATATTGGCCTTATCATTTTACTTATCTGGATCTCAGTTTTCTTTATCTTAATATAAGGGGTTTATAGGAGATGATCTGTAAGTTCCTTTATAAATTCTAGGATATGCAGAAAAGCACACTGTGGGTGATTAAGGTTCACAGAGCAAATCACGCCCCCAGCTTCGCAAAGGTGGGTCGGTGGGAGGAGGACAAGAGCTAGCTCTGCTTCAGCAAACTTAACACCCTGACTGACCTGACTGCAGGAAACAACTGCAAATGCTCTTTAGGATAGTTTTTTAAAAGGCTGCTTAGATGCAACAATGAACTAGCAAGAAAATAAGAATTCCATTGGTGTAGGATTATAAGATGAAATACAGGAATTTCAAAAAAACAATGAAATTTTTTTTTCAGTATGATATTGCATGGGATATCCTTCTACTAAAAAGTTATTTGCTGTTTATCTAAAATTCAAATTTATTTGGACACCCTGTATTTTTATTTGCTAAATTGGACAGTGACAGCAGGAACCTAAAGAAGTAAACTAGAACTGAAGATGCTTTTACAATGAAAGTATTTGTTGAATCCAGATGACCTTGAACTTTGACTTATCTATTGCCACAGAGAGGGGAGGGGAAGGGCATCTAATAGGAGATCCATTGAATAAAAGTAGGACCCCAAAAGGCTACATCCTCACTGTTGAGGTAACTAGAGTCAAACTTGTCCATGTACTGGATTGTATGTGTGAAAGAGGGTAACATTGCTATCAATAAATTTTTCCCGTCTCAAGCCTTAGTGTTGGCTGGAGGAAAGGAAGGCAGTCCATCTTGAGAGTTTATATCTGAATTATATACCTTGATGGTCTCAACAAACTCAAATCAATAATTTTAGTTAACAAATGACTAGTCCTCTGGGAGAAGCGATGACAAGTCCCTTGGGAAACTATCACATTCAACCCAGTTCTCAAAGAATTCCTATATATCAACACTCAAGGAATATAAGCTCACATACAAACATAATAAAACATACAAGGTAATATGACACTATGAATGAGAGTCAGCAGAAACAAAGGTTGGTAAAATACTAGAGCCATCAAATATTGGAATTATCAGACAGAGATTATGAAATATACACCATTAATATGCATAATGAAATATAAAAGAGGTTGAAAATGAGCAAGAGTCTTAACAATGATCAAATAGATTTTTTAAAAAAAACTCAAGTATAATCTTTAGAAATGAAAAATATGTAATTTAAAATTAAATATTCAAGCAAGATTATGTCTATATATAGTAAGATGTATAATCTTATGATATATCTAAAGAGTATTTATAATACAGAAAATGGGAAATAAGAAAGATAGTTTAAAAGAAATTGGAGTTCTTAAGGAAATGAGAGAGCAAATGAAGGAGAGGCAATCATTGAAAAAAATAATGGCTGTGAATTTTTCAGAACCACTTAAGGTCATCAGTCTTCAGAGCCAGAGACCATAACAAATGCTACAGGATACTGAAAAGAAATCCACCCTTTAGAGGGCAAATTCATGACACCAAAGACAAACATTAGATTTTAAAAGTGGACAGAAAAAGATTATATATGAAGAAGTAATGAGTAGTTAACAATATCATAATAACTGTGTATGGTACCAGGTGAGTACTTGAAATATTGGGAGGGGGGGGAGCACATCGTAAAACTGCTATGCTGTACACCTGAAACTAATCCTATATAATAAAAGGGTAATATGCAAATCGATCAAATGGCAGAACGACCAGTCGCTATGACGTGCACTGACCACCAGGGGGCAGACGCTCAACGCAGGACCTACCTCCTGGTGGTCAGTGTGCTCCCACAAAGGGAGCACCTCTCAGCCAGAAGTCCTGAGCTGGGCTCATGGCTGGCAAGTGCAGTGACGGTGGCGGGAGCCTCTCCAGCCTTTGCAGCAGTGCTGGGGATGTCCGACTGACGTCCTGGGGAGCAGGCCTGGGGAGCGGGCCTAAGCCATCAGTTGGACATTCCCTGAGGGCTCCTGGACTGCTAAAGGCACAGGCCGGGCTGAGAGACCCCCACTCCCTGAGTGCACGAATGTCGTGCACCGGGCCTCTAGTACAAAATAATGTTGAATGCAGACATTACAAAGCATTTTTTATTGAAAAATAAAAAATAACCAGATAAGTAATAGTCAAAAGAAAGTTGAGATAGTTCTATTAATGTCAGATAAAATGGCCATTAAGTAAAATAGTTAACTAGTGATAAAGGGTGAGTAGCAATGATAAAAATGTTTAGTTAGCCAAGCCTATCATTATGGTAGGAGATTTAAAATTATATCACTCAGTAATTGTTAGATCAAGCAGATAAAACAATCACTAAAGACAGAGAAGATCTAAAGAGCAGAACTAATAAGTGTTAACCATGAACCCCATATATATTCCAAGTATTCATGGAAAAAAAATAGACTATATATTGGGCCATAAAATAAGGCTCAAAAAATTTTAAAGGATTAAGGTAATTCAGATAATTTCATTGATCAGAAAATAACTGCATTAGAAACTGAGAATAAACTACAACCAACCATAGATATTTGAAAATCAAGGGATATAATTAAAGCATGGATTAATTGAGACATTATATTAAAATTAGAAAATATTTAGAACAGAACAAAAGCAAAAATACTATACATCATAATTTATGGGATAAAGCAAAATTGATACTTAGAGGGAAGTTAATAGTTTTAAATGCTTACATTAGAAAAGAAAAATATAGAACATTAATGAACAAGAATAAAACTCAATATAACCTAAAAATGTAAATCAAATGGAAATTATAATAAATGGAAAACAAAAGCATAATAGAATGCATAAAATGAAAGATTTGTTCTTTAGAAAGACTCCACTGGCTAAATTGATCAAGAAAAAAATAGCACAAAAATAATAATTTAGGAATAAAACAGGCCATTACTGCAGAGTCTGTAAACATTCAAAGAATAATGAACAACATTATTCCAATGCTGAAGACATTAGAATTGGAAAAATTCCCAAAATATAATTTACCATAGTTAATACAATAAGAATAGATAATCATAATTGTACAACTGTGAAAGAAACTGATTCAATAATTAAAACCTCTCCTCTAAACACATAAACACACACACACACACACACACACACACACACACACACACCAAACAAAACACTATTCCAGATGGTTTAGCCAATGAAGTTCATATGACATCGAAGGATCGAAGGAATAAATTATTCCAAGTCCATACAAACTAATATGGGGAATAGAAAAAGCCTCATCTTGTTCATAGAGATGAATATTTCCTAAACAAAATATTGAAAAAGTGAATCATATAGTATATAAATAAGATAATATGTAACTAATCTGGCATTCTTTCAACTACAGGGAATGCGAGACTGGTTTTACATGAAAAAATTAACTTGTAACTTATTATATAGTAAATAAGAGAATAATATATTATCATTTCAATAAAAGGAGAAAAAACTTTTGATAAAGTTCAGAATTTATTATACTTATAGCAAACTAAAAGTTGACAAAGTTTATATTTAAGAAATATATACTATCAACAGGTGAATGAATAAACAAGTTGTGCTATATCTATACAATGGAATGTACTCATAATAAAAAGTAATGAACTACTACCCTGGCTAGTTGCTCAGTGGTTAGAGCATTGTCCTGTGGGTTCAATACCCAGTCAAGGGCATGTACCTGGGTTACAGTTCCCTCCCTGTCCCTGGTCTGGCACCTGTGGGAGACAACCAGTCCATGTGTCTCACTCACATCCTCGTTTCTCTCTTTCTCTTCCTTTCTCTCTCTCTTTCTCTCTCTCCTTCCATCCCTCCCTTCTACTCTCTCTGAAAAGCAATGGAAAAATATCCTCAGGTGAGGAAAATAAAAATAAACTAATGAACTACTGATAACCCAACATCATGGATGAATCTCAAATAAATATGTTTAGAAAGAAAGCAAACAAAAAAGTACATGATTATGATTTCATATATATAAATTTCCAGTAAAAACAAACTCCATAGTCTATAGTGACAACAAAGCAAAGCAGTGGTTGTTGAGGGAGAGGGATGCAAAAAGAGGCAAAGGGCACAAGGACATTTTTGGGAGTCACGTTGACATGTTTATTATCTTGATTGTGGTGATGGTTTCATGGGTTTATAGATATGTCAAAATTTATCAAATTGTACACTTTAAATATGTGCAGCTTATTGTACATCAGTTATCTCTTATTAAATAAACTAGAGACCTGGTGCACAAAAATTTGTGCACTCGGGGGGGGGGGGGGGGAAGGAGGGGTCCCTCAGCCCGGCCTGTGCCCTCTCGCAGTCTGGGACCCCTCATGGGATGACCACCTGCTGGCTTAGGCCTGCTCCCCAGGGGATTTGGCCTAATGTGGTAATCAGACATCCCTCTGGCAGCCCAGCAGGCCTTGGGGGATGTCCACTTGCCAGCGGGGAACTGGCCTAAACTGTAGTCGGACATCCTTAGCGCTGCTGAGGAGGCAGGAGAGGCTCCCACCACCACTGCTGTACTGGCAGCCATCAGCCTGGCTTGTGGCTGAGCAGAGCTCCTCCCATGTGAGAGCGACCTGACCACCAGAGGGCAGCTCCTGCATTGAGCGTCTGCCCCCTGGTGGTCAGTGTGTGTCATAGTGACCAGTCATTCCCAGTCTTTCTGCTGTTAGGGTCAGTTTGCATATTACCCTTTTACTACATAGGATAGAGGCCTGGTGCACGGGTGGTGACCGGCTGGTTTGCCCTGAAGGATGTCCCGGATCAGGGTGGGGGTCCCGCTTGGGTGCCTGGCCAGCCTGCATGAGGGGATGATGGCTGTTTGCAGCTGGTCACACCTCCTTCAGGGTGGGGGTCCCCACTGGGGTGCCTGGCCAGTCTGGGTGAGGGGCTGAGGGCCGTTTTCAGGCTGGCAGGTGACTGAAGCTCCCAACCTCTCCTTTTTTTAAATTTTTTATTCTGGGATTTATTTACCTTCTATAGCTGTCACTGGAGCTGAGAGCCAGCTTTAGATCTGAGGCTCGGCTCCAGCTCTGAGACCTCGGCTGCTGAAAGCCGGTATCTGGGTTTGTTTGGGTTCTATAATTGTAACACTGCTGTGGTCCTGCTCGCTCCAGCTCTGACAGCTGAAAGTAGGTTTCTGGGGTTTATTTAGCTTCTATAATTGCAACATTGTTTCTTAGAGTGCAGCTCAGAGGCCAGCAGCGGCAGGCAGGGAACCTTTTCTTCCTCCATCACTGGAGCAAGAAAGCCTCCTGTTCGCTTCAGCTGTCTGGCTGCCGGCCACCATCTTGGTTGGCAGTTAATTTGCATATCTCGCTGATTAGCCAATGGGAAGGGTGGCAAAGTTATGGTTAATTACCATGTTTCTCTATTATTAGATAGGATAAGTTTGTAATTATATGGAATGCATATAATTTGTTTAAATTACTAAAATAATTTAGCAAGGTAGATAGATATAAAATCAGTGTATAAAATCAATATCTATAACAATAAAAACATAATATGCTAATTAGACCAGGCATCCTTCCAGACATCCTTTCTGATGACCTTCCGCACGAAGCTGGGGCTGCAAGGGAAGCCCGGGTCCTGGGTGGTGGAGGTAAGCTGGTGCCAGCAGCCAGAGGAAGGAAGGCCTACTCTAGTAAAATTGATGATATGCATATCCTACAAGCCAGCCAGCCTACTTGTAAGTATATATTCTAGAGAAATTCTTTCACCAGAAGAAAGATAGAAAAATATTTAGAGTGGTAATTTTTATATTAGCAAAACACTGAAGCAATATAAATACCCACTAACATTAGCCTGGATAAATGCATTGTGATATAATCATACAAAGGACCAATGTATCCATATACAGTACATAGGACAATGAAAAAGAATGAGCTGCAACTATAAGCAACAACTTAAAAGTATTTCGGAAATGTAATGTCAAGTGAAAAAAGCAAGTCACATAAGACTACAGATAAATACAAAAAAAATCCATGTTCCAAAATATGCACAACTAAGCAATACATTGTTTAGGCATGCAAATGGTGTGGGGAAAGTAAAAGAAACCACAAGCATGATCAACATGAAACTCAGGAGAGTAGGTACCTTTGGAGGGAGAGGGAAGGGGGGTGTTCCAAAGTAATGCTCCAGCTCTATAACTGAATGGTGTATACATAAATCATAATTTTACTGTGATTCCTTGTACCACAAATATTTATAAACTAGAGGCCCGATGCATGAAATTCGTGCAAGGGGCTCGGCCCTCGCAGCCCTGGCTTTGTTGAGAAGGTCGTCCAGAAGGACGTCCGGAAGGTCGTTCAGCTGTCTGGTCTAATTAGCATATTATGCTCTTATTATTATAGATGCTTCTTTGTGTCTAGTCCATATTTAAAAAGATAAAGAGCACATTTCTAATCCCTGTTGCAGTGTTCATCTTGGTGCACTATGCATGTGGTCACTGGCTTTTCTCTACTTTGTGTACAATAGAGTGATTAATCACACACACATATGCTCACATTATTGTCATTGTATGATAGTTGCCTGTCAGTTCTCAATCACCCAGCTAATTTGCCAAATGCCTTCCAAATGCAAACCTTTGTATTACTTTACAAGCCAAGTTTCACTGTGTTCCTTGAGAATGAAAAACATAATTAAAACTGGAGTCACAAAAAAGCACCCCGTAATATGAAGGGAAAAGGAATCTTATGAGAAATCTGAAAGAGCTAGCTGCTAGGAGAGTATGTGTGATGGTTAGAGGTGCAGGCTGGAGGTGCAACACCTAAGTTCTAATTTTGCCCCACTATGTGTTAAATGATTGACCTTTATTTACTTTCTGAGTGTTTGATTCTACATAATGCTAAGGCAGTTGTGAGGATTATGTGGGCAGGTATGGGGACAGCATTTATTTGGATGTCTAGTAAAACTTAGTTATCAGATAATTGATAACTACCTACATTGTTATTTTTATTATTTTTAATATGTAGATTTTACATTTTCATAATATTTATTAGAGTTATATAAAACTAATTATATTATGCAAGTTAGCATATAGAACTATGGGAAGTAAAATTATACTTTTAAATTAGCTTTTATTACAAGAGTAATAAAAAATTCCAGCTTTCATATGCTTCAAAGGGCATTCTGTTATTTTCTGGGTAGGAAGTCAAATGAATAGGCCTCATTTCCCATCATTGCCATGTATTTTCTAGTATCAACTGACTTGACCTTTTATAATCTCACTAGAGGCCCGGTGCATGAATTCGTGCACCAGTGGGGTCCCTCGGCCTTGCCTATAGGATCGGGCTGAACCTGGCTCTCTGACATTCCCCAAGGGGTCCCAGATTGCAAGAGGGCAAAGGCAAGGCTGAGGGACCCCACTGGTGCACGATTGGGGCTGGGGAGAGATGTGGGAGGTTGGCCAGCTGGGGAGGGACTGGGGGAGGGCTCCAGGGTGTGTCTGGCCCATCTCGCTCAGTCTGATCAGCTGAACCCCAGCAGCAAGCTAACCTACCAGTCAGAGCATCTGCCCCCTAGTGGTCAGTGCACATCATAGTGAGCAGAGCGGTCTTAGCATATCATTAGCATATTACACTTTGATTGGTTGAACAGCCGACCAGTTAACCGGACACCTAGCATATTAGGCTTTCATTATATTGGATTTTTCTCACCTGAAATATGATAATTATGATGGTGTTGGTGCTGATACTTTCCCTTAATATTTCACTGTTGTTTTTTTTGTGACTCTCCAATGGGATAAAATATTTCTTATAAAATATAAGAAAACTTATTTAACAAATATGTTATTGGTATTATTATTATTAAATTCTAAAAAAACATTTTTGGTACATTCTCTGTGGGTTTCCAGGAACAAAAAGGCAAGTGCTCTAGTTTTCAATGTGTGTGATTATGTTTTCATGACCTCTGGTCATTGCCGTTGAAGCTGCATCAAAGTGGTTGTGTAAAATGTCACATAGCAACTGTCCCATCTGCTTAGCAACAGAAAGAGGAGAAGTAACTAAGCATTAAAACAGAAAACCTATAGAAAACTAGAGTTAAAAGAAGCCTCAAACCCTAAACCTATTAAACATTTTTTCCTTAAAAAGCAAAACCAAACCCTGAAATTGTTGCCTAAAAGAAATTATACCAAGCTCCCTAACAGGACTGAATTCATATTTGTTATGGACCTCACCGTGTTATTCCCTTAAATGACAAAACTTTAAGGTGTTACAATAATTTGACCACTTCCTTAGCCCCTACAAGATCAATGTGAGGAAAGAGGAATAAAACACGCTATAGGAGAAAAATTCCTGTGTGGCAAATTGACTTCCCAGAACATCAGGGGACAACTTAGTGCTCTGTAAGAAGTGATTTATTAAATGGTGTTGAGAAGAGCTCATTTACCTCATAGCAGCAAGTGGTTTGCTACAAGAGAATTACTCACCCACTTTAAGTACTATGCTTTGGAGTAAATTCATTATAGGCTTAGTCGTCTTGGAGCTAAAGTAATAGTCCATGGCTGCTGTAGTGATGGATAATTATGCTATCCAGCCTGGCCAGCGTAGCTCAGTGGCTGAGCATCAATCTATGAACCAGAAGGTCATGGTTTGATTCCCAGTCAGGGCACATGCGCAGGTTGCAGGCTCCATCCCCAGTGTGGGGTGTGCGGGAGGCAGTCAATCAATGATTCTCTCTCATGATTGATGTTTCAATATCTCTCTCCCTTCCTCTCTGAAATCAATAAAAATATATTTTTGAAAATTATGTTATATAGTTGCTCTATTAGTCTTCCAGCTGATGGACCACTGTTATTAACAGGTTTGCCATCTCTTTTGATATGGATTAAGGAGTTTTAAAGCATTTAAAGTTATTCTTCAGTTAGTACTTTATTCCATATCTAAAACAACATTCATTGCAAGGTGTGGAGATAGAAAAAATGTTGTTCATTAAAACCTAACACAAGGTGTACATATTACTTAAGCATTTTTGTTTCATACTGGTTGAAAACTCTTTTAGACTTATTCAGATATAGATGTCTTAATTGCATATTACTCTTATATATTCATAAAAAGGAAAGTAGAAGTAAAGTATATTGATTAAGGTATTCCCAAAATATTTTCAAATTTCAAGTTTGACACTTCTGTTATTTTCTAACTCAGAGTCATTTATATCCAGGCTTTCTCACAAAATGTTTTTCTCTGTGCATGAAGAGGCCTGGTCAATCACCATGTATTGAAGATTATTTCACTATTGTCACTGGCATTAAGATTTTTAATCACTTAGGCACCATTTCCTCTCTAGTTAATGGAAATGGTGTGTACTTTGCAGAGGGGTTGTAGATAAAAATTTGTATTTAGAGGATCTAATTGAGGACCTGGCACATAGTAGTTGCTTAAAAATTATAGCAGTTACTATTATTATTATATAGGCAATCATGGACCATCAGAGAATTTTTCTTCTAAAATAATGAGAAGAAAAATTGGTCCAGATGAGGGTCACAGTGTATGTAGTATTCCCAATCAAACTCCAAATAACTGATGCTGAATAAAATCAAGTCAATATTATGGGGCCACAAATGGTTTTTGTGGTTTTTCTCTTAAAGTTAGGCTTCCTGGGGCAGAATAAACATCCAGGTGATTATTTTTCTTATGAATTGTCATTTAGATGTGTCTGGACAGGGTGGTGACATTCATAAGGTATGTGGCTCCATTAGAAATTTCAGCAGGACTGACTTCTGTTTTCAAATATGGAGGGAATTTGGTGATGGCAAATATCACCAATGCTTTAGGGTAATGATTTTCAACTGGTGTGCCACGACACACTGACGTGCTCAAGAATTTTTAAGACATGCAATACCTGACTATTTGGTCAAGGGCACTGACCTCTTTTCCCTTAGATTGTCAAATAAAAAAATAGCAAATCAACACAACAGCCATCTGCTGTGAATGAATCAAATTATATGTGGGGTTTTTTTTGGTCAGATAGGCCAAAAGTGTATTTTTTGGTGTACTGCAGAATTTTGGTAATTAGTTTATGTGTGCCATGAGAAGTAAAAGGTTAAAAATCACTGCTTTAGGGCCATCAACCCATAGGGCAAATATAAACAGAGAGGAATTTTACAACCATCATCTCTAATCTTTTCAAGTCCTCTGAGGCAAGTAGCATTTTCTTTATCTCATCAGTGAGCCAACTAAAACCTGGAGAGATAAAGAAACTTGTCCTGGTCCCATACTCGGGGGGAGGGGAGGCAGAACTAAGTTGGACGAGGATCTTTCTACTGCAGGGTTGGGGGTGGTCCTTTCTGTAGTTTGCCAAAGGGATCTTACTGATCCCTTTTTATGCATTATTAATTATATAAATGAAAATAAAAGCTTATTGCTTAATGTGCATTTCATTCATTATAAATGATATTGGTATTTTCATATTGATATGTGTATTTATTTTATACATTTTCTATTTCTTGTTTTTGCCCATTTTTCAATGGATTTGTTCATTTGATTATTGATTTGTGAAAGCTTTTATAAATTAAGGAATTGCAATGCATATTGTATATACTTTCCTAGTTTGTTATTTATTTGTTTTTAAATCATATTTATGTTGCTCTTGGAGTTCCTTTTTTTCTCCTTTTTAAGTTTCAATGTGTGGAATTAAGCAAGAACTTTAGATTATTT